>NC_134904.1:5271224-5301224 GCF_041734735.1 Babylonia areolata | reverse complement strand
CGGTCAATCGTAAGGCTTCCTTTTCGCCAAAATGTCACGAATTCTAAAAAAAATACACACAATCAGTAAATGCTAACAAAAAAATTGCTTAAAGAGGACACCAAATGTCTGTTTTACAGAAATATCAAACGTAACTGGTGTCAGCTTCCAGATACATAAATATACCCCGTTAAGAAAATTTTGTCGCAGTAATCATAAATCACATTATGTATAAATATATGTTTTGTTTTTCACCTCTGTAAATTGGAGTTAGCCTGTGCATGGGTGAAAATGACTAGTGTGCGCGAAATAAATATTTCGATATCATTATCATCTTTACTACAACAACAACAACTACTACTATTGCTACTATCATCACGACCACCACCACCACCACCACTACTACTACTACTACTAATGACCTAAGTCCAAGGCATTTCCCCATGGTGCCCGAATTGCGAAACGCAAGCTTTGTTGCTTTTGTGGGTGCCGAGAACTTCCACACGAAAGACCCGGCATTGTCCTCCTCTCGGAATATCCCGAAAACACACGTCACTGCAACCTAACCCCCCTAACCCCCTACCCTCTCTCCCCCAGAGATACTTTACCCCTCCATCCACCCCTTACCCTCCCACCCCACCTCCTGTCTCCATCCCCCATTCCCCCCACCCTGTCCCGTGACTTTCAGTTTCGTGCTATTATTATCCCGGTGCAACAGTATCAGTATCAGTACAACAGACCCAACCCAACCCAACCCCCCCTCCCCACCACTGTGTTTTAACCCCGGCGTAATTCTGGATTAACCTCGAATGATTCCCCCAAGCATCTCCCCCACACCCCACCCACCGCCGCACAATCGGGATCTTTTTTTATTTATTTTTATTTTATTTTTTTTTTAAAGCAAGTTTGGATTGAACCATCTTTCTACGGGTTTTTTTAAAATAAGGAATGTGCCGTGTTTGTGCGTGTGTGTGTGTGTGTGTGAGAGAGAGAGAGAGAGAGAGAGAGAGAGTGGGGGTGGGAGGTAATCGAAGGCTACTTTAGATTGACCACCCCCCCTCCCACGCCATGACCCCTCCACCCACCCCAACCACCCACACACAGGGTAAACGTAAGCCGGCAAGTTTCTATCCCCGCCGGGGGTAAAAAAAAAAACAACGAGGGGGTGTAGCCTACGTGAAGCTGCTACCGTGATCAGTATTGCGACATCCAGGTGTGTTTTGTCACGGTCCTGGCACACCGCCGGTTCTCTTTCCTTGCAACTGAACCGGTTGGGGGTCGTGGTCGCTTAAACCACACCTCACATCCCTTCCTCCTCCCCCCCACTGACCCCACCCTCCGCCCGTCCTCCCCCTCTCTCTTCCACCCCGAATAACAAAAAGTGCAAGCAAGCAATGAAGCAATCGCGCACAACCCCTCAGTAACACAATTATTAGTAAAGAGCGGTCACTCTGTCTCTCCATTCACAAGGTGCACAACTTCAAAGTCATTGCTGCACACGCTCCCGTTCCACACATTCATGCGCACAAACACGGCGCTATCGGCTGCACATGTGTGTGTGTGTGTGTGTGTGTGTGTGATTTATTCTCTCCTGGACAGGACAGGTTTCAGTTAACTGCACTGCGAAACAGGCAGCATGCAAACACGGGTTTATAATTTTACACCCCCGAGTCACACAGTCGACCTGTCGGTTTTCTATTGTTATGGTGGTGGTTAGAAAAAAAACAGTAAATGAATAAGTAAATAGTTCATCTCCAACCCTACCCCCCTCCCCTACCCCCCACTTTTAGGCTCGCCGGGTTAGGTTCAAGGTCAGTTAGACACTGCCGTAAACAGAGAGAGAGAGAGGGGAGGCGGGGGAGGCGTGTCCAAGCACGCACACCGCGCACGTGTGTGTGTGATGACAAAAGTGCTCGGCCGTGAGGCTGCTACGAAGTCGATGGGGACTGTTAACATTATTAGGTCTTCTCTTTCAAAACTAAAGAAAAGAAGAAAATACTTTGGTAATGAAGCTTGTCAAAAAAAAAAAAAAAAAAAAAAAAAAAAGATCTGACTGTTATAGGGTGAACGGCAGGGTTTAAACATCTGAATATATTCGTGTAGTACCAAACAGAATCAGGCTTAGAGAGGCAAGTAAACGAATAATATGGAAACAAATGAAAAAGAAAATACACGTGGATTTATTTTATTTATTTATTTATTTTTAATTAAAAAGTGATCTAATAATCGCAAGGAATATTAGGTAAGATTGAAAGGACATTCAAAGTCTGATCGTCCAATTGATTTTAAACACTTTGCAAGTGCATTTTAAACAGTTAAATACTGCAACAGAAGAAAAAGATGAGAATCCACCTGTCACCTGTATCTAAACTTTGACACTGACTTCCTCAATGCTTTAAAAAAAAAATAATAAAAAAAAGAAAAAGGAAAAAAGCAGATGACGTTGAAAGAGCTGTTAAACATTCAAGGGACAGTAAGTGTGCTGGCATTGATCTGATATACAATGAATATTTTAAATCAGTATACCCAGAACATACAATTACATTTTTACAAATTTTTCAACGAAGTATTTAATTCAAGCGGTATACCACAAGAATTGGTAACTGGTATGATTAAACGAGTTCATTAAGGAAAATGAAAAAAAAAAATAAAAAAAAATGACTGTGACAATTACAGAAATATCACACTTCTTAGTTGGCTTGGTAACTGGACGGGCGCAATAGCCGAGTGGTTAAAGCGTTGGACTTTCAATCTCAGGGTCTGGGGTTCGAATCTAGGTAACGGCGCCTGGTGGGTAAAGGGAATAGATTTTTTTACGATCTCCCAGGTCAACTTATGTGCAGACCTGCTTAGTGCCTGAACCCACTTCGTGTGTATACGCAAGCAGAAGATCAAATACGCGCGTTAAAGATCCTGCAACCCATGTCAACGTTCGGTGGGTTATGGAAACAAGACTATACCCAGCATGCACACCCCCGAAAACGAAGTATGGCTGCCTACATGGCGGGATAAAAACGGGTAAACACGTAAAGGCCCACTCGTGTACATACGAGTGAACGTGGGAGTTGCAGCTCACGAAGAAGAAGAAGTCTTGGCAGATTATTTACAAGTAAGTTATATGGAATATCAGACATTGAATTCATTGAAAGCAATCAAGCTGGGTTTCAAAAGAACCATTCTACTGTTGACGATGCTTTTGTGTTGAAAGTACTAATTTATGTATTCAAATACCAGAAGAAAAAACTTATTGTGTGTGTTTTTTTTTAAATTTAAGAAAGCATTTGATTCTGTGTGGCAGTATAGTCTATAGATAAAACTGTCTGACAAGGGAAAATACCAATGGTAAAATTTTGAATGTTGTTATGAAAATGTATGATCGTGTTACGTCGTGTGTGTTCAATGGTGAAAACAGATCCGAATATTTCGGAAGTTTTAATGGAGTACGTCAAGGAGAAAATCTCTTGCCACTGCTCTGCTTTTCTCTTTAAATTTGACTGATATGGAGATGCTTTTGCAAACATATAGTTTTGTTACAGTTCACACTACAAACAAATATGCATATTATGGTGAAAAGAGTTATTCGGCATACATACGTATGTTAGTTCTCTCATATACAGATGACGCGATACTTTGAGCGGATTCGAAGCAAGGTTTACAGAAAGCATTAGATGCCTTGGTACTGTGTTGTATTGAATGGAAACTTGAAACCATTGTCTCAAAAACAAATATTGTTTTAATCTAATTTTCATTTACAGGTTTCCGTCGTCCTGAAATGGGCCCTTGCAGTCAGCTGGGCTGTAAGCCACATGATTTGGTTTGCATGAAAATGAAATACAAAAAATAGAATTAAAAAAAATATATTTAAAAATAAAAATTATGTTCCCAGGGAGAGCGCGCCTCCGTGATCAAGAACGACTGTTTCATTCTCTGTGTCTCTGTCACTTGTCTGCTTTATATCTTGACTTTGACTTTGACGTTACAAGATTCAGGTCCTTTTTCATAGGACCATGTTCAGGTTCTCAAAACTGAAACTGATTGGCCTGGGTGGTTTGAGGATGGTGCCAATCAGATCACTTATTTTAACAATTTAGGCTAGGCATTCTGGGTCGTACATTGAAGGTAGTGCTGCCCAGTGCTTGTCCAGTCTTCTCTTGAATGTGTCTACCGATGACGCTGTTACCACATCATCTGGGAGGCTGTTCCAGAGGTTCACAACTCTGTTTGCAAAGTAGTTGCCCCGCACGTTAAGACGATGCCTTGGTTTCTGAAGTTTCAGGGAGTTGCCTCTGGTGGATCTCAGCTCGTTCGTGGCGACGTGGAAGTCAGGGCGTGACACTTTGTAGAAGCCATGTAGGTACTTGTAGACTTCAATTACGTCTGCCCGCTTTCTCCTGTGTTCCAGACATGGAAGCTTCAGCCGACGTAGCCTTTCGGGGTACGGGAGGTCCTTCAGAGGGCCCAACATTTTGGTCGCTCTCCTCTGGACGTTTTCCACTTCAGAGCAGAGACCTTTCTGATTCTTTTCGTCTGGTTCCACACACAGTGACCGTACTACAGGAGTGGTCTGACTAATCCCTTGTACAGCTGGACGAAAGTTGCTGGTGTGAGGTAGTCGAAGGACTATTTCATGATACATTTTAGCTACCTATCAAAGTAGATTTTCCCACAAATATTTTCAGGGATTACTCTCTTGTTGCCATGGGTTCTTCTGTGTGCGCTAACTGCATGCTGCACACGGGACTTCGGTTTAGGCTACCGTCTTATCATAGGTACTGACACCCAGACCACTAAACAGTGTGTTGTGGACTTGAGGAGTAAACATTCTGGTCGTTGCGGGAATCGAACCTGGGACCTTCGCTTGCCGGCCGGACCACGTACTGGACCACCCCTCCATTTTGATTTTCGTTGCTATGACACCATCAATGCACCATCGGTAAACGCCTTCAAAAATCACATTGACAAAAAGTTTAAGGACCATGTATTTTCCACAGAGTTAAATCTTTATTGAGCTGTAGATAAATGTAGTATACACTATGCCTGATTTAAACAAGGCTCTGTTCACAACAAGTGATCCAAAAGCACATAAATGGACACTGATTATGAGGGCAAAAGGCTTTTAGCCAAAAGCCAAACATTTCTGTGATTCTGTGATTGTGATTCTGTGATTAATTGCTTTGACTTGTATTTGATCAGTGTTTCTCTCCAAAATGACGTCAAAGGATGTACGTCATAAGAGAAAACACTTTTGAAATTAAAAAAAAAAAGGGAGTGTTTGTGATTTGGAACCAGGACGTATTTATCAAAAAAGTAAAACCCAACAGCAGCCATCCGCCAACAGAGACATTCCATTACTTTCCCACGTTCCCGCTCTGTAGCGGTAGTGATGAAGATCAGCCGATCAAACCTTACCCACCTCATTCTTTTCAAAAAGTCATAACAACATGGGAACCTTGGGCGTGAAAAACGAGACAGCCCTGGAAACATTGTGGACGAAGGAATCCTTTCTGCTCCGAGAAAGGCAAGAGCTGACAAAGAGATCTAGAAGATGACATGAGAGACAGCGTCAAACTAGGCTGAGGAGACCGTCAGTCAGCTCTCTCCGTTCCTTGGGTAATATCTTAAGATTATTTCCAGGATAATTAGTCATGATTAATCCCCAGTTCGCTAAAATCAGGTTGGGCTACTAGACCTGGACCGCCATGTATGCAAGACAGGCAAATCTAGACGGTGAACATGCCTGGCACTGAGGGCTCCAACACCCCTTGTTCAAGAATTAGATTCTTAGTTGATTTCTAATACCAGTATTTACTCTGTATATTGTTTGTCTCATAAAAAAAAAAGAAAAAAAAGCAGAGAAAAAAATCCCAAAATGTCTTACGGATTTAGATCCTACAGTACAAATGTGCTATGGATTTTTTTTTTTTTTTATAATCTAAATTAATCTTATTTTGGGGCAAAGGCTGAATAATATTGAACCCCCCCCCCCCCCCTCCATGTTCCTAAATCAAACAAAAATTGAAAACGAAATAGAAAAAAAAGCTTTTATTTTTCATGAAATAAAGTCGCTGGATGCCGCCAGCCCGATATTTCAAATCTAAACTAAAGCCAGCAAGCCCGCCTAAAACTCAGACTTTGATATCCTGTTTTGTACCATGTTTTCAAAAGTGGTCCCATGCTGGCGGTTCGAGAAGTAACCTGCAAGAACAGAATAGTGCAAGGGGACTTGATACAGACGTACAAAATATTTAATGTGTTTGACGATGTAAACAAAGAAACAGTAAAGACAAAATATTTAAACAATATTCCAGAACAAATTTCAGAAAGCTTGTATTATTTAGTAACAGTAACAAATTATTGGAACAAATTAACAAACAATATTAAACGTTCCCATAGTATAAATACTTTTAAGAACCTCATAGATTAACATGAGTTATTGACAAAAATTAAATACGACTTTGATGGATAAAATGACTGAGCTAGTCAACGACCTGACCAACAATGAAAAGTAAAATGTGAAGGGGCATAAAAAGCCAAAAATGGCTAAGTTGTATATAACAACGCCCCAAATCCTGATCCTGATCCTGATTACTATGATACATCTCTTAAAAATAAAACGTAGGGACGCGAAAAGACGTTAGAAAGAAACGAAAATAAAAGCGAACTGTACACGATTAAAAACTTTCGCGAAGGGTTCGCAGATTGTATGCCATCACAATCAGTCAACATCATTGTATTGTATTACTCTATTGTCAAAACATATTTCTCTTGTGTGAAATTCGGGCTGCTCTTCCCAGAGAAAGCGCGTGCTACAATGAGAGCATCAGCCCTTACTCCCACCACCACCACCCACAACCCCCCTGTTTTTTTGCTGCCAGCAAGTATTTGTTTTCCAATCAAAGTGGATTTTTCTACGGAATTTTGCTGCGGACAACCCTTTTGTTGCCGTGCATTCTTTTACGCGCGTTAAGTGCATGGTGCACAAGAGACCTCAGTTTATCGTCTGATCCAAATGACTAGCGTCAAGATCACCACTAAAGGTTCAGAGGAGGGGGGCGGGGGGGGGGGGGGGGGGGGGGGGCGGGGGGGGGGATACTAGCGCGTGTGGGAATCGAGTTAGTGCGCTCAGATTCTCTCTCGTTTCTTCGGCAAACGTGTCACGTCCAGGATTTCAATGACAAAACGGTTGGAACGTAAATTTACACGTGGAAATGAAAAAAAAAAAAAAATGGCGTGTTTGTAGACAAGCCTCAACTATAACGACCAAAAAAACAGCCAGGATTTTGCAGACAACTATTCTCTCTACTACCGTTGCTGCTGCTGCTGCTGCTGCTGACCATGAGCCTGTTTATAGCTGTCGGGTCCGAAGAATCGAGGCGCCGTAGCAGAATAGTGAAAACAGCTTGAAGAAATTCTTCTATTAGTTATTTATCTGTTATGCAGAACAGTTCATTTTTCCCTGCTTGTAACTCTCTCCCTCTCTCGCTCGCTCGCTCGCGTGTCCTCTCTGTTCGCATGCTCGCGCGCGCGCGCATGTTGTGTGTGTGTGTGTGTTTGTGCGTGTTGGGGGGCGGGGGGGGGGGGTCGAAGGGGGGGGAGGTCGTGTGTGTGTGTGGGGGGGGGGGGGGCGGACATGTGTGTGGGTGGTCATGTGTGTTTAGGCGGTCATGTGTGTGTGTGGGGCGGGGAAGGAGGGGGCAGGGCGCTCGTGTGTGTGGGTGAGAAATTGTTTACGGTGATTTTAACAAGCGAGTTGTCCTTTGTGTGACCGTTTTTATCATATAAAAAAAAGAAAAAAGAAAAAAAAGAAAGCCTATTTCACACCCCTCTTCAGAAGTCCCGAAGAATACCACACTTTGCCCATGAATAGAATATTCCAGGGGGTCATGTTTCTATCTATCTATCTATCTATCTATCTATCTTTCTTTCTTTCTTTCTTTCTTTCGTTCATTCGTTCATTCGTTTATTCATTTCGTTGTTAATTCATTATCTAATCGGGTTTTTTTTTCACTTACTCCTTCGTTCCTGCAACTGTTAGTTATTGTTCTCCTCCTCTTTTCTCGCATGCTGCAGAAACGTTCTCCCCTAACCAACCGATACCACCGCCACCACCACCACCACCACCACCAGCCGACATGGATGATGCCAACAACTACCAACCACCTCTTCCTCCTCCTCCACCACCACCACCACCAACACTCGCCAACACCATCATCAACACCACACCCACACCCACCACCAGCCGACATGGATGATGTCAACCACTGCCAACCACCTCTTCCTTCTCCTCCCCCACCACCGCCACCACCACCACACTCGCCATCACCGTCACCATCACCGTCACCCCCAGTACCACCACACCCATCATCACCGCCTCACTCGCCATCACCATCACCATTCCCACCACCACAAACACCACTACTTCACTCGTCATCCTCACCCCACCACCACACCACCACCACCTCTACCACACTCGACATCACCATCCCCACCACTACCACCAACATCACCATCCCCACCACCAACATCACCACCGCCACCTCCACCTCCAGCCGGCATGAGCAGCCTTGAAAAGGATGCCAACCACCTCCAACCACCCCATACCACACCACCACCACCACCACCACCACCTTCCCAGCCCCACACGCCGCCGGATGAACTAGCTTCGTCATCACAGCAGGTCGTCGCTCACGGGCAAGCGCATATGGACGGCGGCTGGGCGTGGGTGGTGATGGTGGCCAGCTTCCTCATTTCGGCGGTGGTGGACGGGGTGGGGTTCTCCGTGGGGGTCCTCCTGAGCTCCCTGCAGAAGGAGTTCGACGCCAACAACCAGCAGGTCTCCTGGGTGTCTTCAGTGCTCAACGGTACTTACCTGCTGATAGGTCAGTAGCGTAGAAATGAATGAATGCTTACGTATGTGTGTGTGTGTGTGTGTGTGTGTGTGTGAATCACCATGCCATGAACTGGACAATTATATAAACCGTGAGGAAAAGAACAATAAAGAGTGGTAACTCTCCCCATTTACAAGGTACACAGAATTGGTTGGTCTTGGCCAGCAGCCTTTGTTTTTTTTTTATATCTCAATGAATTTTCCTCGCTTAACACGACCTCGTGTAAATGGACATCTCGCACGCTTAGACCGAAATTTTTGTGCCCTGGGCTAGTAACGTTTCCCCTCGATAAGTCGACATATACATAATTATGGAACGTTCAGTATGGCTGAGAGCGTTAATGACTGCTGATCGCTGGCTCTCGATTTTAAGATTATTTATGAGATATAATAATAATGAAACACCGACACTGCTGTTGGCCTGTTAAACATTGGTATAGAGCTGTTGTTCTGGTTTTGTTGTGATGCGTTGGAGCCAGGTACTGCGTCACACACCCCGTACTGAAATCGCGGATGTTGCGAAATATCGCATTTTGCTATTGTCACTTTGAACTGGAATATATGGAACTCCAGCAGTTTATGCCGCTCCAAACTCGAATTCACACACACACACACACACACACGCACACACACACACACACACACGCACGCACGCACGCACGCACGCACACACACACACACACGAGCGCGCGCACGCAGTATAAATGATTGTTTTAACGTTCGCAATGCATAACTTTGTCTTGTGCAGGATCCTTCATGCGCTCACAGTTTATTGTATTGCTGTTATCTGTTTGTTGTGTTTATTTTTTTTAGTGTCCATAATTCCTTCGATGGGGTTTACGATAAAATTAAATTGACTTTTGAGTTCACACACACACACACACACACACACACTTAAATAATGCAACGCAATGTAACACTTCTATTTTTTCTTCTTTTTTTTTTTCTTTTTTTTAATACTTAAAGCAGCATGTGTAAATAAACTTCTGCGCAGGTCCCGTGGTAAGCTTCTTCATCAACCGACACGGCTGCCGCAAGGTGTCACTGCTGGGTTGCGTCATCGCCGCAGCGTCCTTCATATTGTCCACCTTGTGTCCGACCATCGAACTGGTCATTCTCGTCTACGGCCTTGTGGGAGGTCAGTGAAAGGTGTTAGTTATTTCGGGCAATTTCCTTGTACTTGTGTTATGTTGTTAATTCGGGCAATTTCCATGTTCTTGCGTAATATTATCCTTAAATAACTCTGGAACCTGTTTCAAAGAAGATGCCCGTGCATTTTGTAATATAGGCATGTGACAAATGAGTATGTCCATCCATTCTAGTCGAGGGTGAGGGTGTGGGTTCGAATCCCGCTCTCGCCCTTTCTCCCAAGTTTGACTGGAAAATCAAACTGAGCGTCTAGTCTTTCGGATGAGACGATAAACCGAGGTCCCGTGTGCAGCACGCACTTGGCGCACTGAAAAAGAACCCATGGCAACGAGAGTGTTGTCCTCTGGCGAAATTACGTAAAATGAAATCCACTTTCATAGGTACACAAATATGTAAGCATGCACTCAAGGCCTGACTAAGCGCGTTGGGTTATGCTGCTGGTCAGGCATCTGCTCAACAGATGTGGTGTAGCGTGTATGGATTTGTCCGAACGCAGTGACGCCTCCTTGAGAAAGTGAAACTGAAAAGTGAAACTAGTCGAGGGAGAGCTCTAAAAACGACGTAAAATGACCCTTGTCATGAATCTTACAACCCCTTGGCTGCCTTGGGACTTAGCACTGACGTCGATAGTGACGTCACTGATGATATCATCAAAAGAAGGGAAATATCTTTAAAAGGCTGAAAATTGAGACATTTGATCTAGAGTGGTACATCTTCAGACCGTTTTTTTTTTCGGTTTGGGGCTGATTGTTCTGGATATTGATTTATGACTTGAAACATCTCTTTCCTAGCAGTCAAGGAGTTTTAACTGGCTGCAAATGACTCTCGGGGTGATTCGAGGCTTGCCTAGAATGATCTCAGGGGTGAAGTCCAGCAGGGAAGGGGTGAGGGTGGAGTGGGGGAGGGGGGGGGGACGGGAATGGGAGCAGGGCGGGAGTCTGTGACACCACTGTCTTTTGTACTGCTCTGTGCTGCATGTGCAGGTATAGGTCTGGGGTGCCTGTATCAACCGTCAGTGGTGATTGTCGGCCAATACTTCTATGCCAGACGTGCCCTCGCCCTGGGCTTCACCGCCTGCGGGTCTGGCATCGGCGCCTTCGCCTTCGCTCCGCTGTTCGGACTGTTCGTGCAGCACTACAGCTGGAAGGGTGCCACCATCCTGGCCGCAGCCCTGGTCTTGCTCTGTGGCCTCG
This sequence comes from Babylonia areolata, assembly GCF_041734735.1. Taxonomy (NCBI): domain Eukaryota; kingdom Metazoa; phylum Mollusca; class Gastropoda; order Neogastropoda; family Buccinidae; genus Babylonia; species Babylonia areolata. Next base: position 5,290,016 of record NC_134904.1, on the reverse strand, counting down.
CTTGCGCCACCTTCAAGCCCATACACGTTCCAGAAGGTTGCATCTGGATGGGCGTGATATCGGCGAAATCGTCTCTGGTGACCATTCCCTCCAAGTTGTATGAAGGCGTTGGAATGGGTCCTTTGACTGAAACTATTACGGCCAGAGGAGGGATGGTCGTGGAACCTGAGCACGAATCTTGTGATGAAATATCCGCCACCGCTGTCAGCGCTTTCGGTAGTAAAAGTATGTGCAGGGGAGAGGGAAATGGACTTGGGGAGGGGATAGTGGTGGAGATGGCATCCAAGGAAAAGAGAGCTGCCAAAGAAGAAAAGCCAGGCAATGGAAATTTTACAGAGATAAAGGAAGATGAAGAAATTGCAGTACAAGATGTGTATCAGCAAAGGATACCCAGACTCACCATTGAAGAGAAGAGGAATGTTGATCCTTGGAAACATAGACTTGCAACTGAAGAGGGAAGGAGCATTGATTCTTGGAAAGACAATGTTACTTCCAGCGCTGGCGCATGTTTTTCTTCAGATTCTATACTCTGTTGTGAAAGGAAAACTGATTCTGTTCCCGATTTGGAGACAGTGCCACAGCCACGAAATCCTGACACAAAAGACAGGAACACCAACACTATCAGCAGTCATACAATGTTACAGATACAAACAAAAATCCTCCAGCACAGTGACTTGCCAAATGCCATTCCAGTTGACCAGAACGACATGAAAACTCTTGGTGCAGCCAGTGGTAGCTTCGAACCCAATTTAACAGAGGTGCCACAGAAAAGCCACCTGGAGCCTGTCACTTACGGCTCAAGCGATCTAACCATTTGCGAAACTTCGACGAAAGTTGAATCGCCGTGTCTTCACCATGTCCGTCGTTTGATCTGGATTAACATGTGTCTGATGAAACGACCCTCTGCTATTATGTACGGGTTGGCCTGCTTCCTCATGTCTGTGGGTAAGCCCTGCACTTGTTTCATTCAGTTTTTTTTTATATTGTTAACTAGTGCATGTTCTTTTTAAATTATGATTTATCCTGGTATGGCCTATTGCAAAACGTTTTGTTATTTCATCATATCCTTGGCATTTGATTTTGCAGTGTTACGCGATTTTTATTTGACATAGAAAGTTGTATTTGTTAATGAATATAACCGTACGACATTCACCTGATTTTGATATGCCAGAAATATGAAAAAAATGATAAAAAGAGAAATACAAATATATGCACGTGAGATAGTCTTTACCATCTCACTGGAAAAAACAAACAAGAACAGATTTTAATTGAATGTCACGCATATGAAGTCTGTTCACAGGCGTACCCAATGTTTGGTGCATCAGAAGAGGAACAAAGGCCGTCATCCTTGAATCAAATGCTTCTCTGCCCTTCATTATTGTTCCCTTATCGTTGCCTTCGTTATTCATATCTGGCATTTGAGCTTTGATTTTGTGTCAGTCTCGAAATTTCCGAGGACGTCACATTGTCTGAACATCTGTACCGAGAGACCATCTGGAGCTTTTGGTTGGACAAGATTCTCTGAAGTGCATGATGGTGCTTGATGGTGACATCAACATCCCCTTTCTCTCTTCTGTTGTCCGGCAGTTGACCAGATATCTGTTCCCCCTCTGCCGTTATACTCTTCTTCTACCATATCTCGCACAATGCCACATATTACATTAATAAGTCAGGAAAACATTAGACAGGACGTTGGTCACTATGAAGACCTGACCACAGAGAAAATACAGGAAAATGAGATTTGATGGCCAAGTGGCAAGATCTGATAGGCTCTCCGAGACCAACCTTTCTAGAACAGTGCAGGGGCAAAGGAGGTGGGACAGACAGCGAAAGAAGTGGGCAGACAACATCACTGATATAATAATAATAATGATAGTATTTATATAGCGCTGAATCTTGTGCAGGGACAAATCTAAGCGCTTTCACACCAGTCGTTTACACGCATGCATAACTCTAAAACTGAAGAAACTGAAGACAAGGAAGAGGCAGGGGAGGGAGGCTATCTTGTGAAGAGGTGGGTTTTAAGGCCAGGCTTGAAAGAGCTGAGTACGGAGACCTGACGAAGAGAAAGAGGAAGTTCATTCCAAATGCAAGGTCCAGAGACAGATAAAGAACGGCGTCCGACAGTGGAGTGTTTGAATCTGGGTATGCGTGAACAGAGGGGATCCAAAGCCGATCGTAGAGAGCGAGATGGAGTGTAGAGGTGAAGGCAGCCACAAAGATAGGAAGGGGCAGATTTGTGAATACATTTATAACATAGAGTGCTGATCTTATGAGTGGTCAGAGAGGAGCTTTGCCGGAACTCAGTCCCCATCCCGAGACCGTCAGAAATGGAGAATGTTGGTGATGCGTTCAGTAGTGCAGCGCCCCCTACGACCAGATCACGTCACGGAATCAGTGATAGTGACCCTGTCTTTTACTTTTTGCTTCTGCTTCTTTTCGTCTGGCTTTGTGTCTCTTTACGCCTGTGATGCAAGCCTTTTTCAGTTTTCTTCCCCCCTTTGCAGTAGCTCCAGAAGTTATGAGATTTACTGCACTTCATCCGTCCTCACTCTTTGCCTCTACATTCTTGTTCTTCCACATCTTCTTCTGTTCTTCTATTCCGTTCTCATTTGTGACTTTTGTTTCTCTAACGTCTATGAATCAAACTTTTACCATCCTCTTTGCAGAGTCCGTAGCTCCTGAACTACTAAGTGGGAGTTCATCCCCACCACCACCTTCTGCCCCTTCCCTTGTTCCAACCACGTCGTCGATGATGCATAGAAACATTTTTTTTTTTTTTTTTTAAACCAAAGAAGGTGGCAGAATGGTTAACTCACTCAGTACGGCCAGTCCTCTCTTCTCCTCTACACAGACCCCTCAGATGTCCAGTGGGTGTCTGAATGACCCAACAATTAGCTTCCGTCGTCAAAATTGTGGTATTCTTTGTCAACATTCACCTCTTCAGTATAAGAGCCTTTCGCTTGCAATATTTTGATGATGGTAATTGGGGTGAAACGCTGTTAACGTCGTCTCTTTCGCCGTTCGTATGGAGAGAGTTAAAACGCTTATCTGCCAAAACTGTCTGTGAGGGCCTGAAGTCCAGTCTCGCTCTTGCCCTTTATCCTTAAGTTTGGCTGGAAATTAAAAGTAAAACCTGAGTGTCTTAGTCATTCGGATGAGACAATAAACTGCCGAGCCGGGACCCATGTGCAGCATGCACTTGGCACACTGAAAAAGAACCCATGGCAAGACAAATGGTTGTCCTCTGGCAAAAGTCTCTAGAAGAAATCAACTATGATAGGTACACAAATTAATATAGATGCATGTACTCAGTGCCTGACTGGCACGTTGGGTTATGCTGCTCAGTGGCCAGGCATGTGCCTTGCAGATATGGTGCTGCGTGTATATATATTTGTATTTCTCTTTTTATCACAACAGATTTCTCTGTGTGAAATTCGTGCTGCTCTCCCCAGGGAGAGCACGTCGCTACACTACAGCGCCATCCCCCCCCCCCTCCCCACCCCCTTTTTCTTTCTTTTTTTTTTTTTTTTTTTTCCTGCGTGCAGTTTTATTTGTTTTTCCTGTTGAAGTGGATTTTTCTACAGAATTTTTCCAGGGACAACCCTTTTGTTGCCGTGGGTTCTTTTACGTGCGCTAAGTGCATGCTAGCACACGGGACCTCGGTTTATCGTCTCATCCAAATGACTAGCGTCCAGACCACTACTGAAAGTCCAGTGGAGGGGGAGAAAATATCGGCGGCTGAGCCGTGATTCGAACCAGCGCGCTGAGATTCTCTCGCTTCCTAGGCAGACGCGTTACCTCTAGGCCATCACTCCACTCCATATATATATATGTGTGTGTGTGTGTGTGTGTGTCTGAACGCAGTGACACCTCCTTGAAAAACTGGAACTTAAATGCAACTTCCAGCACTGCCCAGCTCCATTATTCAGCTATGGGTGTTCATCCACCACCACAACCCACCCCCTGCCCTCACCCCTCCCTTGCTCCAAACACATCGCCGATGATGTAACTTCCAGTGCGACCCCGCTCGATAACTCAGTTGTCTCCTTGTTGTTCAGACGGCAGTTTTCCCAGTCATTAACCTTTCACCCACGTAGAGACCAGTGGAAATGACACCATAAGTGCTCTGCAGAAGTGGGCCGGGCTGATTTCTTTTGCATGAGTTCCAGTTACGATCAGTCTCCATAGATCAAACCGCCTTTCTTTATGTGGGCCCCAGTGTGCTAAAACCGTGCCGTGGTCCCACACTTTGAGTGGCAGAGGTATAATTATCATAACGTTACTTTCTTACACATCCAAGGATTATCAGGTAATCAAAGTGTGGAGTGATGGCCTAGAGGTAACGCGTCCGCCTAGGAAGCCAGAGAATCTGAGCGCGCTGGTTCGAATCACGGCTCAGCCGCCGATATTTTCTCCCCCTCCACTGGACTTTCAGTGGTGGTCTGGACGCTAGTCATTCGGATGAGACGATAAACCGAGTTCCCGTGTGCAGCATGCACTTAGCGCACGTAAAAGAACCCACGGCAACAAAAGGGTTGTTCCTGGCAAAATTCTGTAGAAAAATCCACTTCGATAAGAAAAACAAATAACACTGCACGCATTACCTCTAGGCCATCACTCCACTCATGGGGAGAGCAGCCCGAATTTCACACAGAGAAATCTGTTGTGATAAAAAGAAATACAAATGCAAAAATACAAGTGCTACGTTTCACAAAGAAATGGGTTAAATGCATTCTCACAATTAATCTGGTTGATTTTAAAGGAAACAAATTTCTTTTGCAAACAAGATCCTTTGATATACAAACCGGCAAGTGTGTGTGTTCTGCATGGTATAACTGTGTCCAGCACTTAACGCCTTGATGGTGATGAACAGGAACCCACAAGCTGGACTTAAGATATTTTGGTGTCAGAAATAGAAATACATACAATGATACGTGTATGCCAACCACTGCAGATTTCAATGAATGATGCATGAATGCAAGAATAACAATTAATCAAGTCAGTGTATACATACTGAGATGTCACAACTATGTTTCTTTAGTGTGATAGCCAATACTGAAGACGAATTGAAGTGCCAGCTTATTTTGCATCATTTTTTTAAATTTCACGCTGTTTGATGCTGTCAACATGAATGTATTGTGTGTTAACTATGAATACATCATTGTCATGAAGGGAACATGCCATGCACTGACCATAAACCCCCACGAATGTCCTGAACAGGCATGTACGTGCCAACCACCTTTCTCCCACCGGTCGCAGAACTTTTGAGGTTCAGCGCCTCCCAGGGGGCTTTTCTCGTCTCCACCATCGGCATCGGAAATGTGGTGGGGCGTCTCCTGACGGGTCTCATCGCCCATTATCACCCTCGTCTGGTGCTGGCCCTGAACTACGGATCCCTGATCCTGGCAGGACTGGTCACCTGCCTCCTGCCGCTGCTGTACAAGTACCACCTGATGCTCGGCTACTCACTGCTGTTTGGCTCTTGCATAGGTCAGGGCAAGGGCATCTATAGGGGAACTGCTGGTGGGATATGGGAGTGAAGGTTGAGGGACTGGATGGTCTAGGGGCGTGGGGGGTATAACTTGAGTGAGGGTTGTGGATCAGACTTGTTCACCAGCCTTCATTCACTGATGTCTCAATTCCAGTTTCTCAATGAGGCGTCACTGCGTTCGGACAAATCCATATACGCAACACCACGTCTACTAGGTAGATGCCTGACCGTCAGGATTTAAGCGCATGCATAATATATTTGTGTACCTATAAGAGTGGGTTTCTTCTACTGAATTTTGCCAGAGGACAACACTTAAGTTGCCATGGGTTCTTTTTCAGTGCTCAAAGCGCATGCTGCACATGGGACCTTGACTGGACGCTGAGTTTGATTTTCCAGTCAGTCTTTAGAGAAAGGGCGAGACCGGGATTCAAACCTGTACCCTCGCGGGCACTGTATTGACAGGTAAGCATCTTGCCACCATAATGCCACCTTCCTCCTGAAAAAAAGGAATCTGGGAGTGGAAGTTGATGGGTAGGGTGGTCTATGGGTTCGGGGGTAAGGAGGAGTTGTGACATTATACCTGTTCACCCACCTTCACCCACTGATGACAGAAGACTGATGATTACCTGCACGTATGGTTTCTCCACTGCAATAGGAATTCATTTACTGTTTAGTCTTTTGTGAAGGACTATGACTCTCAAACTAAGAGGCAAGATTGCAATGGCTGTTAGTGGTGCAGCCTTTGGGGCTAGTTGGCCCTTTGGGACCCCAGTGCTGACTGTCCTGAAGCACTCTTGGCCAAGAGAGTGGGGTGTAACGTGGGCAAGACACTCTCCACTACAATAAAATTCTAGCCCACGTAGTTGAGACGGCAGTTGCCTCCACTGATGGTCATAGTCATACACGACTGACAATCATACATTCATGTTTACATCCATCCATCCATGATATATACTCCTCGCTGTGTGGTGCATTTGTCGGTCAATTGAGAGAGTGTGGGAAGGGAGATGGAATGAAGATAGTGGTGTGGTATGACAGAGAAGGAAGTCAGCAGAACGATTTCTGATTTTACTTTCACCCTACATCTTGTCTATGTATCTGCGTGCGTGCAAACAGAAGGGAAGTGTTTGCAGTTTCTTTAAGTAAATCATGTCTGTGAGAGCAAGTTCCTGTCCTTGAGTGTTTATTCATTATTGTGTTCATTTTGATTATATTCTGACAAAACGGTGCTGTGAAAAGGGGTCAAACTGCATGTCCAAAAGTAAGTGTGTTGCACGAGTAAGCCTATTATGATTCACTCAAAGTTATAAATGGTAGGTATGGTGCCGGATCAACATTTTGTTTTTACATCGAGCAATGGAAAACCCTCAATTGGAAAAAAAACAGCAAAGTTTGGTTTGCCAGTTGATGTGTCAAGGGATCAAATGAGGTCAATAGAGACTTTGCTGTGCGATGAATGAAAATCTAGACTTACCAACAGTGTGTGTAAATCATGACTTGCCGATGGTGTAAATGTTGATTTGCCAGTGGAGAAAGTTTTCGCTTACTAACGCTATAAATCATGACTTGCCAACAGAACAATGGAAATTCCTGACTTGCCAGTGAAGCAGGGGAAAACCTGGAAATGCTGACGGACCATTGAACAGAAAATATGACTTGTTGATGGAGCAGCCAGTGGAGGGAACTCTGTACGGTGGATCGATGAGAAACCTGGATTTGCTATTGGAACAAAAGGAAATCTTTATTTGCTATTAATATACCGACATGAAAACCTTGACTTTCTGGAGGAGAGCTGCGAAACGCTGACATGCTGAAAAAAATCTTTAAAATGCTGATGTAACGATGGGAACTTTGGGAGCAGGAAAAATCTCTACATACCGATGGAGCAAAGAAAAATCCCAACTCACCAATGAACAAAAATGGAAAATCATGACTTGACACCAGACAGTGGGAACTCCAGAGAAAGAGATAATTAAGATTCACTGATTGAGCAAGCGATAAATCATCTTTCTTTGCCTATGAAGTAATGGAACTGTTTCACTTGCCAAAAGTACAGGACAAAAACTTGACTTGCCATGGAAAAATCCTGATCTGCCAATGGAGCAATAGTAAATTATGACTTGGCATGGCAGGAAAGGGTTATCTTAAATTGCGTATGGAGCAAGAGGTTATCTTGACTTGATGCTAACTCTTCACTCATAATACGTTGCTCTCGACACTTCTTCGCAGTGTGTGTTTGGAAAGAACAGGGTAGTGTATGTGTGTGTATGCGCGTGCACAGCGCGCATTGTGTGTAATATAGAAATAGCAGTAGTTGGAGGAGGAGTAATGGCTGCAGTAATATTCCATTATGTGACACCAGACAGTGGAGCACGGGTGTTTGATTTTCATCAAACTTGGCGTAATTTTTGTGTGTGTGTGTGTGTGTATGCACGCACGAACGCGCGTGAAACATGCGACACCCACGCGTCACATCTGCCGTCTGTCAGTCAGCTGGGTGTCTCTGTCCATCCAGGGATGTTTGTGGTGCTGCAGCTGATGGTACTCATTCAGCTGATGGGCTTCGATCATCTCAACTTGGCTTTTGGTGTCATCAGCATGTACCATGGCATCGGGACCTTCGTGGGACCGCCTTTGGCAGGTGTGTTTGTCTGTGTGTCTGTCTTGTTAGTCAGCCGTGGAGTAACGTCATGCACTCATTTCGTTTTTCCGAGGACACATCAGGGACACCTTATGCAAACGTTCTGTTCTATATCTACAAATCTAAACTGTTGCACTGTTGTTGTTTTTTTCACTTGTTCAGGAACACATTCACAACTGAAATAGAAATTTGATTGTCACTGGTTCATTATTAACATTTTCACTGCCAAACTCGCAATGCAGCAGCTACGTAGAGGACCCATGTCACTGAAGGGTGACCAGATCATGGGTCTGTTAACCATGAACCTACTGCTCTTAATGTTCGGTGATAGGATAAGTCATATTTTCTACCCATCACAGGGGGAATCCCCAGCTGTACATACACACCATATTTACTGTGTTCATTGCACAAGGGAATTTTGCACTCTGACTGAATTGACAGGCGGTGAAAGGGTTAATTGATTGACATGGCTACTTATATAGCACCTATCCTTTGTCGGAGACTAAACTCTAAGCACTTTACAAACACGGGGTCATTTGCACAACAGGCTGCCAACCTGGGTAGAGCTAACTGACGGCTGCCACTGGGCGCTCATCATTCGTTTCCTGTGTCATTCAATCATATTTCAGACACGCACACATACACACTCATACAGACAAGTAACATTTTACGTGTATGACCGTTTTTGTTGTTTTTGTTTTGTTTTGTCGTTTATTTACCCCGCCATGCAGGCAGTCACACTCCGTCTTCAGGGGTGTGCATGCTGGGTACACGGTATGTTCTTGTTTCCGTAACCCAATGTCAGATGTGGTATAGCTTACATGGACTTTTCCAAATGCTCTGGCACCTCCTTGAAACTGAAACTTTCAGCGTTGACAATGTGAACAGTTGTGTGGTTGACAGGTTTCGTGGCAGACACCACAGGAAACTTGAGGAACGCTTTCTACGCCATTGGTGCGGCCTTCACCTTGGCTGGTATCATCTGTCTGCCTCTGCAGCAGATATCCATCACAGAGTGTCGTAATGTCAAGGCCTCTCCAGCCTCCACCGAACTTCGAAAACACGTACAACAGGATTGTAGATGATGATCATGGGCATGGGTGAGACGGAAAACGAAGGATGTGTAAATTTGAAGAAAAAAAAATGATGACAGTAATAACTGAAATACCAGTAACAGTGATGATAATGATGATGATGATAGTAATTACAACAACAACAATGACAACAACAACAATAATAGTAATAATAATAACTGTAAAAAGAGCAGATGGGTTGGGAAGGTGAGAAGGTTGGGGAGTGGAGGGAATGGGGAGGTGGGGGTTGGGGGGGGGGGAGGGAGGAGAGAGGGCAGGAAAGGGACATAGGGTGGATGTGCAGACGACACTTTACCTGCATACTGTATCAATGATAATAATGATAATACAGGAGTGGAGCGTTGGCCGGGTGATAACGTGTCCGCCTAGGAAGCGAGGGAATCAGAGTTAACTGCTTCTTCTTCTTCTTCTTCTTCTGCGTTCGTGGGCTGCAACTCCCACGTTCACTCGCATGCACACGAGTGGGCTTTTACGTGCATGACCGTTTTTACCCCGCCATGTAGGCAGCCATACTCCGCTTTCGGGGGTGTGCATGCAAACCCCGACATAGATTACAGGATCTTTAACGTGTGTATTTGATCTTCTGCATGCATATACACACGAAGGGGGTTCAGGCACTGAGCAGGTCTGCACAAATGTTGACCTGGGAGATGGGAAAAATCTCCAGTCTTCAGTGAAACCGAAGAAGAAAAGCACCTGATCTGTGCAGAGAATTGATTCCAGACAGTCGGGCTGTGAAAAGAAAAAAAAAAAAAGATGCTGACCAACAGACTTGGTTCTGACGGAAAGGATGCAAAGGAGACAAGATCAGACGAATAGCGCAGCTGACAGGATGGTATGTAAATGTGGATTATATATGTATGGTGGGAATCTTGGAAAAGTGGGAGTAATAGTTCATAGAAAAATAGGAACAAAAAAAAAAAAAAATTCAAAAATATATTTAACCAGAGGCAGAAACAGAGGAAAAGAGGGCAGGTGCAAGTTCATTGCTGATTCAGTATTGAACAGGGGAGCCAGTGAAGAGACTGTAAGAGAAGCGTGTGATGTGTTTCTGTGAAGGAGGTGACTTTGGACCAAACCGACAGGCCAGTATAGATGAACCCAGCAAGAGACTTAACAGAAAAAAAATTGACAAGACTGATAACAGACTAGTGTTCTTACATACCCATTGCAGTGGAAATGTTGTATGGATTGAGCTGGGTTTTTTTTTTCAGATTTGCAAAATTAATTGGCTGCCGGGTTGATATTGGATACATGCTCTTGAAAGGAAAGAGCGGGATAGTGGGTGGGTGGGTGTGTGTGTGTGTGTGTGTGTGTGTGTGAGTGAGTGGGTGTGTGTGTGTGCGTGTGTGTGTGTGTGTGTGCATGTGTTGTCTGCTATGGAGAATTGTGTCTTCTTATTTCTACCTCTTGTATGTTGGTGGTGCTGTGAACACACAGATTAAGTGTGGAAGTTTTTTTCCCCACCCTCAAGTTCATTCACCAAAATACGATTCCAAGATTTTGGAATGAAGAAGAAAAAAAGACAAAGAATGTCATCAGTGCCCATGCAAATGGAAGTGCAAAATGGGAAAGGTGATTATTAAAAAAAAAAAAAAAAAGAGTTTTTAGGGAGCAAGGATAATTTCTGTTTTCTCATCTTTGAATAGCAGTTTATTTTTTCAGTGTGATCCACTGTGGTACAGTTTTGGATGCTGGTTGTTATGATGTTTGTAAATGAATCTGTGGGAAAAAAGTGTGAAGTACTGTAGACTTGCAGAATAAATCATTGCTGGGCACACACACACACACACACACACACACACACACACACACACACAGAATGTGCTGGCAACAATATGTGCTGACTTTTGAGGCACATACTGTCACATGTTCAACACTTTTTGTCGCTTGCAACAACGTACACAAAAAATAAATCAAGTGCACCCGCGACATTACATGGTGGCAACAATAATTATGTGCTGTAACAGTTATGTGTATGTGTGTGTGTGTGTCTTGAGGCTTGGCATATATTGTCACTGGCAACAAAATATAATTATACCTCAACATGTTGGATTTGGGCACAAGTGTGTGGGCAGTGTATGTTAATGTGTCTGTACAGTGTGTGGGCAGTGTATGTTAATGTGTCCGTACAGTGTGTGGGCAGTGTATGTTACGGTGTGTGGGCAATGTATGTTAATGTGTCCGTACAGTGTGTGGGCAGTGTATGATAATGTGTCCGTACAGTGTGTGGCCGTACAGTGTGTGGGCAGTGTATGTTAATGTGTCCGTACAGTGTGTGGGCAGTGTATGTTAATGTGTCCGTACAGTGTGTGGGCAGTGTATGTTAATGTGTCCGTACCATGTGTGGGCAGTGTATGTTAATGTGTCCGTACAGTGTGTGGGCAGTGTATGTTAATGTGTCCGAACAGTGTGTGGACAGTGTATGTTAATGTGTCCGTACCATGTGTGGGCAGTGTATGTTAATGTGTCCGTACAGTGTGTGGACAGTGTATGTTAATGTGTCCGTACAGTGTGTGGGCAGTGTATGTTAATGTGTCCGTACAGTGTGTGGGCAGTGTATGTTAATGTGTCCGTACAGTGTGTGGGCAGTGTATGTTAATGTGTCCGTACAGTGTGTGGGCAGTGTATGTTAATGTGTCTGCACACCACTTTTGGGTGGTAATTCAGAGTGAACCTCTCTGTATGTGTGTGGGAAGTGTGCCTGGCAGTACATGTTAGTGTGTCTGCATGCATGCACGTCAGTATCTTCTCAACAGACTGAGCAACACACACACACACACACACACACACACACACACACAAGCAAATTACTTTCATCCACACAAACTAATACTGAAACTACAAAAACAAACAAAAGCACATTATTGATTACTGACCATTTTGATTTTTGGCAATGTTCTAACAAACATATGTGGTGTAAATACATATCATCATCATAGCAATCCAAAATGTACAACATATCACACAAAACCCCGTAATCCCACCAATGCATAGTCTCGTATTTCAAATTGCATAGACTTTGCTTCACAACAGAAAAAAACCAACAAAAAACATGTAACAACAAAAGCAAGAAATCACTATATATGTATGTCATAATCACACAGATCAACATAGATAGCTTTATTTTGCATCCCTTCATTCAAATTATGAATGTTAGGGATCTAAAAACAGCTTCAGAAGACATACAATAACTTTGCTTTTCAGCTGTTTTCTTCACTCAGTTGTTAAATGACATAAATAAACCATACTTTCTATTGAGTTTAAATGGTTTCCCATGAGAAGGAAACTTCACAACAACAACAACAAGAACACAAAAGAATCCCATTCAGAACATTAGGAAAAAAAATTAATGAAACATGATTTTGTTAAGTCAACGCAGAAAAAAAAGAAGTAGTACTTTGTCAGAAAAAGATCATGAAGAGAAAAATAACTTTCTTTGAAATTTCCAATCAAAAAAGAAAAGAAAAAAGACCAAAACAAAACCAAAAAACAGAACAGAAACAAAATAACAATAATAATTATAAAACATAAATAAATAAAAACCAGTTGGAAAATTAAAATGTTCCAGTACTAAAGTACACATGCCCTTTATTATCACAACAAAACATGTCTTCAAAACAACTAACAAGCACTGTTGGAACACCGAGTACAAAAAAAAGTACAGGCACAACCCATCACTCCATTCCTTAAACATAATCCGCTATCAATATATATATATATATATATATATAAACAAAACCAAATACCCCACCCCCCACACACACCCCTCTCCTCTCTCTCTCTCTCCAATGGTGTAGTTTTAGCACAAATCTAGTAGACATTATTTTGCAGTGTCTCTCACTCTCTCTAAAACTATGAGTGGCATTCTTTCACACCCACAAACACAGCAAACCTTTTTTCTTTTCTTTTTTGTACAACGATACTGTGAAAGGTATAAGAGAGTATTACTTGTGCGTCGGTCCACACACAGACACACATACATAGATGCAGACCCACATTGATGTAGAGGTACGCTCAAACTCAGTACAACACCACAAACATAAGCAGGCTGAAATGGGTTACTGGCCTACTAAATGGTAGTATGCAGTCACTAGTGGTCTCCATCCTCTTATACGGATGTGAGACATGGACACTGATGGCAGAAACAGAAAGAAGAATCCAAGCATTCGAAACCAAGTGCTTGAGGAGACTACTACACATCTCCTACAAGGAACACAAGACCAATGACTATGTGCAGAACGTGGTCAGCAACTTTGTTGGGCCCCAAGAACCACTGCTGGTGACTGTCAAACGACGGAAGATGGCATGGTTTGGTCACGTCATACGACATAACACCCTCTCCAAAACCATCCTGCAAGGAACTGTAGAGGGAGGGCGCAGAGAAAGAGCTGGTCCAACAACGTCAATGAATGGACCAAAATGACGATGCCAGATCTCCTCATGACAACTGCCAACAGAACGGCGTGGTGAGCTATGACATCTTCCTCGTGTCCCCCCAGCGACCCCAGCGGTCGAGGGAATGAGTGAGTGAGTGATGCAGAAGTGAAATGATCTTGTAAAACAGATCCACTGTTTCCACCTTCTCCTCCAATGCATGTGGAGAGGCACTGTGGCTAGGCTTGGACCTTCTGCCCCACTGTTCACCACGGAATAGGGTTCGAGGCCCCTGTTTCAGCATAGGTGTTGCGTTCTTGGGGAAAGGCAGTTTTTGTTTTTTTTCCAATTTCGGCCCAGGTGTGACTTTGGTTGAGGAACGTCAAAGCAGCAGAAGGTGGTGTTTGGGCCCCAACTTCTAATGGCGAGTCCTTGATAGAGTGAATATGAACTGACTGCTGATGGTTATTAAAGTCTATGGGACCTTTCACCTTCTTATATATATATATATATATATATATATTTTTTTTACTATGAAAGGCTAGCATCTCCTGTGCAGTTATGATGGAAATGAACCTACAGCAACAATCTTTGTTCCAAGCTTACCATTTAAAACCCCTTGACTGCCATATATGTATTTATGTATGTGCACACACTGACGACATCATCAGAAAAAGCTCTGGAAGGCTGAAAATTCACACAGTTTATCCAGAGGGGTATATGTCCAGACCATTTTCTCAGTTTTAGGCTTATTGTTTTGGATAATGTTTTATGACCTGAAACACCACTTTCTACTGTTTTCCCCCTGGCACTGAAGGAAATTAAAAAGGACAAATATATTCTTAATTTCATTGAGCTTGTTGGATCACAGTCATATTAAAAGGAAAATGTTCTCTCTTCTGTAAGCACAGAATGTCTATGAAAACACAGCAGTAGTTCTTTCACATTATTTCACTGAAGCAAATAGAAAGGAAAACATATCGATATTACGTTTTCAGAAGTAAAATGAGTATTGTATGTGTGCTGGTCACAAGATTCAAATCAAGCAGAAACCAGTTAAAATGAAATTAAGACTAAAAATAGTGAACTGAACTAATGAACACATAACACCATCAAATACTGACAAGGACGACAGGGATCTTCAGGACAGCCTACATCATTTTGTCTCAAATACAGTGTATACAAGCACAAAAAATTCCAGTGGCAATGTCTTTCAAAACTGCTGAGCCATTTTTCTGTCCTTCTACACCTATGGGTACACAAATAATTAACGGGTACATTTCAGTACAATCCTGATGAGGGTAGTTTACAGGTTCATCACATTTCTATCTACACAAACACACACACTCACACATATGTAAACATACAATCGAGCACATGCATACACACACACACAAATGTACACATGCAAGCGAGCACATGCAGACACACACATGCACGCACACACAAATGTAAACATGCAAGCGAGCACATGCATACACACACATGCACACATGTAAACATGCAAGCAAGCACATACGTATCATATTCCTCACATTATTTCTTGATTTACACACAACATAATGTAAACACCCATTCAGACTGAAATCACACCAGTAACTCCCCTCCCCTCCCCTCCCTCACTCACACACACACACACACACACGACACTAAATAAACCTTTGATATACTACCACATACTATCAAGTACATTACTAGGGTCTTGTGTTGGGTGTTCTCAGTTTGTGCACAGCTGCAAAGCAACCAGCTAGCCGAAGAAACATGCAACAGAAGCACATTTATTGAGAAGAAAGGTGGCAGATTGGTTAAGATGCTTATCTGCCAATACACTGTGCATAAGCATCTGTGTTCAAGTGAATGGACAAAAGTCATTTGGATGAGACGATAAACTGAGGTCCTGTGTGCAGCATGCACTTAGCGTACGAAAAGAACCCACAGCAACAATAGGGTTGTTCCTGGCAAAATTCTGTAGAAAAATCCACTTTGATAGGAAAAACAAATAAAACTGCATGCAGGAAAAAATACAAAAAAAAAGGGTGGCGCTGTAGTGTAGCGACGCGCTCTCCCTGGAGAGAGCAGCCTGAATTTCACACAGAGAAATCTGTAGTGATAAAAAGGAAAATAACAAATACAAATACAAATCCTGGTCTTGCCCTTTCTTTGAAGTTTGACAGGAAAATCAAACAGCGTCTAGTCTTTCGGATGAGATGATAAACATGTTCCAGTGTGCAGCAACGCACTTGACACACTCAGAAAGAACCCAAGACAACGGAAGTGTTGTCCCCTGGCAAAATTCTGCAGAAGAAATCCAGTCTGACAAGTAATAATAATAATAATAATAATAATAATGGTATTTATATAGCGCTGAATCTTGTGCAGAGACAAATCAAAGCGCTTTCACACCAGCCATTCAAACACATGCATAACTCTAGAACTGTAGAAACTAAAGACAAGGAAGGGCAGGCAAGGGAGGCTATTTTGGGAAGAGGTGGGTTTTAAGGCCAGACTTGAAAGAGCTGAGTGTGGAGACTTGACGAAGTGAAAGAAGAAGTTCATTCCAAACATAGGTCCTGAGACAGAGAAAGAACGGCGGCCAACAGTCGAGTGTTTTAATCTGGGTATGCGTAAAGAGAGTGGATCCGAAGTACACAAATATGTACGTAGGAATGCACTCAAGACCTGACAAACTGGGTAATGCTGGTGGTAAGGCATCTGCCTTGAGAATGTGGAGCAGTGTATAATTATGGAAATGCCAGAGAATCGACAGACAGACAGAAAATAGGAAAAAACTTAGCCGTATGGAGAGCACAGGACAGGAGTCATAATGGCTGCCGGAAAAAGAGGGCGCTAGCCAGCGGGACAAAGGGGAGGTTACCTACTTCCGGGAGGTTATCGGCCGTAGTTTCGTTTTCTCCGCATAGGCGGATAGTAGTTTGCACAGGCAGGAATGTCAGACCCCTGCCGGAGTCTGCACTAGTTGGGTCACGGTTAAGTATGTGTAATTAAATTATGGATTTGTCCAAACACAGTGACGCCTCCTTCTGAAACTGAAACTGTACAATAGATGGAGAACAGTGTTCGGCTGAATGAGTACAGACAGGTTTACAGTGCTTGGCAATGGGACACACTGTAACCAACCAATTTCTTTTGAAATATGTTTTTGAGATTCTTTTCAGTTCTGAATGTGAATTACAAATCCTTACTACTGATGCCAAATTGTTTTGAGATTTTTTTTTTTTAAACATTATTCATAAAGAACATGTCATGCAACTCTCCCCAAATCTCTCTCTGCAAATTAGTTAAAAGTTCTACTATACTTGCAGTGAGTTGTTATAATAAGTACCAACTTTCCTACCCACTGTCAGCTACAAGACACATCATTTTGCTTTTCCCTTTGATTAAGAATTTTTTTTTTTAAATTGCCCCTAGATTCTTCTTTTATGTTCATGGGCTGCAACTCTCATGTTCACTAGTATGTACAAGTGGGCTTATATATGAGTATGACCATTTTTACCCTGCCACTGAGGCAACCTTACTCCGTTTTCGGGGGGAGTGGGAGGGGGGGGGTGGTACTGACCCTAGCAATTTCCTATATTACAGCTTGCCGACAAATGCATCACTATTCTACTGCAGAGTATGTCACAGGAGCAGTCTTTGCCACAAAAAATATCAGTCTGCAGACTGATTAGAATTTATGCTCCCTTTATGGCACCGTCACGGAGATTCAGTATCACCGTTGTTGCTGCGAGTCATACAGCTCTTGACAGTAAGTCACAAGGGCTGAGATTACATCGATCTTAAAAAAACAAAAAAAAAAAAAACCTGCTCTGATTGTTCAACTTCTCACCACTGTTGTTTTCACACTGACACATCCAACCCAGCTGTTCAAAAGGAAATTTTCTTCCTAAAATTACGTTTAAGTAACATACTTACCATGACCCACTAGTGCAGACTCCGGCAGGGGTCTGATTCCTGTCCTGTGCAAACTACTACCCGCCTATGCAGAGAAAACAAAAGTAGCTATGGCCGATAACCTCCCGAAGTAGGTTATCTCCCCTTTGCACCCCTGACTAGCACCCTCTTTTGACGGCACATATATTTCATGACTCTAGCAATCAAAAATATAACGACAACAACCAACGTGTTGCAGTAAAAATTTCAGCAAACTGCAGCACAACTGGTGATGCGTTTCTCAGTCCTGTGAAACTGAGTCTGATTCCACAGGAGGACGACCATGTCACGTCTTTCCGCCTCTCTCTCCTCATGCTATGTCACTGTTGCTAACTCAGATGGCGTTAGCCACTATCCTGGACCACAGAAAATATGATGTCAAACATGAAACTCACAGTGGTTAGCAGTTAAAGGGTGCTCCCTCTCTCTCTCTTTCTCTCACTCTTTCTCTCTCTCTCTCTCTTTCACACACACACACACACACACACACACACACACACTCACATTCACTGTTCTGTTCAAAATTCAGAAAGCAACATACTCACATCTTGAATGGACGAAAGTGAAAACCTTAATGCTTCGAAATGGATTTGAACATATCTCTTCCAGTGAACGTCGAAAAAAACAAACAAACAAACAAAAACGGAACAATGATGCGCATTTGGTGAAAGTTTGAAATTTACACTCCCTATACCCCCTTCAGACCCCCATTTGGAAGTATGTGTTTATCCTGCGGTACATTGCTGGCCATTAAGGAGAAGCATGAGCGAAGGAAGCTGGGCTCAACTTCTGGAGACGTTGTCCCTTGCAACACCTGTGGGAAGTGCTGCGCATCCAGAATCGGACCCTTCTCCCATATGAGGACACACACCGACAGATAAGCCAACCTGCCTACTCGTCTGTCGGTCCGATGGGAGACTCCATCATCACAACCAAAACATCTGCCTGCCGTTCTATTCCACTGAATAATTGTGTTAATTCTACAGCACAACTGAAAATATACATCTGTAATATAAAGTGGAAGAATGTCTTTACACAACAAATTCAAACTGTGAGGCAAGGGCACAGGAAAAGTGAGGAAAGGCAAACTACAAAATCAAATGGCAAGACTTGGTTAGTTGAACACGTTTGCATGTATACAAGAACAAAACAGCTTTCTTGTCGTAACTTCACAACATAAAGCATGGGGGCAGGGGAGGGGAAAAAATCATTCAGCTAATAATGTCTGTTTGTCT
>NC_134904.1:5178724-5266224 GCF_041734735.1 Babylonia areolata | reverse complement strand
CTGTATTATGTCAGGAATAAGTATCAACTGCATAACATTTGTATTATACAATGAACAACGGATTAACGTTTCTGGACTTTCTGTCACCAAATGCATCGTGCTTTTCATCACCACTGTTTCTTTGTTGCTGGTGTGTTCCATCATTGCTTTGTGCCATCAGTATCAGTCCCAGTGCCCATGGATCCAAAAGATAAAAAAATTTTTTAAATATATATAATTTTTCATCAATCAGCAGACACATGAAGAGAAAATAGTTGATCACCAAAAAACTATCACCATAAAATAAAATCCATCCAAACAAATAAAAAAAAAAAAAAAATCCAAGTAAACAAACCATGTTTTATAAATGTTGTAAAGTATCTATGAAATATCTATTGCTGCTTTCAATGTCCACAAAACGGTGTTAACTGGCAAGGTACACAAAAAACATGGTAAAGCCATGCACACCTTATTTCTTTCCCGACAATCACGACCATGCTACTTTTAAGGCAGATTTGTAAAGGACAAAGACCCCCCCCAAAAAAATTATGAAATTAATACAGATATGATATGTTCATGTTTTTATTTGCTGTGACACCAGTATCTAAGTACTGCCCGCCCAGTGTTATACAAATTATTCAGGAATTTCATGGTTTTATTCAGCGAAGTAACAAGCCCAGTCTGTCCCATACATTCACAACAGTCATTTTTTACATAAATAACTTTTAAAAAATCCAAAAAAATCATGATATCAGATCCAAGTCTAGCTGAAAACCTTGCATATTTGTGCATATTTTTTCTTCTCTCTTTCACTTTGTCACAGACGCATTGAATCCTGTCAAATACGATCATCTGTATTTCATCAGCATCTTTCCAGTCCCATGTGTTTGGGGATCGTCAAAAGACCAGCAGAACGACAGAATATTTGAGGCAGATCCAGTAAACAGAACCAACCAAAAAATATAACCAGTAACTGTATGCCGTAATCCTTGTATATAAAACATGTATTCATGTCTGAAGATTCATGCAACACTGCTGTTGTTCAAAAACATCCCGATATATATACATATATTTATTTATTTATTTAATTAATTGTTGTATGATACAAACACATTGTATAATGATTAGTTGTAATTCAGGCACAACAAGTGCACTCACTTGGCGTACGTGTGTGACTGCCGAGCCATGAACCCCTCTCCCCACCTCTCCTAATCCCAACACCCCACAATCCCTAAATCCCCCCCTCACACACACACAAACACACACACACACATGTACATACAACATCCTTTCACACGCCCACAACCCCAGACCCAAGCCCTACACACAGGCGGGCTGCAACACAGCACAACTTGCCCGCACCCACCCCTACCCAACTCCCTCTACTCCACAACCCCCCCCCCCCTCACCCCTCCGTCCCCCTCAAACCCTCCCCCTGCCCATTCCCTCTTCCCCAGCCAGACAGACCATCAGGACAAAGCCTCCATCATGGTGGTGGTGGACTCCAGAGTGATGATGTCTGCAGACAGTTCTCTCCCTTCCGCTGAGGAGGAGGACCCCGCCGCCGAACTGTCCTGCCTGAGGACACTCCCTGAAGTGGACAGACGATCCACGGTCCCGTTTACCACAGCCGCTGATGCCGCTGTGCTGTGGTCGCTCTGCGGCCTGGCTCCTCCTCCTCCTCCCGCCGCTGTCGGTTCTGGCGCCCCGCCGCCGTTGCCCCCAGTCTCCTCCTCGCCCCCCCTCCTGTGGTTGACCTCCACCTCCACACTGATCTGGTGGCCCACGGGGCGCTTCTGCACCTTCTCGGTGTAGGGGATCTGGTGCTCCTTCAGCAGGCGGTGCAGGTACTCGATCTCCGCCTCCAAGGAGGTGCAGTACGCGCGGAACTTGCTCAGTTCCTGCTCGCAGGCCTCCCTCAGCAGCTTCTCCCTCTCCACCTTCTTCTCTGCCTGGCGCTTGACCGATATCACTATGCCTGGGAGACAACAGAGATTGACCGATATCACCATGCCTGTGAGATAACGGACTGACCGATATCACTATGCCTGGGAGACAATAGACTGAGTGATATCACTATGCCTGAGACAATACAGACTGACCGATATCACTATGCCTGGGAGACAACAGACTGACCGATATCACTATGCCTGGGAGACAACAGAGATTGACCGATATCACTATGCCTGTGAGATAACGGACTGACCGATATCGCTATGCCTGGGAGACAATAGACTGACTGATTACACTATGCCTGAGACAATAGACTGACTGATATCACTATGCCTGGGAGACAATAGACTGACTGATATCACTATGCCTGGGAGACAAAGACAATGGCCGTTGATATGACTGTGCCTAAGAGACTGACTGTTATCACTATGCCTGAGAGACAAAGAGACTGACCAATATCACTATATGCCTGATGAAAATAGTCCTTTTTCTTTCTTTTTTTTGGGGGGGGCGGGGGGATGGATAGGGGCTGAAGGGGGCAGGGTGGGGGGGCGGGGCTGAAGGGGGGCAATGGGGGGAGAGGTTGATTTGCTTTTTTGTTTGTTTGTCTAGCAATTATCGAGAAACATCTCTGTTCAGTACCAGAGTTGTGACTGTATTTCTATCTGTCATTTCCTTGTAAAATTTCCTTGACTATGATGATGGTCAGACTATAGTCAATAGCGATGGTATGGCTGGGCAGGTTTTCTCACAGAGCTGTTGACTTTTCACTCAATTTAAGTCCACTTATTGAGTCCACAGTATCAATCGCTATCACAGTTTTAACATCCCATGTTCACACCAGAGATTATGTCCAGTGCAACAAGAAGAGAATGGATATTATAAAGCCACAGACAGAATCATGAAAGTGTCACAGTTACTGTGCAGTGTACTGATACCTCTCTTAGTTAGAACAGCAATCCAGCTAACAAGCACTCAAAGCAGTACAATATCTATTCATTGCTAGATTAATCAATGTTGTACTAATAACAAGCAACCAAAGAGAAAACAAACAAACAAACAAAACAAAAGAGTGGCGTGAGGAGGTGAGGCAGCAGGCAAGTTCACCATTCAGAATCCTGGTGACACGCCACAGTCGCAGAATGACCAAAAGCCCCACACCGCTGGTGGCGTCCTCTCTGTCCCGAAACACGATGTCCAGAACAAAGGACACGATGACGATCACTGCATCAAACAACTGCACACACGCACACACACACACACACACACACACACACACACACAAAATCATGCCTCTAGACTGGCAGCAGAAGAAATACTAAACATTTGTTATTAAACATTATGTTGCATGATTATCAGCTTTATAGTGTCTTTTGTTGCTGTTGTTGTTGTTCTTGTTGCTGCTGCAGCTGCTACTGTTGTGTGTGTGTGTGTGTGTGTGTGTGTGTGTGTGTGTGTGTGCGTGTGTGTGTGTGTGTGTGTGCGTGCATGCATGTGTGAGTGTATGTGTGTGGGTGCGTGCATGCGCGAGTGTATGTTTGTGTGCATGCATGTGTGTGTGCTGTGTGTGTTTCACTTCAATCAATCCTCAAGAAGCAGGTATAATATATAACGTTGAAGGCCTTTCCTCTCTTTCGGTGTCGTGATGTGGGTTAACTGATTGACTACTGACAGCAGCAACCTTGCAATTCACTGACATGACAGCCTGTGGAAGAAAATGGGATACAATCTCAGAAATAACTGAGAGTATGAAAATAGTGAACAACAAACAGGAACAGTGACCGTAATCCACAAAAGATTTTTTTTTTTTCACTCACAAAAAGTCACGTAATTTTAAGCAATGCTGCTTAGCAATAAGGCTGTAGACTCATCAGCTCGCACACAGTTTTTGTTTTTTTGTTCTTTCTATTTGTGGGTTGCAACTTCATCGTGACTGACTTTTACAAGTTGGCTTTGGACCTGTAGACTGTAAACCACGCTTTGTTTTCTTACTGTTGGATTACGGTTGTGTTCAAATTTCCATTGTACACTGAATGCTGACATGGACAACAGGATCTCTCATGTGTATGCTGGATCTTCTGCATACAAGTCATACACACATGTAGCCGGTTGGGCAGGGTTCTCTCACCACGTCAGCACCAGTTTTCTTCAAGGCTTTATTGAGGACAAGACGGGGAACGTATCGAGACTTGGGTAAAGGGAACAGGAGAGCGGGGTGTTAAAGGGCAAGGGACTGTCCTCGTGAAAGGAGGGGAAATAAATAAGTAAGTAAATGATTACCCCTATCAGGTTGACAGAGGCCCGCACACACACTGCTGTTGCCTGTTCTCTTTTAAAGCTAACTGAGAACTGATGATATTGGTTCTACAAGGAAAGGGTAGGAGAACTCACTTAGTAAAAACATATCAAGATGCAGCACATCCACCCTACATGATTATTATTTTGCACGTGAAGTTATGATGCTAAAGCTAACACGGGTCATAAACGTGCACTCTCTCCCTCTTTCTCTCTCTCTCTCTGCGGGGCAAACAGAACAATTTCACCCTGTTACACACACACACACACACACAAATCAGGACTAAGGCAGTACTTGTGACAATCTGTGCATAATATGTCATGTCAGACAGTTTGACATAGATCTTCACAGAACAAAAACACAAGCAACATGATACATAAAAACACACCAACTAACACCAATAAGTAAATTTTGTTCTAACTCCAGCTAATGTTTGAAGAACTGCAAGCACATGGCAAAAAATCCCGACACCACTATAACAAATAAAACACTCCTAACACCACCATGATAAATAAAACAAAACTAACACCACCATGACAATTAAAACACAAATAACACCACCACAACAAATAAAACACAACCAACACTCATGACGAAAAAACCCAAACACCAACATGATAAACAAAACAAAACAAAACAACTAACTCCAACGTGTAAAATTACCCCATGTTTCTCTCGTCTCCCACTTACCTTTGAAGAACTGCCACTGCACGACAAAAATCTTAACACCACCACAACAAATAAAACACAAACAACACTCACGACGAAAAAACTCAAACACCAACATGACAAACAAAACACAGCAGCAACTAAACGCAAACTAACAAAAACAACTCCACGTATTTCTCCCACCTCCAGCTTAGGTTTGAAGAATGGCTAGCACATGGCAAAAATGCCAACATCACTTTAATAAATAAAACACAACAAACACCGCCGTAATAAATAGAAGACAACTAACACCATCATGATAAATAAACACCAACTATAAATAAAACATAAATAACACCACAATAATAAATCAAACACAACCAACATTCATGATGAAAAAACCCAAACACCAACATGATAAACAAAACAAAACAACAAACTCCAACAGGTAAAATGACTGCAAAAAAACAAAACAACAAACTCCTACAGGTAAAATGACTGCACGTTTCTCTCATCTCCAGCTTATATTCCAAGAAATATAAGCACATAATGAAAATCCTCACACCACTATAATAAATAAACCACGACCGACACCACCATAATAATTAAAACACAACCAGCACTCAAGACAAAAACCAAAACACCAACAAAAACAGAACAACTAACACCAACACGCAAAAAATGACCACCTGTTCCTCTCACCTCCACTTATTTATTTTATTTATTTATTTTTTAATTTTTATTTTATTTTACTTTATTTTTTATTTTTTATTTATTTATTCTTTTTTAAAATTTATTTATTTATTTATTTTTATGATTATTTTTTTTTTTATTATCATTATTACTATTTTTATTTTTTTCTCAAGGCCTGACTAAGCGCGTTGGGTTATGCTGCTGGTCAGGCATCTGCTTGGCAGATGTGGTGTAGTGTACATGGATTTGACCAAACGCAGTGACGCCTCCTTGAGCTACTGATACTGATACTGATACTCTCACCTCCAGCTTATGTTTGAAGAACTGCAAACGCATGACGAAAATGCGGAGGCCGATTTCGACGAGGAAGAGGGAGAGGATGGCGAGGCTGCAGTAGTGCAGGACCTGGGGCACACTCTCCTCATGCTCCTCCCTCAGCTTCACAATCTCCAGGTCAAACAACAGCTCCGCCAGCACCAGAACCACATCGAAGATCACCAGCACGATCACGCCCACCTGTGTTACAGAAAGCATAGGGGTGGGAAAAGTGCTGTGTGATATATTTTGTGTTGTGTTGTGTTGTGCTGTGCTGTGTTGTATTGTGCTGTGCTTTAAATACTGTGCTGTGTTGTGTTGTGTTGTCTTTTGTGTTGTGTTGTGCTTTACTGTGTTGTCTTGGGTTGTGTTGTGTTGAAACGTGCTTTACTGTGTTGTGTTGTGTTGTGTTGTGTTGTGTTGTGTTGTGCATTACTGTGTTGCGTTGTCTTTTGTGTTGTGCTGTGTTGTATTGTAATGAGCTTTACTGTGTTGTGTTGTGTTGTGTTGTGTTGTGTTGTACTGTGTTGTATTGTGTTTTGTTGTACTGCACTATTTTATGTGTTGCATTGTACTGTGTTGGGTTGCCTTGTGATGTGTTATGCTTCATTGTGTTGTACTGTGTCGTATTATGTTGTCAAAGTCAAGATCTATTTCATGATGGGACAGGCACAATAGCCGAGAGGTTAAAGCATTGGACATTCAATCCGAGGGTTCCCAGCTTAGTTCTCGGTAACGGCACCTGGTGGGTAAAGGGTGGAGATTCTTCCGATCTCCCAGGTCAACATAGGTGCATGCTTGCTAGTGACTGAACCACCTTCGTGTGTATACGCACGCAGAAGATCAAATATGTGCATCAAAGATCCTGTAGTCATTGTCAGTGTTCCATGGGTTATGGAAACATAACATACTCAGCATGCACTCCCCTGAAAATGAAGTATGGCTGCCTACATGGTGGGGTAAATAAACAAAATGGTCATACAAGTGAAATGTTACATGTCCGTCTGAGTGTGTGTGTGTGTGCCTGAAATCTGATTGAATGACACAGGAAACGAATGATAAGTGCCCAATGACAGCCGTCAGTCAGCTCTACCCAGGTAGGCAGCCTGTTGTGCAAATGACCCCGAGTTTGTAAAGCGCTTAGAGCTTGGTCTCCAACCAAGGATAGGTGTTATATAAGTATCCATAGCATCATCAAATCAAATCAAGCATCTACAGAACTGCTGTCTGATATCTTTTGTATTGTGTTGTGTTGTCTTGTGTTGTATTGTACTGCACTGTGCTGTACTGTGTCATATTATGTTGTCAAAGTTCAGGTCAAGATTCATTCCATGACTGTAAATTGAATAAGCAACAATTGCTGTTTTTACTTGTGTTATGCTGTGTTGTGTTGTACTGTGTTGGAGTGCCATAAATACACCAAACCACAATACCTGAAAAGTATCAAAGAGAATACCCCTACCTGGAATTCACTGATGAGCAAAAACAGTTTCCACAGGAATAAAAGATATGCTGACAATAAACAAGGGAACTTGACCTGGAATTTATTGGAGTGGACAATGACGTAAGTTGACTGCTTTTCCTGAGAGAGATATATATATATATCTTCCCTTCCCACCTCTACAGACTGACTGTCCCTTACTGAATGCCCAGGCAGCATGGGTTTGCAGACACCAGAGTATTTCCTAAAGTTCTGCCCTTTTTGTGGTGCACTGAGGAGGAAAACCTGGCCCTGCGTGGTGCAACAGCTGCTTTACCTGGAACCTGTTGGAGTGGATGATGACATCCAGTTTCTGCCTGCAGGTGAGAGGGCCCAGTTTGAGGGTTTCTTCACAGTCACTGCCTGTCACTGTGCTGCTGGTGTCGTCCTTCTCTATCACTTTCTCCAGGTCATCCTGCATCTTGTGAAGGTTGTCCATTGTGCTCTGTTGTCAACACAATATTCTGTACAAGCTGAAGTGTTATTATCATCATTATTATAATTATCATCATTATCATCATCACTGTTATCATCATTATTATTACTATTATAATCTCATTATTACCATTATTATTATTAATATTGTTTTGTTGTTGTTGTTGCTATTGTTATAATTATGATTATCATCATTATCATATAATCATCATCATCATCACCACAATTCTTATTATTATTACTACTATCATTATCATTATTATTAGTAGTAGTGTTAGTATCATTATTATACTTTGGTGGTGTACTCTCAGAAAGAGCAGACCAAATTCCATACAAAAATTTCAGTTTCATTTTCTCAAAGAGGCATCACTGCATTCGGAAAAATCCATATACGCTACACCACATCTCCAAGGCAGCATAACCCATTGCGCTGGTCAAGCCTTGAGTGCCTGGTATCAGTATCACATCTATCACAGTGGATTTCTGTAGAATTTTGTCAGAGGACAACACTTTTTGTTGCCAAGGATTCTTCTTCAGAGCACCAAACACATGCTGCACATGGGACATCAGATTATCCGACGGGCGCCATAGCCGAATGGTTAAAGCGTTGGACTTTCGATCTGAGGGTCCCGGGTTCGAATCACGGTGACGGCACCTGGTGGGTAAAGGGTGGAGATTTTTGCGATCTCCCAGGTCAACATATGTGCAGATCTGCCAGTACCTGAACCCCCTTCGTGTGTATACGCATGCATAAGATCAAATACGCACGTTAAAGATCCTGTAATCCATGTCAGCGTTCGGTGGGTTATGGAAACAAAACATACCCAGCATGCACACCCCCGAAAGTGGAGTATGGCTGCCTACATGGCGGGGTAAAAACGGTCATACACATAAAAAGCCCACTCGCGTATATACAAGTGAACGTGGGAGTTGAAGAAGAAGAAGAAGAATCAACTCATTCGAGTGACGTCACTAGACGCTCATTTTGATTTTCAAGTCAAACTTGGGAGAAAGGTCTGAGAGCTGGGATCATACCAAGACCTGACGAACACTGTATTGGCTGATACACATCTTTACCACTCTGATACCTTCCTCCACACAGAAACCTATTGTATTTTATTGTACTGTATTGTACTGCTTTCATTATCACAACAGATTTCTCTGTGTGAAATTCGGGTTGCTCTCCCCAGGGAGAGCGCGTCGCTACACTACAGCGCCACCCATTTTTTTGTATTTTTTCCTGCGTGCAGTTTTATTTGTTTTTCCTATCGAAGTGGCTTTGCTACAGAATTTTGCCAGGAACAACCCTTTTGTTGCCGTGGGTTCTTTTATGTGCACTAAGTGCATGCTGCACACGGGACCTCGGTTTATCGTCTCATCCGAATGACTAGCGTCCAGACCACCACTCAGGGTCTAGTGGAGGGGAAGAAAATATCGGCGGCTAAGCCGTGATTCGAACCAGCGCGCTCACATTCTCTCGCTTCCTAGGCGGACGCGTTACCTCTAGGCCATCACTCCACTATTGTGACTAAAGAGTAATCCAGCCCAACACAATTTTACATAATACAACTAAAGATATATAAGCAATATAATCATTTCTAATTATTTGATCTCATCTAACTTTTCAGCCTAGTAAACCATTTGTAATTGTCTCTAGAGTAAATGCATCAAGCTACAAACATATGTCTTGTGTGTTCATAAGAAGTACCACAATAACCAGTACAAGTGCAAAGCGTATCGTATGTGATAACTATTTTATTCAGAGTGCATACATTCTGTCCAAATGGATAATCTGTAACATTCACACATGAAATTCAAAGAATGAACAAAAATTACAGACCTATATCAACATCGCCAACTTTTTCTGCATCATAACGATGATATAAACTATAATACTGAGATAAATTGGGCTGGTTTTAATTGGCTCAAGTCAGGCAGGGTCTAGTGGGGTTAAGTTGGGTTGTGTATGTGTGGGTTTTTGTTTGTTTGTTTAATACTTTTTTCTTTGTTGTCATCATACTAACAGATTTCTATTATTTGCATTAAATCTTGGCTGCTTTCCTGAGTAATAGCTGCACTCTGTAAGTGCAACACCACCCTTTTGTTTTGCTTTCATCTCTTCGGCTTAAAGTTTACCAATCATTTGTGTGTGTGTGTAAAGAATGATTTGTAAAAAAAACTCAACTTATTTAAGTCTATAACAGTGGTTTTTTCTCAGAATGAAATTATGCCTGGAACAACTGTTTCCAACAGCAAATCACCAGCCTTTCTTAAAAAAAAGAAAAAGAAAAAAAAGGGTCTTCCATACCCAACCTTCTACTTTTTCTTCCATTTGATGCCCAGGGTCAAGACGCTGACCAATATCTGCATTCCCATCTTATCAATCTTAATCAATCACGCCTCTCCTTCGTTTTCACTGAGGTGTGTAAGTTTTGTTTTTCGTTTTTTTTGTTTGTCTGTTTTTAACGTATTCGGGATGTCAGCATAGATTTGTTCCCCCTAGCATGCAAGTTGAACAGCAAAATGGTCGGCACATGTATTCGTAAAGAATCGTTGACATTCTTTCCAAGACCCTGTTCATGTTCAAATGTTGCTGCTGTATTGATGACAAAAAGTGGAGAAGAGACGTGAAATCTTTCCATTTCGTATATCACTGAAAAAAGGATATCAAAACAACAATGAAAAATAGGCGGAAAAACAAACCTGATGCTATTTATACAATCTACCTGTTATGGAAATGGAGCTCGGGAGTTCAGAAAGTAGCGAGAATACGCCCCCTCTGAGGAATTTGGAATGGTCGCCTCGATGCTTGCAGTCAACCCAGTCCCGGTATTTATATTTTATCTATCGCTCTTGAGCACTCAATAGATAATCAAATGGTGGTATATCACTTTCCATGGCAGATCCAGTCAGCACAAAACGACAAACCGCGTAAACATGCAAACAAACTTTCTTCTTCACCTTGTTTACGTTCTTTGCATGTGGGCGGAAGACAACGCAGGGTCAACAAAAAAGTCAGAACGGAAATAGAATGGACCTTCGCGTGATATCTTCACGATCATTAATATTAAATGTTCGTGGAAAGCTCTTGGCGAGCGTTTTGCGCGCGCAGCAGCCATTGTCCTCCCCAACTTCGGTGAACGAGACAGCCGAAAGAGCATCATGCTATGTTGATAAGCCTTGCTGTCGTAAATAATCATTGACACACCCGTTGGACAGTTGTTAAGGCCTTTCCCAAGGGAGATCTTAGCACCCACGTATTGTGCCGAAAGCGGCCTCGAATACTGTACTATGGTGATCACCACCGGATATAAGTAAGAAGTCCATCAAGTTCTCTCAACGATTCTGTTCCAACTGGGTGTTTCACGTTATCGATGTATAACATCATGGAACAAATCATTTATTTCCTCTGTTGTGCTCTTTTTGCTGTGTGCACGTGTCAAGTGATAAACTCACTTTCCGGTATTTCATGATGCATTGTGGTGTGGTGATTATGTTCAGTCCCAAAGTTAGTCCTTTGATGATTGATTGGTGGTAATTATTGTTTCAGTTGTATATTTGTAGTTCAAGTAAGTGAGTGTAAGTGTGTGTGCAAAGAAGCCTTAAGGACATATATACTGGACACTGAGCACGTGTGTTCTTTCTTACTTCTCTTATGATATAAAGTTGAAGAAGAAAAAATCAGCTGAAGTTCATGTGTCAATTGTGTTGCTATGACTTGCGATGGGAGTAAGGAACGTATTAGTCGAGATGTAAGCAATATAAATAATGGAAGAGTAGGCTGAAGTAGGAATCGGAAGTGGACGGCAAAAATGAGATTTTGTTGAGCTGGTATCAGTATTGGGGCCAGCAGCTGATGCTTCCCTTATCACAGTTGCCGAGAGTAACTAATTTATGGACGTTGAAGGACAGTACATGGGGTGTTGGTGTGTCTGTTACCGTGTCACTTATGCAGCAAACAGATTAGGCTAAATCAGCAACGAGTAAAGCACAACTGAATTTGTCAGTCGGACTGATATGTGGTATGCAGCCCTTTCTTGCCATCTCCGGCTGCACATAGTCCGCACGGGACTAGAAGAACAGACACACACACACACACACACACACACACCGGCACACACACACACACACACACACACACACACACACACACACACACACCAGCACATACACATACCCGTCCCGCCCCCCGCCCCCCTCCCACACACTCACGTTTGCTACACTGCCAGCGCGCGTGGCACGGGAGCACTGATATGGCGACCGCTTGGCCTCAACAGCACGGCCATTCGTTCGGTCCATTATAATTATAAATTAGCTCCAGTTCGGAAACACACGAAACCGAAAGTCGATTCCTATATGATATTACGTGATGGTCCAAAACAGTTTACTGGACAGTGGCCTACAAATCGATGACACAGATTTATTGTTACAGAATGCACGGCATGCTCGTCAGCTTGGCCAGAAACATGTACATCATTGTCGCCCGTGTCGTTCAGCTCCATCCCTCTTCTCCCTTATCCGGTTCTTTTGATAACTTGGTAGTGTTGAAGTCACTTAGATGCATAATATTCACATCTATACAGGACAATGGTTGGGGTGGATGGAAGGACATGATGGTGAAAGAAAAGCACATCCGACTGTGCCACAGCTATATATTTAATAAATTTATCGACGTATAACAACTGGCTCTATAGCTCAGTTGGTTAGAGCGTCTGCCTAGTAAGCAGAAGGTCGAGGGTTCGAATCCCCCTGGAGCCTTATTTTTGTTCAATTTTGGGGGGTTACGCTTCCTCACAATGTTAACTATTGTGTGTGGAATATCCACCACTTTCTTTTGCACATTTCCATAATTTGTGTATTTGACAATATGTGACCAATAACAGCGTTTCGTCAGTGCAGGTACGGGCGGCCGACTCGTCAGTGTGTGTGTGTGCGCACGCGTGTGTGCGTGTGTGTGTGTTGTTGTGGCTCTTTGGTGCCCTCGTTAATCCTCGTTTGCTTCAGCGATTACTTATTTATTCCAAAACGAGTCAGTTTTGAGACAACGAATGATGAGCTTGGCAACATATCCAAGTTGGTGAGCTGGGACAAAATTGAGTCTGGGACTGAAGAATACACTGATGAACTTCAGTTAGGACAGTTAGTGAGATGGGGCAACAATTAGTGAGCCAGGGGCAATAATGAGCTGAGACAACAATTAATAAGCTGGGGTAACAAGTCAGTCGTGAGCTGTAGTAACAATAAAATGGGGCAACAGTAACCCCGCGGTGAGCTAGGGCAACAATGCAACAATAATGAACTGGGACGACACATAGTGAGTTTGGCCGGGCGACTGTAATTGTGTGCTGAGGTTGTTTCCTGGTGCGGCTATAGTTTCTGCTCTCCATGACTTTGATGTTGGACAGAACTTCCGAGTTGTATAATAATAATAATAATAATAATAATAATAATGGATACTTATATAGCACAGTATCCAGAAATCTGCTCTAGGTGCTTTACTAGTGACAAAAACGCTTTGTTAACATAAAACATTACATCTATGTTACATACACACACCAAAATGTGACCACACACACACACACACACACACACACACACACACACACACACACTGGCACACTGACACACACACTGACACACCGTGACACACACACACACACTACACACACACACACACACTGACACACACACTGACACACTGGCACACACACACACACACACACACACACACACACACACACACACACACACACACACACACACACACACACACTGCATACATGCATTTTAACATACATGTGTACTGATCTAACAGCTACCCTAACACATACACACACATATGCAGGCACAAACTTACATACACGCACTATTATGACTGGATCTGCGGGCATTAATTAATTGACTGCCATGATATCCACACCTTGCTCTGCCGCGGCTTTCGGCATTACGATGATATTGTACGTACGCTTATCTATCAATTCAGTGTCCGTGAGTTTCAGTTTCAGTTTCAGTAGCTCAAGGAGGCGTCACTGCGTTCGGACAAATCCATATACGCTACACCACATCTGCCAACTGAAGCAGATGCCTGACCAGCAGCGTATCCCAACGCGCTTAGTCAGGCCTTGAGGAAAAAAAAAGAAAAAAAAGGTGAATAAATAATAGATAAGCTTACACAAATAAATAAATAATAACTATAATTTTAAAAAAAAGGGTAGTAGTAGTGTGTGTGTGTGTGTGCCAGTGTGTGTGTGTGTGTGTGTGTGTTGTGATCTTCAATCTTCAATCTTCAAATTGGAAGGTCAGCCGTCATTACTGACTATTAATGACCTGTGTGCGCAGAGGCGTAAATACCTAACTAAAACCTAATTAGACCTATCTTTTCCTCCGGAGGGGGTGACAATGAGAAAGAGCATGTATACATACTCTCTCCCACCGTCACTCGCAGCGTCCCTCCGGGGGAAAAAAAAAAAAAGGGGGGGGGGGGGGGACTAAACTGTGATCTTGTTCAGCTCCCTCTTGAAAGCTGCCAAGGAGGGAGCCTCTGCTGCTGTTGCAGGCAGGGAGTTCCAGACGGGGATGGTTGATGGGAAAAAACTGCATTTATAAGGGTCAGAGGAGGAGCTAAGATGGACAAATTTGTGTCGATGATTTGATCTTGTTCTGCCGGATCCTTTCTTGAGAAATTTGTCTGGAGGGATGTCTACAATGCCGTTGACCATTTTATACATCAGGGTCAGCCTTTGTCTGTTCCGCCGTGATTCGAGGGATTCCCATCCTAGTTCTTGCAGCATGTGTGTTACGCTGCTGGTCCGCCCGTAGTCACTGTGTACATAACGTGCTGCTCTTCTTTGCACCATTTCAATCTTGTTCTTTTCACCTTCTTTGTACGGGCTCCAGACTGATGAACAATACTCCAGGTGCGGGCGTACAAGAGTTTGGTAGGCATTGGCTTTGGTGGTTTTATTGGATGTTTTTAGATTCCTTTTTAGGAAGCCTACCATGCTATTGGCTTTGTTGGTGACTCTTGTAACATGTTCTTTCCAGTTTAGATCATTTCTTATGTCGACGCCGAGATATTTTGCGCTGTCAACATGCTCGAGGGTGTGTCCTTTTAATTTGTAGTTGTAGCTGATGGGGTTCCTTGATGTTGTACAGGTAAGGACATTACATTTTTCTGGGTGGAATTCCATTCCCCAACGCTGTTCCCAGTCAGACAGGGTGTTGAGGTCTCGTTGGAGCATTTTACAGTCTTGGATTGTCTTGATGGTGGAGTAGACTATACAGTCATCAGCGAACAATCTAATATTGGCCTTGATGTTCTGAGGCAGAACCAGCTTGACCTTCAAACAAAGCCTTGTGTTCCGGCTTGGGCCGTATTCTTCGTACTGGTGTTGTTTTCAGTTGGGGGGTTGGGGGTGGGGTTCTAATCATGCATGGCCTTCAGTTCGTTAATCTCAGCTTCTCATGAGGCGATTCTTTCAGCCACTCTGATCTCGTTGCTTGGTCTCTTGAGTTCCTCTTTGTTGCCTTATTTCATGCTCTCAGCCTCATCGATCCGTTCTTCTTGTTTTTTTCTTTCTGAAGCCAATGATCTTTTTGGGTCATTCTGTTCTTCAACTGAGAGAACTTTGAAGCGGTTTCTAACTTCCAGCCGACGGACGCCGGGACTGCTTTATTTCATGATCTTATAATTTTGAAGTATCACTCCTTCTGCCTTGTCCTGTCTCTTTTTCTGGTTTCTCGATGTTTCAGGGACACACCAGCCATGAGCAGGTGGAAGTCGTTGCCCGCATCCTCTCCCTTCACAACCTTTACGTCTGTTTGTTTGTTTACGTTCACAGAATTCCGGTATTTAAACACAAACTTAAGGGAAGTAATGCTCGAACATCATCATGGCGATGCCGGACAAAGCAAAACACGCCAAGAAAAATGGAACCTGGATTCGGACAACAACGCTGATTCTTTGTGCCTTGGGCATGATCATGAGTGCGTACTCCATCTATGTGGAAGTTCTAGTGGAACGGCTGCCGGGATACAAAGCTCTGTGTGACATCAGTCCAACGATGAGCTGTTCTCGAGTGTTTTCTTCAAGGTAATCTAAAGATCCCCCCCTCCCCGCCCCCCTCCATTCTCTCCCCTCCCTCCTCACTCTCTCCATTTTGTCTTTTAAATTTCAACCTCACGTATTCTGGTGATATGCTTTGAAATAAATGTTCATCCTCTCAATGTTAATTGAATAAATTAAAATACATGCTTAGAAGTAGCTGGGCGTCGATCCTCGATGGATACGAAGCTCGGTGTTTTGCGGAGATCCCGACGACAGTTTCAGTTTCAGACGACAGTGTCATTGAACGACATCGGTAATCGTTACAAAAAACATACAATGATTTTGGTGGGATTTCGTCGGTAAACAAACAAAAAAACAAAACAAAACAAACAAACAAACAAACAAACAAAAAACCCCAAAAGATAGTGGAAGTTCGTGGGTAATTTTGATGGAGATATGGCATACATACATGTATATACTGATATAGAGTCAGGAGGATGCGAATACACCTACTAGTAGACTGCCCCTTCTCCCCTATCAGTTAACAGAACATCCCTCGGTAGCCCAACTAAATTGTGCCCAACAGCAACCTCCCACAACACAAACAATTTTCATCAGCATACTGATGTTGGTCGTTGAGTGAAAGAAGAAGAAGAAGGATGTGTTGAGGATCATGTGACCAATCTGTGGATCAAGAGCTTGATTTCAGGTTGGACTTTTATGTATACGGTTGGACTTTTATGTATACGGTTCTATTAGCCATTAGTGAAAAGTTCATGCAGGACAAACTCAAGAATCAAGAAAGGTCCACATAGACTTTCATTGACCGAAAATTCAACTTCACATCCGGAACCGATGTGGAGCTGTTTGCTGCACATCGATCCAGGATTGATGCCCAGCACCGGCCATATGCTTATTACTGATTCATTAACCTTTAATCAATTAATGGAAGGATTTGTCAACAATTTCAAATGATTTTGTTCAAAATTTCTCTCTTACTCTGGCTCTGCCTATTACAGTATTAGTCCCAGACTGCCTGTCTCTCTGTTTCCCGCACTCACTGCTCCTCCCTCCTCTTCTCTTTCTCTGAGTCTCTCTCTCCAAAAGTTGATCAGTTTGGCAGATAAATTCACATGAATCAGTCTGTTGTGGTATTTTGACAATGGAACATACACTGAGTTTAATTTAGCATATAATTTGTTGAATTATTTATTTTATTATATTTTTGTTACATTAAATACTTTAATAGTGTCTGTCTTCTATCAGAGATTAAACTCTTAGTCTTTGTGTTTAGAAACATGGAGTCATATGCAATATATAAATAAATAGTAAACCATAGGGGCTAATATATATATATATATATATATATATATATATATATATATATATATATTCTAACATTATTATTAGGCATTTATACCAAACAGTTTTAATAAGACCAAGACAGACATGTAAAGAAAAAGAATAAAAATTGCAGAAGTGGTCATGCAAAAAATTGTTTTTAATTTGCACATTAAATGATAAAATGGATGTGTGCATGTAAAAACAACAAAAAACGAAAAAACAAAAAGCAAACAACAAGAACAGCTGACAGAGTGACTTCTTTGATGATATGGAATCTCTCGGTTATTGTATACATCATATATAAAAATTGAACTGGTCATGCTATTGTTATTAGTTTTTTGGGTGCATTTATCAGTGTGTGTGTGTGTGTGTGTGTGTGTGTGTGTGTGTGTGTGTGTGTGTCCAAACATCATTGCACACAATATATGATGTTTCTTATGCATGTATACACATGTTCAAAGTATATGTTGTATACAGAAAATTATTTTTCACTGTAGATGGCAGAAAGTTGCACAAACAACTTTATAAAAATTTCATGATGTTCCCACTGTTGATATGTAAGTACAACAAATTGAACAATTAAGATTATGTTATGGCAAATAGAAAACATTATGCGATGCTTCAGTATCCTTTTGTATTTAACTCATGAATTTGTTTGTGGTAGTTGAGAAACTGCTGAGATTGTGTGTGTTTTTGCATCCATACATTTGTGTGCTGGACATTGATCACTCCTTTCCACTATACTATAAATATAATCAAATTCTAGGCCATATAGTTGGGACAGCAGTTGCCTTCTCTGCTGTTCTGATGCTCATAGTTATACACAACTGACTATGTATGCACTTGTAGTATATATTACAGACAAAAGTAAAACTTACAGAAGTTATATACTGTGACCACCTGTCTTTTCTCAAAATTAAATCAGACATCTGGCATTATACGACAGTCATTTAAAATTAACCTTTAGTTTAAGTTTGATACACTGCATTTTGAAAAAGAGTTAAAATTCATTTTTGA
Organism: Babylonia areolata; assembly: GCF_041734735.1. Lineage (NCBI taxonomy): Eukaryota > Metazoa > Mollusca > Gastropoda > Neogastropoda > Buccinidae > Babylonia > Babylonia areolata. The sequence continues at coordinate 5,248,017 of NC_134904.1, read as the reverse complement.
TGTAAACTTTATGACACTTTCTGCCACCACGACAGCAGAATTTCATCCCTGGGATCCTGAGAGCTAAAGGGTTGTGTGTGTGTGTGTGTGTGTGTGTGTGTGTGTGTAATGTATTTTAGAATATTTTTATGGGTTTTTTGTTTTGTTTTCAAACCTTGATCAATGCTCTGTTCTACAGTGTTAGGTTTTCTTTTATAATTTTGTAATAAAATACGTAATGATCTGTTTAGCAAAAAAAAAAAAAAAGGAAAAAAGAAAAAAAAAGAGGTCTAATTCTGTAATTCATGTACGTTCCATAGTTATCATTGTGTGTGAACGACTGGTGTGAAAGCACTTAGATTTGTCTCTGCACAAGATTGAGCGCTATATAAATACTATCATTATTATTATTATATGAGATTACTTTATCAGTGTATGTTTCTTCTCTTTACCTTGCAGATGGGGTAAAGGTATGGGCCTGGTAGAAAAGGTTTTATCCAAAGACAGCGTTTTTAATCAACCAAATGGGGTGTACGGGATGGCAGTCTACACGTTCCTTGTCATAATGGGTGAGTGTCTTACATAACTATGAATCCTGTTCAGTGTGTAAAAATGACTGGGCTGGGCTCACTACGTGATATACCACCACCTTCATACAGAACAGTATGTTCACCTTGCGACTGATTCACTCAACAACAGCAACAACAACAAAAAAATCTTGCAAGGTTGATGTTCTTTCAAATGGGTGCAGTGGCACCAACACCTGCCTCTTTATTTTATTCACTGTCTTCCCATATTATGAAATTATAGGAATAATTCAGTTCAGAATGCTGAATACAACCTAAATGGAAAAAAAGGGATATTTCTGGTATCATACCAGAAGCATTATAAATCCATCTCTTTAGAAGCATAGAAGCAACAATGTCCTCCTGACAGAAAAACACAGCAACATTTTTTTTCTAAATTCTGTGGCCTTTCAAGAGTTTCATGCTCTATTATCATAGCAGCAGCAGTATCACACATACAGATCCATCCTCTTAGAAGCGGCATTTTTCTAACACAAAAGCACAGGAATGTTTTCATCAAATTCTTTGGCCTTTTCAAATGTTTGAAGTGCTCACCATTCTTGTAGTGACCTCAGTTTTGATAGTTTCCCCTCCACTTTCAGGCTGTGGTGACTTTCAGTTCAGTACAACTGTGTCTGGGAGGTGCTGTGGTAGAATTGGTTAGGTTTTCGACTTGTGGTCCAGTGTTCACCAGTGATCTGGGTTCAAATCCCCTTTTGTATTTGTATTTGTATTTCTTTTTATCACAACAGATTTCTTTGTGTGAAATTCGGGCTGCTCTCCCCAGGGAGAACGCATCACAATACTACAGCGCCACCCTTTTTTTGTGTGTGTATTTTTTTCCTGCATGCAGTTTTATTTATTTTTCCTATCGAAGTGGATTTTTCTACAGAATTTTGCCAGGAACAACCCTTTTGTTGCTGTGGGTTCTTTTAAGTGCGCTAAGTGCATGCTGCACACGGGACCTCGGTTTATCGCCTTATCCGAATGACTAGCGTCCAGACCACCACTCAAGGTCTAGTGGAGGGGGAGAAAATATCAGTGGCTGAGCCAAGATTCTCTCGCTTCCTAGGCAATGGGCTGCAACTCCCACGTTCACTCATATGTACACGAGTGGGCTTTTATGTGTATGACTGTTTTTACCCCACCATGTAGGCAACCATACTCAGTTTTCAGGGGTGTTGCAGCCTTTCAGTCAGACATGATCATCTGTTTGTACAAGCACTCTTACCAGTGTCAGTCTCAGCGACATGTTTTCACTGGTTGACTGTTGTTGCAGCCTTTCAGCCAGACATGATGATCTATTTGTACAAGCACTCTTACCAGTGTCAGTCTCAGCAACATGTTTTCACTGGTTGACTGTTGTTGCAGCCTTTCAACCAGACATGATCATCTGTTTGTACAAGCACTCTTACCAGTGTTAGTCTCAGCAACATGTTTTCACTGGTTGACTGTTGTTGCAGCCTTTCAACCAGAGTTCCCAGCCTCCCTGATCCAAGCTGTGGTATCCTTCATGACAAACCTGGGCTCCGTTTACCTGGCCTACATTCTCTTCTTTGTGCTGCGCGACGTGTGCGTCATCTGCATTTCCACCTACGTCATCAATTTCCTCATTTTCTTGGCCTCCCTAGTCAAGCTTCGACGCTCGTATTGCGCTGAGCAGAAGAAGCTGAAATAGTTGTGACCGAGTTGTGGATGTGTGTGCCTTCAGACTTTTGGACTACTTCTTGTTGTATGCATGGGCTCATATGTTGAATGTCTGTGTGCTTTAAAAGAAACCAGAAAAGTGTTTATGAATACTTTGCAGTTTGCAAGCATGCAATGCTGGAAAGAAGGTCTGTGGTCATACTCATTTACTATTTTTCTCATCATGTGATTTGTACTCAGAATTAAAAATGAATGTCATACTCCTCTTGTCAAAATGATATGATTTATAAATGTTTGGATTGAAATTAATTTGATCCAAATGGCTAATTTTGTTGGTGGTGTTGGTCTCCCAGTCTCTTTTACTAGTCTCATATGACAATATGTGTGCGTTTGTTTATGTTTGCTTTGTATTGTATTACGTTTCTTGATAGCATGTGCCAGTACAAAACAAACAAACAAACAATAACAACAAACAACATTTCCACAGAGACTATAGGTGGTAGTTTTGTTCAATTTTTGGGGGGACAAAATGTTGTTAACATAATCATTATTTTATTTTAATCTTTACAGAATTTTGTGCACTGATGGAGCACTACCACTGCTTTTTTCCATGACTTAAAAAATATATTTGCATAATGATGAAGTATCATTGAGAATCAGTTTGTGAATTCATTCAGTTTTACTAAAATACACTGTCAAAACTTTGTCCATTCAAAGTTTGTATTTGTATGTGTATTTCTCTTTTTTTATCACAACAGATTTCTCTGTGTGGAATTTGGGCTGCTTTCCCCCACCCATTTTTTGTAATTTATCCTGCGTGCAGTTTTATTTGTTTTCCTGTCAAAGTGGATTTTTCTACAGAATTTTGCCAGGAACAGCCATTTTGTTTCTGTGGGTTCTTTTAAGTGCATGCTGCACACGGGGCCTCGATTTATCATCTCATGCGAATGACTAGTGTCCAGACCACCACTCAAAGTCTAGTGGAGGGGAAGTAAGTATCAGTGGATGAGCTGTGATTTGAACCAGCGGACTCAGATTCTCTCGCTTCCTGGGCGGACGCATTACCTCTAGGCCATCACTCCACAAAGTTTTGCTCCCATGTTACATATCATCTTGTCTTTACTTACACAGGCAAAACTAAATAACATGATTACAAACTGTTTTGTCTTTTTAAGTGTGTCCACAATTCTCAGGAGTTATGTGTATGCCAAATTTGACATTGTTCTTCTAGTTTCCACGTCTAAACTGGCTGTGCCGTCCAGTCTTTTTGAGCCTTGCATACTATACCGGAGGTGATGTGACAGAATCAGTTGGGCGTAGGACTTCAGATCCAGTGTTCACCAGTGATCAGAGTTCGAGCCCCCGTTTGGCATGGTGTTGTGTCCTTGGGAAAGGCACTTTGTTCTGAGCTTCCTCACTCCACCCAGGTGTGAATGGATGCCTGTCTTTGGTTTGGGGAAGGCTAGAATGACAGATGAGGGATCCATACCCGAAGTACTCTCCAGGATTGCACAGGCGACAGCAGCGCTCACAAAACTGAGGTACATATGGAATGACCGGAATATTGCACTCGGCTCAAAGATCAGACTGATGCGTACGTGACATCAATACTCATGTATGCATGTGAATCGTGGACCTTAACAGCTGAAATAGAAAAGAGAATACAGTCCACTGAGATGAGATGCTTTCGAAGACTCCTGGGCATCTACAAAGATCATATCACGAACGAAGAAGTTCGAAACAGAATCAGGCAAGTCATTGGGCCCTACGAAGACCTGTTGATCTTGGTCAAGAGACGCAAGCTCAAATGGTATGGCCATGTCATGAGATCATCAGGGCTTGCCAAGACATTCCTGCAGGGCACAGTGCAAGGAGGGAGAAGGAGAGGTAGACAGAGGAAGAGATGGGAGGACAACATCCCAGAATGGACGGGCTTGAGGTTGAGCGATACAATCAGGAGGTCAGAAAACCGAGAGGATTGGAGGATGCTGGTTGCCAGATCATCTGTGGCCCCCCAACGGTCCACAAGACTATGGGATAGGTGAAGGTGAAGAATGGCGGAAGGAGAGGGCTGGGCCCCACCTTCCCATGCCAAGCCCTCGACACAGTGGATAATTCCCTGCTCCGATGGCTGTATGAGGTTTTAGGGTATGGGAACTTTGACTTTTTTTTTCTTTTTTTATTCTCAAAAATTTTTTTTGTTTGTTTAATTCTATACTGTATTTTGCGATTTAACTCTGTCTCTGTTTCTGTCTTGTCTTTTTTGGCGTCTCTGATTTTGTCTCATTTTTCACATGCTTATGAAATGCGGACATGGAAAATTTTGCAAGAGACTGGCTGGAAGACAATACCTCTCAGCATCCCCTCTTTATCCCCCCCCTTTTTTTTTTGTAGTTGCATTCTTGTGCTCAAGTTAAAGATTTGAGGTCCCATATATATTTAGCCTCTTTCAACCATAGGGATAGTATATATTCACTATGCTTCTAGGTGGAGCCCAGTCCTTACCTTCCACCGCTCTATCAGTCCCTGAGTGAAGTCAGGTAACCCATACTCAGTCATGAACGGAGTGAGGTGCCTTTCCCAATGACAGCATTATGCTGAAATAGGTCCTTGAACTCTGATTTTTTTTCTCAAGGCCTGACTAAGCGCGTTGGGTTATGCTGCTGGTCAGGCATCTGCTTGGCAGATGTGGTGTAGCATATATGGATTTGACCGAATGCAGTGATGCCTCCTTGAGCTACTGATACTGATACTGATACTGATCACGAGTGAACTCTGGATCAGAAGCCAAACTCCTAGCCGACACTGCTATGGCACTCCCTACGCTTTAACTGTGTTGTGTAGAATAGTTCTAGACCAATGGATGGAAGATTCGATAGGTATCAGCTTAACGCTGTCTTCCCAACTCTTTTCCTCCTGACTCTTCTTGTGTCTCTGTTTTCTCCGAGTGGGGATGCCAGGGGTCTTTCAGTATAAATAGCATCCCCGCCTTCTGGAAATTCTGTGCTGGAAATTTCCTCTTTTCTGTCACTCTCTTTGTTTCTGCCTTTTTTTTTTTTTTCTTACTTCACTGTTGTCTCCTTTTTTCTACCTTCCCAGACCATTCCCCTTTCTTTTTTCAGGCAAGCCTTAACACTTTTTTCTCTTTTCCGCAGTCTGTGATGTACTATCTGTGCTTGTTTTGCTCTGGCGATTAGGTAGTGAGATGTAAACACTGGGAATGGCACTAGTTGCCCATTCTGCAGTGTTATTTGCGGATATGGCCTTTTTATGTATTTTTTGTTTGGCTTTGAAGTATTGTTTTTTTTTCTTCCTTTTTTACCATTTTTTGTAATCTGGGGATGATTAATTAAGTGGAAGGGCTGTCGTCCTCAGCATGGCCTTGTCTTATTTGCCACAAGGAGCAAAATGGTTGGGATACTTTGTCATGAACCGTGTTTTGTGGGTTTGTCTTAGTGGGTTTTTTTTTTGTTGTTGTTGATGCGACAGTTTTGTGTTGACATGGTTGAGCATTTGTAAGGTTTGACAGTCCTGATATGGCACCGTGCTGTTGGCTGGACAATAAGCAACAAGAATAAGAATAAGAATAATTGTGTCTGTCTGGTTTATTGTTGTTGTTGTAGTTGTTATTTGTGCATGTTTGTCTTAGTTGGGGGCCATGTTTTACATTTATTTGCTTATTTATCATCATTGTTGTCTTATTTATTTATCTATTTATTTATTTATTATTATTATTATTATTACTACTACCCCTTTTTTATATATTATAATTATTATTTATTTATTTATTTACTTATTTATGTACGCTTATCTATTATTTATTCACCTTTTTTTCTTCTTTTTTTTTCAAGGCCTGACTAAGCGCGTTGGGTTACGCTGCTGGTCAGGCATCTGCTTGGCAGACGTGGTGTAGCGTATATGGATTTGTCCGAATGCAGTGACGCCTCCTTGAGCTACTGAAACTGAAACTGTGTCTTAGTGATCTGCATTTTTAATTGATGTCAGGTGTTGAAGTAATTTTATTTTTGGGGGAGAATTTTGTTTTAAATCTTTAGAAAAATGTTGTTAGGGTGTTGTGAATTATTAATAGATGGGTATGTTTTTAACAAATGATTTTCTACGTGATATCAGATCTTCGCATTCTCTCTATCCCATATCCCTACTTTTTATTCTCTATTTATTATATATTAAAATGTTCCTTTTCGAACATGTAAGCTGTCATGCATATGTATATTTATCAAATTTATCATCTAATTATTTATATATTATTAATATTTTGCTCATTATGAGAACTGCAAACCCTCTTAATTTTCAACTATTCAAACTGAATGTTGAGCTGAATCTGTTTTCGAACAGTATTCAGTGATTGCTTCTCTTTCAGTGTTCTTTTCTATCATTGTGTGAAAATGTTCATGTGTGCGACATAGGTTGTAAGGTGTAGTGTTTTTAAATACTCCAGATGTTTCTTTAACAGTCTGTTATGAATTTTCTGTGTTTCTATGGTTTCATGTTGTTGTTTTTCTGAGAATTTGTAACATGTAATGACCGTGTTTACATGTAACTTTCTTTGATTCTTACCTTTTTCTTTTCTTTTTTTTTTTTTTTATACTTGTTTTAGTAAACACATGTGAAAGATGTACTCATTCTATAATATTACATATATATATATATATATGTATATGTTTGGTTGTTGTTGTTTTTCTAATTGCCTTAGTTACACGACTTGATAAGAATTAGTAAAGCATGCCAGTAAGTATGAAGTATTAATTGCTGAATGTAATCAATAGCCTAAGTTTTGGGGTCCTTCACCTATGCAAATGGCATTCTGCTAAATCAGAATAAGCAAACAGCACACAAACAGGAGCACATATAAAAGGAATACCTCTGACCATGTATTAAGTTGTGAAACATTGCCAGATTTTGTGGAGATGGAATGTTTAAAAGTTTAAAGGATAAAAGTAATAATAATATGTGACATTGATGTTGATTCCGTGGAAGAACTTTCACAATTAGGTACTGACAAGATTTTTCCAAATCCACCAGATGCTTTTCATGTGAATGCTGTTCAAATGGGATTTTTCCTCTGTTCTTTTAATTGATTGATATACTTATATATAGATAGAAAATGCGAAAAAAAACTTAGCTGTATGAAGTGCACAGGAACAGGTGTCGAGATGGCTGCCAGAAAAAAAGGGCGCTAGCCAGGGGGACAAAGGGGAAGTTACCTACTTCCGGGAGGTTATCGGCCGTAGTACTTTCGTTTTCTCCTCATAGGCGGATAGTAGTTTGCACAGGACAGGAATGTCAGACCCCTGCCGGAGTCTGCACTAGTTGGGTCACGGTTAAGTATGTGTAATTAAATGATATATTTATTGATTGATTGAGAAGGATACTTATATAGGACATATCCTTGATCAGAGACTAAACGCTTTACAGACAAAACGCTTTACAAACACAGTCATTACAGACAAAGCGCTTTATAAACACAGTCATTTGCTGCCTTCCTGGGTAGAGCTAGCTGACAGCTGCTATCATTCTTTTTCTTTGTCATTCTTTTAGTCAGGCTTTCAGTCATGCACCCACACACACACACACACACCCACACACACACACACACACACATCCACACACACACACACGCACACACACACACACACACACACACACATATTAGAATGGATTTTACTACAGAATGTTGCTAGGGCCAACTCTCTTGTTGCCGCAGGTTCTTGTACGTGTTTGTCCAAATAATTGAACTGGTAAAAACGAAAAGCAATTTGACTGAGCGTCTTCTTTCCTCGCACAGAAACAGAAGTGTGAAGGGGGATGTATAGTAAAAAGTGAAATGGGACAATTCTTGGATTTAAATTTTCCCCATAACTTTTTCTTTTTTTTGAAATAACGGATAACTTTTATAACAGCAGCACTGCATGAAAGTGTAAATTAGTAAATAAAGCAAAAAACAAATTAACTTCAGTTTGTTTTAACAACATTCTTGCTGTGAGCTGGATTGTGTGTGCAACAATGATAATGAAATGTCAGGAGAGAAAGCATTTGGTTTGTGAGATTATAATTTCCATGTCCAAAATGACGGAAGAGGATGATTATAGGTTTACAGTTATTTTTATCACATAATATGTCCTTCAATGTTCATCAGTCGTAGCGAATCAAAATAACTCATGTTTTTATTTTTTTTATCCAATACTCTGTCCTTCAATATTCATATATGATAATTGCAGAGTAAATTACTCTTTAAAATTTTTTTAATTTTTTTTTTATATTATCCTATAATCTGTCCAGTGTTTATAGCTGAGCAAAATTACTCAGTGAGGATGGTCTTCAACTGGCTCTTCTGTATACTGTATGGGAATGCTGAAGAAGAAAGACAATGAAGAAGAAAAAGGCTTTTTAGTTTTTTGCTGTTGTGGTTTATGTTTTTTTTTTTTTTTTAAATGAAATAATTACTGGTTATACTTAAATGATTAGAATGCATTTGTGTGTAACTTTATGTTTAACAGTGCATGTATTATGGACGTTCATACATCTGATGACTGGTTATCTTGTTAAAGATATTTTCATGCTATGGAAAGGATTCCTGTTAGTCTTGGAAATCATAGTGTGTGTGTGTGTGTGTGTGTGTGTGTGTGCGCACGCTTCAAACCATACCATCACCTGTAAAAAAAAATCCAGGTTTGGTGAATGAGAAAACAGAAGCACACATCACATCCATCCTCACTCCCATCCACTGTGAAAATACATGTGTGCTGCCCACACACGAGTGCACACAATACACAAATGCAGCATATTTTCAAACGTGTAAAATCACCCATCATGTGCGACAATAATTAATTGCAGACATGCACACATAATCACACATGCCGACAGGCATTTGCTTCTTCTCCTCCTGCGTTCACTCGTATGCACACAAGTGGGCTTTTACGTGTACGACCGTTTTTACCTTGCCATGTAGGCAGCCATAGTCTGTTTTCGGGGGTGTGCATGCTGGGCATGTTCTTGTTTCCATAACCCACCGAACGCTGACATGGATTACAGGATCTTTAACGTGCGTATTTGATCTTCTGCTTGCATATACATATGAAGGGGGTTCAGGCACTAGCAGGTCTGCACATATGTTGACCTGGGAGATCGTAAAAATCCCCACCCTTTATCCACCAGGCGCCGTCACCGTGATTCGAACCCGGGACCCTCAGATTGACAGTCCAACGCTTTAACCACTCGGCTATTGCGCCCGTCAGGCATTTGCTTCAAAAGGATAGAGAAATCAGCGGGAACAATGAAGTTGTGGTTAGACATTTCAACCAACAGCTGACCCCTTATCTTCTCTGATGTCCATAAAAAATGTCTGGAAATTCCATCACGCTTGAGCTGCTTACTTGTGTACACATATATATACACCTTCTCACCTACACACATCCCAGTACACACACACACATGAAACACTGCATTCGGGAGGTGTTGGGCCCATCATTTAGCTTTCAAATGAATGATGAAATGGATACATATTGCCGCATGTCCTAGTTCAGAGACCAAACTCAAAGCGCTTTACAGATACTGAGTCCCTTGCACCACTGGCTGCCTAACTGTGTAGAGCTGACTGACAGTTGCTATTGGGCGCTCGTCATTTGTTTCAAGAAGATAGCCCAGAACCTACAACACCAATGGAAACTGATATTTCACTATTTCTGTTTTTAACTTAAGATCACAAGTAAAATTTTGCATCCCTTGTCTTGAGACTTCAGCAACCTGTGTCAAAATTATATTTCAGTGATTATGCAAAGTTTGGTAGCTGCTGGTTGAGCAGTTGCTATAAATATGTGCCTGAAGTGAAGCACACCCTTCCCGTTGATGCAGCTAGGCCAAAACATGCCAGGCAGGGAGGGTTGCACAAGCACAAGACCTTAAGTTAACTCTCTCCATACGAACGGCGAAAGAGACGACGTGAACAGCGTTTCACCCCAATTACCATCATCAAAATATTGCAAGTGGAAGGCTCCTATACTGAAGAGGTGAATGTTGACAAAGAATACCACAATTCTGACGACGGAAGCTAAAGGTTGGGTCATTCAGACACCCACTGGACATCCGAGGGGTCTGTGTAGAGGAGAAGAGAGGACTGGCCGTACTGAGTGAGTTAAACGGCTGAAAGGGTTAACCCACCAGGTGTGATAGGGATCAAACTCAGATGAGAATCCCGTGCTCTAACCAATCAAGAAGCTGTTTCATACCCGTTTGCTTGACCTGATAAAGAGAGAACTCACTAAGAAAATCGGTCTCTTGTCAGCATGCACATACAGCTGTTTCCACTCAAAGACCGTGAAGCATTTTTAGAGATGGATTTTTTAAAATTTTAGTTAGGTGTTAACTAATGTTTATGCATGCAGATGATGAAATTCTATGGGTTCAAGATCCCATATGATCACTGGTTTATGGACTAAAAGCAAATAATTATAACTGTTCAATGATCAGTTTCATAAATAAATGTTTTTGATCACTGAGGAAAGAGACCAATGCCATGGTTTCTCTGACATCTAAAAATGTATCAACTATCTATCACTGATCACAAGTCATTCAACATCAATGCCTTTAGTCTGCAAAAGAAGGTGCAGTGTATGGTCATCAAGGCACCATAAGCAGAGATTCCTCATAAGTAATGTATTGTATACTGTTGTATCACTTTTTGTCACGACAGATTTCTTTGTGAGAAATTTAGCCTGTTCTCCTTGAAGAATGCAAGTCTCCACAATACATACCATTTTTCCCTTTCTTTTTTCAGACTACAGTTATACCTCTTTTACAATCAGTGTGGACCTGTCTGCAGAATTTTGCCACAGAGACAACCTTTTTGTTCCTGTGGGTTCTTTTACGTGCGCTGAGTGCACGATGCACACAGGTCCTAGGTTTGCCTCATCCTTCTTCTTCTTCTTCTGCGCTCGTGGGCTGCAGCTCCCATATTCACTTGAATGTAACGAGTGGGCTTTTACGTGTATGACCATTTTTACCCCACCAAGTAGGCAGCCATACTCCGTTTTCTAGGGTGTGCATGCTGGGTATGTTCTTCTTTCCATAACCCACCAAATGCTGACATGGATTACAGGATCTTTGATGTGCATATTTGATCTTCTGTTTGCGTATACACACAGAGGGGGTTCAGGCACTAACAGGTCTGCACATATATTGACCTGGGAGATTGGAAAAATCTCCACCCTTTACCCGCCTGGTGCCGTTACCAAGATTCGAACCCGGGACCCTCAGATTGAAAGTCCAATTATTAACCACGCAGCTATTGCGCCTGTCAGCCTCATCCAAAAGTGACAGTTTCAAAGTTGCCTTCAAGCTTCAAAGTTGTCCTCAACTTAATATCACTCAGTGATTTGACTGTGATGGTTGGTCAGGCCTGTTCTGACCAAACCCTTGAAAGTCTCCACAAGAAAACCGACTGCTGGCACTGACAAGCTGACATCCATCTTTTTTTTTTTGTATGATAAAAAATCCTGTCCTGACTATGACCATCAGAACAGCATAGAAGGCAACTGCTGACCCGACTATCAGGGCAAGCATTTGATTATAGCGGAGAGTGTCTTGCCCACATTACATTTTCACACTCTCGGCCAAGAGGGCTTTAGGACAGCTGGCGTTGGGATGGTTCCCACAAAGGCCAACTGGTTTCCAAGGCTGCAGCACTAGGAACCAGTGCACTCCTGCCCTCTAGTCTGAGAGTCACAGTTCTTCACACAGAAGACTACACCTGGTCGTAGGGCATGGCCAGTGTGATGTTGTAGTTGTATCCCTGAGGTTCGTCGTATGTCGACAGACAGATCTCGGGCACCCCTTGTCTCATCTGGTCAGCCAGGAAATCATACACATGAAGGGAACCTCGGTGTCTGCAAAACAAAAAGAAGAAAAGTGCAAAGAATAATAAACAGTAAAGAGGGGTAACTCTCTCCATCTACAAGGGACACAACTGCACATACTATTCCATGACCCACTGGTGCAAGCTCTGGCAGGGGTCCGGTTCCTGTCCTGTGCAAACTACCAGTCTGCCCAGTGTGGAGAAAACTGAATGAAGTGGTGGCTGGTAGCTCCCTTAAGGCCAGACACTAGAGTCAAATAACGACTTTTTTTTTTCTCTCCGACTATATCTCTCCTTTTTTTTTTGTCTACTAGGTCTATCATTACTTGTGGATCACAAAAAAAGTGTTCTTAGATTTCTGTGAATACCCGTTGTTATGGAAACAAATCAAAATGTCCGCAAAACATTGTATCAAAGAAATCGGGTTTGTGGTCCATGTGGTGCATGCAGACACGTTTTGTTAAGTGGACTTGATACACAATGATATTTTCTTCATTTTCACCTGAGATTGTGTTGATTCTTCAATTATTGTACTTTTTATGAATTTTTAGAAATTCTGGGTATTGCGAAATCCTAAAAATTTACAATGGGTAAAAAGATTGGTACTGCTATGAATTAAAACCCAGAGAATATTTTCATACATACTTGTGACAAAACTTCAATAACATGTCATAAAACAATCATGCAAAGTCTCATGGTTGTAGGTTTACTCATCACTGAGCAAGTCCAAGGTATGTTGTCAAGACCAGAAACTTGACGACTTGCGTCGAAACTGAACACAAAATTATTAATAAACACTTTCGTGATTCAGCAAGCAATCTTTATTGGCAATTTTTTCATTGTAAAAGACATCTTTACAGTGGAAAAACTTATGCATATGATAGAAGAGATGTTCAAGAATCAAAATCCATCAAAAACCCAAATCGTGAAAAATCATTTTTGGTCTCTTTTGCACTGCCGTGACTCCCTTAATATTTCAGCTCCATTCTGCAGCCATCTTCTTCCTATATAAGATTACTTAGTTAACTCATTGTGCCTTGTGCCACAGCTTTGCTCGGGTGCCAGTGTGTATTTTTTGTGTCCACGCCTGAGCAGAGATGGGATATAAAATCCCAATTCATCAAACTAGTTTTTCATTCTATCCATTCTTCTTTTTTTTTTTATGGAGGCGTCACTGCGTTCGGACAAATCCATATATGCTTCACCACATCTAAGCAGCAAAAACCAATGCTACAAAATATAAAAAAAGGAGATTAGACCAGAATACAACAGAATGGAATAGAAATATAAATAGATAAATAATAACTGAAAATATAAATAGATGAATAATACTAATAATGATAATAATAATGATGATGAATACACAAATAATAATAATAATAATAACATATCCTAATTTCTGCTGTATCTGTATTTGTGTTATGATTTTCGATTTATGTTCGTACCTTGTTATGTACTATCCCCCCCCCACCACCCCCACCCCAATATTCCTTGTGACCCCGGTACACTTGGTAATAAAGACATATTCTATTCTAATAATAATAATAATGGATACTTATATAGCACACTATCCAGAAATCTGCTCTAGGTGCTTTACAAAAACACTTTTGTTAACATAAAACATTATATCTATGTTACATACACACACCAAAATGTGACTACACACACACACACACACACACACATGCACACACACACACACAAACTGCATACATACATTTTAACATACATGTGTATCTAACAGCTACCCTAACACATACGCACACATAGGCAGGCACAAACTTACATAAACACACGCACACACAATACAAATTCATATACATGCATATAGTTATGTATACATACATATGTATACACACATAGTCAAGCACACCTAACGAAAAGGAAGTGGACCTGCCACAATTGAACTTATTGCTGAGGAAAAAGGTGAGTTTTGAGACGAGATTTAAAAGATGCGAGGGAATCAGAATGACGGAGGTTATCAGGGAGCTTGTTCTTATTCCATTCCATTCCATTCTATTGTTTTCGATGGTTGCTTTTGTTACTGTAGTCATCATGGGAGGAAGATGGCAGAATGGTTAAGATGCTTATCTGGCAATGTATGGCAGTGTCTGTGAGGGTCTGGGTATGAATCCCGTTGCTGCCCTTTCTTCCCTGTTTGAGTTTGAAAATCGACGGGCGCAATAGCCGAATGGTTAAAGCATTGGACTTTGAATCTGAGGGTCCTGGGTTCGAATCTCGGTGACGGCGCCTGGTGGGTTAAAGGGTGGAGATTTTTACGATCTCCCAGGTCTATATATGTGCAGACCTGCCAGTGCCTGAACCCCCTTCGTGTGTATACCCAAGCAGAAGATCAAATACACACGTTAAAGATCCTGTAATCCATGTCAGCGTTTGGTGGGTTATGGAAACAAGAACATACCCAGCATGCACACCCCCGAAAGTGGAAAATGGCTGCCTACATGGTGGGTTAAAAACGGTCATACACGTAAAAGCCCACATGTGAATATACGAGTGAACATGGGAGTTGTAGCCCACGAACGCAGAAGAAGAAGAAGAAGAGTTGGAAAATCAAACTGAGCTGTCTAGTCATTCGGATGAGATGATAAACTGAGGTCCTGCATGCAGCATCGACTTGGCGTACTGAAAAAGAACCTGTGATAACAGAAGTGTTGTCCTCTGGTTGAATTCCGTAGAAGAAATCTACTGTTGATGGGTACACCTTAGCAGATGTGGGTGTAGCGTGTATGGATTCGTCCGAACACATTGACACTTCCTTGAGAGGCTGGAAATTCTTCTTCTTCTTCGTTCGTGGGCTGCAACTCCCTCATTCACTCGTATGTACATGAGTGGGCTTTAATGTGTATGAACGTTTTTACCCCCACCTTGTAGGCAGCCATACTCCGTTTTTTGGGGCGGGGAGACTGGAACTGAAACTGAAGGTAAACATCATTACCTTTGATGAAGGCCGGTGTCAAAGTCAAACTCGTTGCTGTGTTGCTTGACGTAGGGGACGTGGCCAATCACCAGCTGCCTCTCCTCAAAGTGGCAGTAGCGAACAGGATGTCTGGACAAAGAGGCAAAAACAAAGAGACTTTACTGCATCATAGTGATCAGGATGTCAGGACAAAGAGACAAAGAAAATTTACTGCACCATAGTGATCAGGATGTCTGAACAAAGAGACAAAGACAAAGAGACTTTACTACACCGTAACGAACAGGATGTCTGAACAAAGGCAAAGACAAAGAGACTTTACTGCACCACAGCGAACAGGATGTCTGGACAAAGGCAAAGACAAAGAGACTTTACTGCATCATAGTGATCAGGATGTCTGAACAAAGAGACAAAGAGAAAGAGACTTTACTGCACTGCAGCGATCAGGATGTCTGGACAAAGAAGCAAAGACAAAGAGACTTTACTGCAACGTTGTGATCAGGATGTCTGAACAAAGAGGTAAAGACAAAGAGACTTTACTGCAGGATGTCTGGACAAAGAGAAAGAGACTTTACTGCACTGTAACGATCAGGATGTCTGAACAAAGAGACAAAGAGACTTCATCGCACCAATGTTGAAGAGCCCAGGAAATGTTGCTGTGTTTATCATTCATGCATCCTGCTTCATGATGCCAAACACTGAAACACAGCCAATGAATCAAACACTCACAAAGCAAGAAGTAAATAAATAAATGTGGAGTGACGGCCTAGAGGTAACGCGTCCGCCTAGGAAGCGAGAGAATCTGAGCGCGCTGGTTCGAATCACGGCTCAGCCGCCGATATTTTCTCCCCCTCCACTAGACCTTGAGTGGTGGTCTGGACGCTAGTCATTTGGATGAGACGATAAACCGAGGTCCCGTGTGCAGCACACACTTAGCGCACGTAAAAGAACCCACGGCAACAAAAGGGTTGTTCCTGGCAAAATTCTGTAGAAAAATCCACGTCAATAGGCAAAACAAATAAAACTGCACGCAGGAAAAATACAAAAAAAAAGGGTGGCGCTGTAGTATAGCGACGCGCTCTCCCTGGGGAGAGCAGCCCGAATTTCACACAGAGAAATCTGTTGTGATAAAAAGAAATACAAAATACAAAATATAGTGGCGAGGGATATGATGGGAAGGAAGGACGGATTTCAGATAATAATTTCATAATTACTAACATAAAATAATATAAATACAAAGAAATATATCAAACACATAAAAAAGAAAACAAATCAAAACAAAAACCTTTTTATAAATATTTCTGTATCATTATGTGACCAAAAAAAAAATTTTTTTTTTTTTTTTCCAAAATTGACACTTTTCTAAATTACTTTCACAAGGCCACACAGCTTTGACTGTGAAAAAAAGGTTAATGCACTGTTCCTCATTAGAAATTATCATTAATCTCTCATGAACGAAAAAAATAACCAACCAAACAAAAAACAAACACACAAAACAAACAAAAAACAACAACCCAAAACAGAAAAAGTATGTGATGAATTTGTTCGAATCTCAACACTGAAAAAGACAGACAGTACACAGCATCAAAATATCACACATCACAGGAAATTCAATGAAAGAGAGTCCGAGACAAGATTTAAAAAAAAAAATCAAAAAAAATCAAAGTACACACCAAGTACCTGTCCCTCAGCACTCATGACATTCCACACCCAGTAATCATAATAATAATAATAATAATAATGGATACTTATATAGCACACTATCCAGAAATCTGCTCTAGGTGCTTTACAAAAACGCTTTTGTTAACATAAAACATTATATCTATGTTACATACACACACCAAAATGTGACTACACACACACACACACACACACACACACACACACACACACACTGCATACATACATTTTAACATACATGTGTATCTAACAGCTACCCTAACACATACACACACATTGGCAGGCACAAACTTACATAAACACACACACACACACAATACACATTCATATACATGCATGTAATTATGTACACATAAATATGTATACACACATAGTCAAGCACAGCTAACGCAAAGAAAGTGGACCTGCCACAATTGAACTTATTGTTCATAACAACCTGTTGTTCATCTCCCACAGCTTGCTGGCCATTCGCTGGTCCCACACGCACACGAACCCCGCCTCGTCCCCAGACACCACCTTCCACTCGTCCATCTGCACCGTCGTGACTGGCGCTGAGTGACCCATCAAGGTCATCAGCGCTGACTGCGCCGCTCTCGTGTCAAACACGCGTACCCTGGAACATTGGGTCTGCACGGTGAAACGCTGCCTTGTGCGAAACTTTCGGATTTTTTTTTTTTTTTTTCAACAATAACAAGAAATTACCAGCAACATCTCTAGACCATTTATCTGGAAAACTAGAAGATTTTTTTGTTTTTGTTTTTTTGTTTTTGCTTCAAACCTTCACGTTCAAAAAGTATATGTGTAGTTGAGAGTTGTCCTCCACAGCAGCATGTGATGTGTTGCTATATTTAGTTTTATTTAAATGCATTTAATCAACCTGCAAACTAGTGAGATGATTTCCCTTATGTCTTTATGCTGTAGTGAGGGTAAAATTGAAAAAAAAAAAAAAGGGTTCTTTTATGTGCGCTAAGTGCATGCTGCACACGGGACGTCTGTTTATCGTCTCATCCGAATGACTAGCGTCCAGACCACCGCTCAAGGTCTAGTGGAGGGGGAGAAAATATCGGCGGCTGAGCCATGATTCGAACCAGCTCGCTCAGATTCTCTCGCTTCCTAGGCGGACGGGTTACCTCTGGGCCATCACTCCACTTAAATTGTATTAGTTTATCACTCCTTTGTACACATACTTTTTTTTTTTTTTTGCATCTTCTTCTTCTCCTTCTTTGTTCATGGGCTGGCACTCCCATGTTCACTCGTATACGTGACTGGGCTTTTATGTGTATGAACGTTTTCACCCCCACCATGCAGGCAGTACATACTCCATTTACAGGAGGAATTTTTATCATCTAAAATCACACTATGTTCTTAAAAGGAAATATTTTACCTAAAATTACGTATCGGTCAATATGGCTGCCGTCAAAAGTGGAAGCTAGTCAGGGATACAGAGAGGAGGTAACCTACTTCCGGGAGGTTATCGGCCGTAGCTACTTTTGTTTTCTCCGCAAAGGCGGATAGTAGTTTGCACAGGACAGGAATCGGACTCCCTGCCGGAGTCTGCACTAGTGCGTCATGGTAAAGTATGTGTAGTGAAACTGAAGAACACACACAGTGTGTCATGGTAAAGTATGTGTAGTGAAACTGAAGAACACACACAGTGTGTCATGGTAAAGTATGTGTAGTGAAACTGAAGAACACACACAGTGTGTCATGGTAAAGTATGTGTAGTGAAACTGAAGAACACACACAGTGTGTCATGGTAAAGTATGTGTAGTGAAACTGAAGAATGCACACAGTGCGTCATGGTAAAGTATGTGTAGTGAAACTGAAGAACACACACAGTGTGTCATGGTAAAGTATGTGTAGTGAAACTGAAGAACACACACAGTGTGTCATGGTAAAGTATGTGTAGTGAAACTGAAGAACACACACAGTGTGTCATGTGCAGTTCTGCTTTGCGAGGGTGTGACAATGCCACAGCTGTGCATGCCTGGTGGAGTCTGAATGCATGTTACGGAATCTTGGCAACAAGGAATATAAATCCGATCCTCAACAGAGAAAGGAAAGACAGGATCGACTTCGAGGTAGAAAAAAACGAACGAATCGAGGGGGCCGAGTCGAAACGAGTACACAGAATGTAAGAAAAATATACAGACAAGCCGCATGCAGCAAAATAAGGCCAAATGAACACGCTTAATAGCCAAAAAAAGCGTAAGACGAGACAGAGCGAAAACCTGACAAGATGGCGTGGAGAGCCTTGGCCAAAGGAATGATTCAGCGCTTATAGCTTTTAGAGGCGTTTGATTGGCTAAGAGCGGACCGGGCAAGAAGGGGCATCTTTTCACTGTTAGCCGTGCAAAATTTGGCCAAGCAGAGCAAACTGATAGGCCTAGTTTGCATCAGTTTGACATGGTACAGTATATGACACCAAAAAATCTGTATTCAAAGTCTGAGATTCTATTTTTTCCCCCCTGAACTCTAAATCTTCCCAATGAAGAATAAATCTGTATTCACTGTTCCCAAGTCCTTTCTCTCACTGTTAAAGCAAAAGCAGAGTAAACAAGAGAGGCAAGGCCTTCAAGACTTACTTGTGATAAATTAAGTCCCCTAGCATTAATTACAGAGTAATTCCCTTTTTTACTATCTGCACCAAAACATTTGCAAAATAAATAAAAATTCCATGCGTAGCAAAAGAAGTTCCTGTTTGAACAAAAAATGATAATAATGACTCCTCTTGTTGTTGGGTCAGAATAAGAGGTCAAAGTGCCAAGTTTAGAGAATACAAAAAATATAAATATAACAGTAAATGCAGTTTGCATATAATTAGGCTTCTTTTTTAAAAATTTTTTATGCCCATCCCAGAGGTGCAGTATTGTTTTAAACAAGATGACTGGAAAGAACTGAATTTTTCCTATTTTTATGCCTAATTTGGTGTCAACTGACAAAGTATTTGCAGAGAAAATGTTGATGTTAAAGTTTACCACAGACACACAGACACACACACACACACACACAGACAACCGAACACCGGGTTAAAACATAGACTCACTTTGTTTACACAAGTGAGTAAAAAATGATCCAGCGCAGGCCTGGAATTATGAAGAATGAAGAAGTGATTCCATCTCCTGATTGGTGGATAATTTAATGTCAAATTAATCAATTCAATTCAATTCAATTCAAAATACTTTATTATCTGCTTCAACCAAAACCAGAAAATTTTCTTTAGGCTCACTTAAAATAAAATGCCCGTCAGCAAAAAAACAAAAAACAAACTGACACACCCTTCACTTATCACCATGCACACAACATCAATTATTATATAAAAAGAAAAACATGTGGGTAAGATACTATTACATTATGATTCAGAGTGTAACAACTGTGTGTGTGTTGCGTGTGTGTGCATGCGTCGTTTTTTTCTCTCGAATTTCATCTGTCCATTACAAGATATCCAATGTGTGGACACCAACAAAACAGTTTGCATATATGCATCTCTCTCTATATATATAATCACATAATCACCATCACTGTCATCATCACCATCATCATCATTTTCCTTACTTCCTGTCCCGACTTCCTGTCACCAGTTGATGTGGAGGGCTCTCCGCCATGTTGACACACAGCACGCACGCTGTGTGACCCGCCAAGGAGGCGGTGACCCCCCTTGTCATGATGTCATAGACATCCACCTGGAGAGCAAAGAACTCTCAGTTACTTTCGTACAGAACAGACGATTGTGTCAGAAACCAGTCACCATTACCAAGATTTGAACCCGGGACACTCAGATTGAAAGTCCAACGCTTTAACCCCTTGGCTATTGCGCCCGTCAAACACAGACATGCAACAAAAATTAAAAAAAACAAAACAAAAAAAAAACCCCTTACCCTGAAATACTGAGCTGGTCCAGTGTTTAGTGTGAACCCAACCACCACCTGCTCGGGGTGCAGCCGCGCATCCATGCACGTCACCGGCGCGTCAACGATGTTGTGAAGCTCCACCATCTGGTGTCGGCCATGGCCGCCGTCTCTCTCCTGCAGCGCCACCACGCTGACCGTGTCGTTAGTAGCGATGGTGAGCGTGGGTGTCAGGGTGCTGGTGGTGGTGGTGGTTGCTTCCCTTGTGTCCTGGAGCCATTTTGTTTTCTTCACCTGAAAGGAGAAGTTTGGTTAAAGAATACTTTGAAATCAATTATTGATTCTGTTGGCTTATTTTGTTTTCTTCGCCTGAAAGGAGACATTTGGTTAAAGAATGCTTTGAAATCAATCATTCGTTCTGTTGACTGGTTTCATTTCTTTTTTTTTTCTTTTTTTTTCGACTGAATGGAGGTGTTTGATAAAAGGCTGGAATATTGTGAAATGTTAACTTTTGTTGGTGAGTATATACAGTCACTAGAATCTAGCCCTCTTGTCTGGGCTGTGGATGTTTCCACTTTCACTCACGCAACAGTTAGGTATACAGAAATACTTGTAGACACACATGTGAACCAAAAGAAAACAACATCTTCTTCGTTCGTGGGCTGCAACTCCCACGTTAACTCGTACGTACATGAGTGGGCTTTTACGTGCATGACCGTTTTTACCCCACCATGTAGGCAGCCATACTTGGGGGTGAAAACAACAACCGCGACAACAGCAACAAAAACCAAGCCCAAAACACTCACGACAGAATCAAACACCCAGGTGTCCATCACGGCCCCCTCCCCGCTGCGCACACTGTGCACCTGCACGTGATGCCCGCTGCTGACAGACAGGTACACGCTCTGCGGGTTTTCCCACAGCTGCAGGGAGCTGGGCTGACGCAGGCTGCCCCGCCCCTCACAGGGGAAGGTGTACAGGGGCTCCGTGCCTTGCTCGTTGCTCCACACGTCCACAAAGCCTGCGCACAAACACCAGTCTCTTCTTTGTTAGCTCCACACGTCCACAAAGCCTGCGCACAAACACCAGTCTTTTCTTTGTCAGCTTCACACGTCCACAAAGCCTGCGCACAAACACCAGTCTCTTCTTTGTTAGCTCCACACGTCCACAAAGCCTGCGCACAAACACCAGTCTTTTCTCTGCTTCCTTCTTTCTTTCTTTTTCTTTCTCCTTCTTTCTCAGCAACAAAATACCTTTACAGGCAAAAAAATGTCCCTAACCTGGACAGCTTCATGACACCATCTGGCAACAAATCTGCACTTCACAGCAGCACATCACATTCATAACTCATGGTATGATTACAAAAATGCACATGAAACACGTGAAACCATTTTTCAAAAGAAACAATTCCCAATCCCCCGATATAAAAGTTGCCCTGTAAAAAAATGGATCTAGGAAAGTAGTATATCAAAATAACAAATTCCAATCCCTGATATAAATATGTTGAACGGTTAAAAAAATGGATCGAGGACCACTGGTCAGATTTCTGTCGTATGCAACCGTCTTTTTTTAAATTTTTTTTTATCCCACCATTTAAGTTGATGTTTAACCATACAACAGCAGAGACACTATTGGCAGAGTGGTTAAGACACTCATCTGCCAATACAGTGTCCGTGAGGGTCTGTGTTCGGTTCCTCCTTTTGCCCATTCTCCCAAGTTTGATGAGAATAATAATAATAATAATAATAATAATAATGGACACTTATATAGCACACTATCCAGAAATCTGCTCTAGGTGCTTTACAAAAACGCTTTTGTTAACATAAAACATTATATCTATGTTACATACACACACCAAAATGTGACTACACACACACACACACACACACACACTGCATACATACATTTTAACATACATGTGTATCTAACAGCTACCCTAACACATACGCACACATAGGCAGGCACAAACTTATATAAACACATGCACACACAATACACATTCATATACATGCATGTAGTTATGTACACATACATATGTATACACACATAGTCAAGCACAGCTAACGCAAAGGAAGTGGACCTGCCACAATTGAACTTATTGCTGAGGGAAAAGGTGAGTTCTGAGATGAGATTTAAAAGATGCGAGGGAATCAGAATAACGGAGGTATAATAATAAAAGGTATAATAATAATAAAAGTGTCTAGACATTTGGATGAGACGATAAGCCAAGGTCCCATGTGCAGCATGCACTTGGGGCGCTGAAAAAGAACCTGGGGCAACAAAAGTGTTGTCCTCAGGGGAAAAAAAAAATTACGTAGAATAGATCCACTCTGATAGGTACACAAATGTACACATCTATACATGAACTCAAGCCCTGATTAAGCGCACTGGGTTATGCTGCTGGTCAAGCATCCGCCTAGCAGATGTGATGTAGCGTACATGGATTTGTCTGAACGCAGTGCCGCATCCTTCAGAATCCGAAACTAAAATAGACACTGCATCTACTTCTTCTTTCGTGGGCTGCAACTCCCACGTTCACTTGGATGTACACGAGTGGGCTTTTACGTGCATGACCAATTTTAACCTCACCATGTAGGCAGCCATACTCCATTTTCAGGGGTGTGCATTCTGGGTATGTCACTGTTTCCATAACCACCAAACTGCAGTCTTTTCTTTGTTCCACCAAACATGGAGTACAGGATCTTTAACCTGCATATTTGATCTTCTGCTTGCACGTACACATGAAGTGGGTTCAGGCACAAGCAGGTTTGCACATATGTTGACCTGGGAGATCGGAAAAAAACTCCACCCTTTACCCACCAGGCGCTGTTACTGAGATTTGAACCTCAGACCCTCCGATTGAAAGCCCAACGCTTTAACCACACTGCTATTGTGCCCGTACGTACACTGCGTCAAAACTGGGTGTGTCAAAGAAAATAATATAATAATTTTTTTTTAGAAAGCCAGGAACCATGAATAAAGAAATAAGAATGATATTTGACGTTCATTAACTCTAATAATGAATTAATGAGAATGATTTGTGATGCTCATTAACTGAAGAAAGAAAATAATATAATAATTTTTTGTGTTGTTCATTAACGGGAGAAAGAATTAAGGGGAACTATTTGTGACGCTAATCACATGAATAAAGAAATAAGAATGATCTTTGACGTTCATTAACTCTAATAATGAATTAATGAGAATAATTTGTGATGCTCATTAACTGAAGAAAGAAAATAATATAATAATTTTTTTTAGAAAGCCAGGAACCGTCCAGCTGCCTGTGCCCTGACCATGGGTGTAGGATGCCGCCGTCACTGTGCTGCAGGTGGCGACGTGGAGGATCTCGTTGCTGATGGTGCCCTCCTCCTCCGACTCGTCAATGATCAGCGCCGTGCTGCTGGGCTGGAAGATACACGTCTCTCCCGACATCACCTCCCACAGCTTGGTCTGGCAGTTGCTGTAGCTGGAGACAGAGATCAGGGGGGGAACGATTTCACTGACCTGAGGGAGTGTTCAGGGGAATGATTCGTCATGCTCATTTACTGAAGAATTCAGGGGAACTATTTGCGATGCTCATCACATGAGTGCAGAATTAAGGGGAATGGTTTGTAATGCTGATTAACTGAAGAATTCAGGGGAACTTCTTCTTCTTCTTCTGCGTTCGTGGGCTTCAACTCCCACGTTCACTTGTATATACGCGAGTGGGATTTTACGTGTATGACCGATCCCGCCATGTAGGCAGCCATACTCCGCTTTCGGGGGTGTGCATGCTGGGTATGTTCTTGTTTCCATAACCCACCGAACGCTGACATGGATTACAGGATCTTTAACGTGCGTATTTGATCTTATGCTTGCATATACACACGAAGGGGGTTCAGCACTGGCAGGTCTGCACATATGTTGACCTGGGAGATCGTAAAAATCTCCACTCTTTACCCACCAGGCGCCGTCACCATGATTCAAACCCGGGACCCTCAGATCGAAAGTCCAACGCTTTAACCATTCGGCTATGGCGCCCGTCTTGGGGAACTATTTGCGATGCTCATCACATGAGTACAGAATTAAGGGGAATGGTTTGTAATGCTGATTAACTGAAGAAAGAATTAAAGGGAATGATTTTGTGTTGGTCATTAACGAAAGAAAGAATTCATGGAATGATTTGTGATGCTCAGTAACTGAAGAATTAAGAGGAATAATTTGTGTTGTTCATTAACTGGAGAAAGAATTACAACTATCTGTGATGCTAATCACATGAATAAAGAAATAAGAATGATCTTTGACGTTCATTAACTCTAATAATGAATTAATGAGAATGATTTGTGATGCTCATTAACTGAAGAAAGAATTAAGAATGATTTGTAACATTCATTAACTGGAGAAATAATCAAAAGGAATGAATGAACTGCGACGGTAATTTTGTTTCAAAGAGGTGTCAGTGTGGTGTGGACCAACGCCTGCACACATATCATGTTAACCCCTTAACTGCTGCCGACAAGTATGTTTTTCAGAGAAGCGCTGTTGCCTCAATGAGATAAGGTTCAGATTACCGTTCAGGACATCAATCACCATTCACCATTTGGACTTCTTCCTGCTGGGATTACATTACCTTTGTTCAGCGAAATCAATTACACTGCATTGACTTTACCAGGACAAAGGACAGGCTACAGGCTGACTGAAATGACTTACCCAGCGACGATCGTGGAGTTACAAGAATGCACGGCACACAGCACGCCTCCTTTTGCATAATGCAGGTTGTGCAGTTTCCCAGTGCGGCCCTGCACAAAAGCACAAACTTTGTGAAAGAACAAATTGCCCTGATGGTCAATGCTAACTTATGATAGATACAGTGTGTGTGTGTGTGTGTGTGTGCACGTGTGTGTGCATGCGCTTGTGCGCTGTTTTGTGTGTGAGCGTGTATATTACATAGGCAATAAAAATTAACTGAAAGCACACTTCTGCTTTGCAGACGATACGATAACTGTCACAAGTAAATCATATTCAATATTCACATCACACATGATCTTTTGTGAAGCAGCTCAGTGTGCTGTACACTCTCCAGTCACACAAATCATGAACTACACCCCCTCCATCCCTACCTGCTGGTTCTGCTGTGCTGTGCTCTACATGCGAAAACCAACACAACCAACTCAACCTTTAAAAAACAAAAAACAAACAACCCGCCCCCCCAACCTCCCCACCCTCCAAAAACCTCTTCAACCTCTTCCAATCCAATCCAACCCAACACAAAACAAGAGAGGCAAGGCCTTCAAGACTCACTTGTGATAAATTAAGTCCCCTAGCATTAATTACAGAGTAATTTCCCTTTTTTATGATCTGCACCAAAACGTTTGCAAAATAAATAAAACTTCCATGGTTAGCAAAAGAAGTTCCTGTTTGAACAAAAATGATAATAATGACTCCTCTTGTTGTTGGGTCAGAATAAGAGGTCAAAGTGTCAAGTTTAGAGAATACAAAAAATATAAATATAACAGTAAATGCAGTTTGCATATAATTAGGCTTCTTTTTTAAAATTTTTTTCTGCCCATCCCAGAGGTGTAATATTGTTTTAAACAAGATGACTGGAAAGAACTGAATTTTTCCTATTTTTATGCCAAATTTGGTGTCAACTGACAAAGTATTTACAGAGAAAATGTCATGTTTAAGTTTACCACGGACACACAGACACACGGACACACACACACACACACACACACACAGACAACCGAACATCGAGTTAAAACATAGACTCACTTTGTTTACACAAGTGAGTCAAAAATCTACCTTCCAGTTTAACTCCAGGTTCCGCTTGATGATGGTGTACTGCCGAACGCGGCTTTTCCAGTCGCTGTATTCCACAGTCAGGGTGTCCTTCTCAAAGCCAAGGGTGTGACAGATGCGACACCACAACAACTCATCCTCCGCCAGACTTCTCCAGCTTTTACTCACCTGCAAACAATGATTCCTACATGGATACAAGTTTCCACAGCCCCTTCCCTTGGTCCGATACCAAACTGCAAGAGCTTTACAGTCATTCACACAGTAAGGCTGCCTACCTGGGTGGAGATGACTGACGACTGCCTTTATGCGCTCATCATTTGTTTCCAGTGTCATTCAGTCAGGTTTACATTCAAATACACACACCACACACACCCTGCGCCCCCTCCTTTCCCACTCACCATACAACTTCACACCCTGCCCCCTCCTTTCCCACTCACCATACAACTTCACACCCTGCCCCCTCATTTCCCACTCACCATACAACTTCACACCCTGCACCCTTCTTTCCCACTCACCATACAACTTCACACCCTGCACCCTTCTTTCCCACTCACCATACAACTTCACACCCTGCCCCCTCATTTCCCACTCACCATACAACTTCACACCCTGCCCCCTCATTTCCCACTCACCATACAACTTCACACCCTGCCCCCTCATTTCCCACTCACCATACAACTTCACACCCTGCACCCTTCTTTCCCACTCACCATACAACTTCACACCCTGCACCCTTCTTTCCCACTCACCATACAACTTCACACCCTGCGCCCTCCTTTCCCACTCACCATACAACTTCACACCCTGCACCCTCCTTTCCCATCTTTGTATGTATTTTGATTAAATGAAATTCAAATGTTATAATGAACACTTGATGAGGCATCTACAATCTGTGTGAAATCACTGCTCTCTCCAGCACTCTTATTGCACTTTCTGCTGCCAAACCAAAACTATTAAAAAAAAAAACAAAAACAAAAAAAAACAAGAGAGGCAAGGCCTTCAAGACTCACTTGTGATGTGCACTTAACCCAACAAAGGGAATTAAGAAGAAGAAAAAAAGAAATGGATAATCTGGCACACACACACACACACACACACACACACACACACACACACACACAGAATTTGAACTAGATCTATATGTGTGTTTGAAAAAAAAAAGAAAAAAAGTGAAATACAAGGAACGTGGGCTGCTTCAGATGGAACTGTTCCGTTCCTAGCATGCAATTTTCAATTCTACGAATACTCACTCTTGACAAAAAGCAGAAAATATTATTTGGATCAAAATATGTTGATATGCCTACTGGTGACGCTAAATAAGAGGTCGCTTACTCACCCACAAGATCAGTCAGTGGATGACATGTTTGAAGTTGAACATTGAGGATTTTACTGACCCAAGTAAGAAAGATTCTGCGTCAAACTAACTGCTAAAGCTACACCGTGCCTCAAAAGCCCACAATACTAGCAAACTATTTCTACCGTCTGATGAGAGTAAATAAACAGCAGAGTTGTTACACACTAGTTCTTTCAAAATTGTGAAAAAACAATGGGAATCCCCAAACCAAAAGTATGTGGTATTCTGCATTTCCAGAACTGTACCATTTCATTGTATATGGGTTACTTTGTGACATCAGTCAGCCATGGCACAACCACTTGCATGTTCATAATACCAACCTGTGTCCCCTTTTGCGTCAACTAGGAGTGATGGCCTAGAGGTAACGCGTCCACCTAGGAAGCGAGAGAATCTGACCGCACTGGTTTGAATCACGACTCGGCCGCTGATATCTTCTCCCCCTCCACTAGACCTTGAGTGGTGGTCTGGACGTTAGTCATTCGGATGAGATGATAAACCGAGGTCCCCTGTGCAGCATGCACTTAGCACACATAAAAGAACCCATGGCAACAAAAGGGTTGTTCCTGGCAAAATTCTGGAGAAAATCCACTTCGATAGGAAAAACAAATACAGAAAAATGGGTGGTGCTGTAGTGTAGCAACGCTGGGGACAGCAGCCCAAATTTCACACAGAGAAATCTGTTATGATAAAAAGAAATACAAATACAAATACAAGTATACTGCAACAGCTATTTTTAGACAGGCAACCAGCAGCCAAAACATCCTTCGGTACCTCGAAACATCGCTGTCTCCTGGGAGTTGCTTAGCATATTTGTACTTGACCTCCGAACGATATGGAAAACAATACATTAAAGATAATGTTACTGTTAAAAAAACAACATAATACATCTTTCAAAGCTTAGTATTGCATGTTTTACAGACTTCCACATTTGGACTACTATAAATAGACACACAGTTGGCAGAGGTCAGAGTTGTCTTCCTTTGTGCATGCAGAATGCGACATGATGTAACAGAAAAATTGTGCTAGGAAAATCAATATTGTGTATTTGTATGCTTGTTGGGGACACTTTTGCAGTAAGGTTTTTAGGCCTGTGCCCATATCTCTCTCTGAATAAAAACTTAGCTGCCATCTTTGCCTCCTGTTGATTATATGTTATCGCGAATTACTGAATGAATGCGGCACACTGTAATCCAAGATGTCTGTCTCCGTCGATTCATGTTGGATCTGTCAAGTACAATTTCTGTTATTTTCATTCTAGTTAATGTTGTAACATGTGTAAAATATTTGTACACAGTAAACATGTCAATGTTACAGTTTGCATCATTCTCAAATGTAAACAGTGTAAGACCTTCCCACTGAGTATAAAACATAAAGCCTTTTATTCCTTGAGTCATGTTTTAAAATGTAATGTTTTAGATGAGTGAGATCTGTTATAAGAAAATTATCTCCCTTACTAATAATCAGTTTTCAGCCTATAACATCCCATTAACAGGCACATTCAGAGATGTGTGTGTAAATGTAATTTCCACACTGAAGTTCCATTTTCAGAGACGAAAATATTAATGAACTGCTATTGTTCAATGTGTCAGTATGTCACATAAAAATGCTTAGTTTTGTGTATAAAAAAAGAAAAATGTAACATTAATTTTTTGGTGAAAATATTTAAATCTATTTTGTACCCTTCCCAGGGATGCAATATCATTATGATTGGAATGTATGGAAAAAAACTCATCATTTGCTACTGTTGTGCCAAATTTGGTATCAACTGACTAAGTATTTCCAGAGAAAATGACAATGTTAAAGTTTAACACACACACACACACACACACAGACAACCGAACACTGGGTTATTACATAGACTCACATTGTTTACAAAAGTGAGTAAAAAAGGTTTGCAAAATAAACTGCTTTCCTGTCAACATGCATTTTCAACAGAATTTTGGCCAAGGACAAGCATTTCTTTTCTTGCTATGTGTTGTTTTAACTCACTCAGTACGACCAGTCCTCTCTTCTCCTCTACACAGACCCTTCAGATGTCCAGTGGGTGTCTGAATGACCCAACCTTTAGCTTCCATCGTCGGAATTGTGGTATTCTTTGTCAATGTTCACCCCTTCAGTGTAAGAGCCTTCTGCTTGTAATATTTTGATGGTGGTAATTGGGGTGAAACGCTGTCAACGTCGTCTCTTTCGCCGTTCGTATGGAGAGAATTAAGTTTTATATTGTAATTGTAGTACTGCCAAACACAGGAACTCAGTTCATCACAGATCATTCAAAAGACTGCAAGTGCCCATAAGAAATAAAGCAATGAACTTTAAAATCATACTTATCAAGATATTTTTTTTATGGCACATAACTTTATAAGTGGAATGATATCTACACTATTCCCCTTAAAAAGCGCATAAGATTGACTGACCTGAGCACATCGACACAAATCCATGGCGTCCAAGTACCAGAAAATCTTTATCGCAACTTCACGTGGCAGGCTCACATCGAAGAAAGGAATCTCACTGATCTCATTCTGTCAGGAAAAAAGGGCAATAATTCAGCCTGCACACCATCCAAGTACATTTGTGCATGCTCTTGTGTGTGTGTGTGAGTGTGTGTGTGCTCTACCCATAAATAACAATTCACAGAACTTTTGAAATGTGCATTTATCATTTTATAACTTCTTGTTATTGTTATTTATATTCAATTTAGAATTTATGGGTTTTTTTTAAATTTTGCCCTGTAGCTGTCATCACACATCTCTGCATCACTCAGACACTGTCAACTAGGCAGTCAAGTAAACATAAACAGATGTTTAATGTTGGAGTTTGTTTGCAGGACATGGTGTGCTGGTGCAATATGAACCCAAAAAAGGGAGTTAACAAATAATGTGTTTATGTGTAGAATAACAAACAAACAAACCTATTTATCTTCAAATTCAATTCAGATTTGATAAAATCAAGCCAGTAACAAGTATATAATATAAATGTGTATTTTTTTTGTAACATTTCATACAGGTTTACCCTTTCCCTGTGTGCAGATCTGGATGATTTGTACACAGGTACATGACACACACACACACTCTCTCTCTCTCTCTCCTACACACACACACATGTAAACACACAAACACATACACTCTCCTACACACACATGTGTGTGTGTGCACACAGACACCCAAACCCACACACTTGTCACAAGAGAATAAGGTTGCTCACAAGATCAGCAATAAACAAATCAAGGTAGTCTTTGGACTCATCATCCCGATCATTCTTTTGATCTTCCTTTTTCGCTTTCTTTGGAGAAGCATCTTTGCCATCATCATGGCTCTTGGATGAAAAGTACTCCCGTTTTGGTGGAACAGTGAAGCTGTTCTCTTCAACCTGCCTTTCACCACTAGTTTTCCTTCTGTGCTTTGGTCCTTCCTCTGAAGTTGCACGATTCAACAAAGTGGTCAGTATACGGAAAGGGTAATATGTGGCGGATGCTTCTGAGTGGCAGTCAAAAGCGTTATTGTAATCCACAAGGGCTCTTTGTTGACAGTCTTCATTTTCTGGTAAAGGGGGGCGTTGAGATTCTTTTTGTTCGCGGCAGTTCCCTGCTTCATCTTTGTGAACTGATCCTTGAAGAGGTGTGTAATCTGTTGCCTCTGATGTCACACCACCTGGTTTGAAATCAGAATCTCTGTGATCTGAAGTAGATTCAGCCTGAGCAGAGCTGGATGGCCCAGAATGGTCAGAGGCAGAAGGTCTTTGGGTAGTCCGGTTATTTTGTTGCTTTAGTTCTTTCAACCAGTTCTTCCTAAATTCTGACAATTCAACGTTTGCCATTTCTGCAGTAAGACCTGCTCGGTTTCGTATGTGGCATGAAATTATACTGTCATTTTACCATAATGAAGGAACATCACACGTCAGTTATACGTATGGATTATACTTCCGAAAGAGAAGCATGTAACACGCAAGATTCTATTTCGTAAACAAGAAAAAGGGGAAAGCAATCTTTGTTAGCAACCAGAGTTGTGTTTCCTGAACAGATGACTTTGATCATGGCCTCTCTTGCAGGTGGATTGAAACTCCAGGCGTTGCAAATGTTACAAAGGTGAGGCTGTTCCTGCGATCATGTTCACTGCTTTACAGCCATGTCTTTTAAAATTCATTTTTGCTTTTCAAGAAACATGTTCTGCAAATCTCACTTTCTTCTTTCCTTTTTTTTTTTTTTTTTTTTAATCAAAGGAGAGTACATATGCATTTCAGTCTTTGCAGAAAGCATCATCTATCGTTTGATAGGCATAAGGAATGTAAACAACAAGTCTCTAGTCTTAGTCCGAGTTAAAAACTTTCTCTGTCACTGCATCTAACTGTGTGTGTGTGTGTGTGCGTGCGCGCGCGCGCGCGCGTGTGTATGTGTGTGTGCACGCAGGCGTGCATTTTTTAAGCGCTTACGAGCATATTGTGTCTGTGTGTGTGTGTGTGCGCGCGCGCGTGTGTGTGCACGCAGGCATGCATTTTTTAAGAGCTTACGAGCATATTCTCTGTGTGTGTGTGTGTGTGTGTGTGTGTGTGTGTGTGTGTGTGAGCATTAACACTTACATGTGTGCCTGTGTGTGTGAGAGCATTCACACTTTCATTGTGTGTGTGTGAGAGAGAGAGAGAATAATGCCAATGACAACAATAGCACTGATAAAGCAGCGTAAAGTATAGATCTTTATTTTATTCTAAAGTGAGTGATGTGAGTGACATACTTTCCCTTTGTGATGGTAATTGGTTTTGTTGTTCCAGTATGTTGACCTTAGTTTCAGTGGCATTAAAATTTTGCCATTTTATCATGGCTCATGCTGTGACCAAGTCAGATCAGCAGCCATACCTCCCATTAGAAAACAGCAGTAGCAGTTGTAAAACTTGTATCATCTGCTGCAAATGCTCAGGGGGTGTACACTGCCAATTATGTTTGTTTTGTAGATAACGCTTTAGAATAAAGTGATGTGCTGTACAGTATAATATAGACCTCACTGTTCCCATAGTGACTGAAATCTGAAAGCAATGAAATTAGGGCAGTGTGAGTATGCTGTGTTTCTTATAATCATCATCATGATCATCATATTCATTCTCATCATTTTTCATGACTTTTCTCAATAGTTTGAATGTGTGTGTGTGTGTGTGTGTGTGTGTGCGTGCGTGTTGTATTTGTTTACTGTATATTGTATTTGTTTATTGCATTTGTTTTTGTTGATTATTTATTTTTTGTCAAGTTGATGAAGGCAAAGCAGTTGATTTATTCCTGTACCCACTGGGCCATCCGCATTAAGGAAATTGACAGTTTCTTACATATTTGTTGTATGCTTGCTATATTCAGTATAGAAGACAGTAGTCTGAGAGTTTGATTGCACTGACACGCATCATGCATGTACACATCACTACAATCATATATATATATGTGTGTGTGTTACTGTGTATCTATGCATGCACACACATGTACATGTACATGCATGCGTGCACATACACACACACTCATACACACACACTCATACACACACACACAAACACACATGCTCAGAAACGACTTCCCTCTCAAGAAATCCTCACCAAATCATGCTTAAACTGTTCAAAACCTCTTTATTTACATACATGGTTGATGTTTTTCCATTTTTACTGGTAAGAGAAATATGTCTCTTGGTGAAGTTGGTCTGATCTGCTGGCTATATATATTGCCTATATGGCCATACCTGATCTGTCACGCTTGAACTCTTCAAAGCCTCTTCATACTGTATAAATGTTTGTTGTTATTATTCTAAGAGATTATAGATACATCTCTTGGTTTGACTTGCTTGCCATACCATCTCAACCATGTCCGCTATGGTTCAGATGTGGTCTGCCCTCTCTGCGGCCCTTCGTGAGGTATGCCTCCTCGTCAGCAATAGAGGAGGTGCCCATCAACAAAGTGCTGATTGCCAACCGAGGAGAGATCGCTTGTCGAGTGATACACACGGCCAGAAAGATGGGCATCCGCACTGTGGCCGTGTACAGTGACGCCGACAAAGACTCCATGCATGTAGCATTGGTAATGATTTATTGCATGACAGTTCTAATTTTTTTTCGTTAACTTTTTTTTTTTGAGCGGATATTTATATTTTCTCTTGTGAATTGTTCAAGCAAATGTATGCTGAGAATGAATGATGTTTTAATTTTCTCTTGTGAATTGTTCAAGCAAGTGTGTGTTGCATTGGGTTTGGTTTTTGTTTAAAAAAAAATCTTTTCAAACAATATCTTTTTCCAGTATTTTTTTATGTGTTTGTATTTTAAGTTTACTTTTAAGAAAAAATATTGTGTTTTCTGATGATTGTTTCAGTTTGATTTGTTCAATGTCAGAAGTAGCAGACAGACTAAACATCTTTAAGTCATTGAATCTCTTGAATCATTTTCAGGAAAATTATTAAAAGAAAGGTGTAAAAAAACATCTTTGGAGATAGATTACAAGAACTGTGAGGAACTACTTGAAGGAGCTGAGTGTGATAAAGAGATTATTGAAACTGAAAGTGTATACATGTGTGATCTGCAATGGGGTGGGTAGGAAGGGTAGCAAGACCAGAAAGCTCAGAAATCCATTACCAGTTGATGCTTCCTGAGTTGCACCCCCCACCCCACCCCTGCCACCGCCACCACCCCCTGCTGTCCCTAAAAAAAGAGAAAAAAAAACAACAGCAACAACTGAGTTTGTCTGTACAAGTGCCAGGGTAAAAAGTACACACAAACCCCACATATTATCAACAAAAGTAAACATGGGAACTGCAACCCACAAATGTAGAAGAAGAATGCTTTCTGGACAGTGTTCTTGGTAAGAAATTAAATATGAATTATGATAGACTGCAAGAGATTCTTTTCCACTTCTTTTCCAGTTTCTTTGTTTTGTGTGCTTGTTGTAGTCGTAGTGTTGAACCAGTTGTTGTTGGTTGCCGGCTGACAAAGACTATCTAATGTGTCTTTGTTTTGTGTGTTGTAGAAGTGATGTTGAACTAATTGTTGATGGTTGCAGGCTGACAAAGACTATCTAATGTGTCTTTGTTTTGTGTGTTGTAGAAGTGATGTGGAATGAGTTGTTGATGGTTGCAGGCTGACAAAGCCTATTCTTGTTTTCTTTGTATGTTATAGTAATGTTGAACTAGTTGTTGATGGTTGCAAGCTGATGAGGCCTATCTAAAGTGTCTTTGTTTTAAGTGTAGTAGTAATATTGAACTAGTTGTTGATGGTTGCAAGCTGACGAGGCCTATCTAAAGTGTCTTTGTTTTAAGTGTTGTAGTAGTAATATTGAACTAGTTGTTGATGGTTGCAAGCTGACGAGGCCTATCTAAAGTGTCTTTGTTTTAAGTGTTGTAGTAGTAATATTGAACTAGTTGTTGATGGTTGCAGGCTGACAAGGCCTATCTAAAGTGTCTTTGTTTTAAGTGTTGTAGTAGTAATATTGAACTAGTTGTTGATGGTTGCAGGCTGACAGAGCCTGTTCTTGTTTTCTTTGTATGTTATAGTAATGTTAAGAAAGCATGGAACAACAGCAAACTGACTGAGCACACAAAGATCCAGATCTACAGAGCCTGCGCCATGAGCACCCTCCTGTATGGCAGCGAGTCCTGGACTTTGCGTGCCTGACAAGAGCGAAAGCTCAATGCTTTTCACATGTGTAGCCTCTGACGCATTCTGAACATCACCTGGCAGGACAAGGTCCCAAACAACACTGTCCTGGAAAGAGCTGGATGCACCAGTGTGTACACACTGCTGAAACAGACATGCGCTGGCTCGGCCATGTCGTGTGCATGGACGACGGACGGACCCCTAAAGACCTCCTCTACAGAGAACTTGTGCAGGGAGAACATCCCACAGGCAGACCACAGCTGCGATTCAAAGACATGTGCAAGAGGGACCTAAAAGCCTTGAACATCGACCAGAACAACTGGGAAGCAACAGCCCTCGAACGGTCAGCCTGGACACAGACTGTGCAGAAAGGTCTTTCCAAGTTCGAAGAGACACTCGCTCAGCAGCACGAGGAAAAGAGAATGAGAAGAAAGGCTGCAGCCCAGGCACACAGACCAGCGTCAGACTTCATCTGTGCCCTCTGCCACAGGGACTGTCATTCCCGCGTCGGACTGGCCAGCCACACCCGACGCTGTACCAGAATAAACACCTAGAGCACAACTCCATAGTCTTCCGAGACTGAAGGATGCCTACCTGTATAGTAATGTTGAACTGGTTGTTGATGGTTGCAGGCTGATGAGGCCTACAACATTGGGCCCCCAGCAGCTAGTCAGAGCTACCTGAGGCAGGACGTCATCATGAATGTGGCCAAACAGTCAGGGGCACAGGTACTGTCACTGATAAGATGCTTGTAATGATGATAATAATAATGATGATGATAATAATAATAATAATAATAATAATGATGATAATGATAATAATAGTAGTAGTAGTCATAGTAGTAGTTGTAGTAGTAGTAGTAGTAATAATAATGATGATGATAATGGTGATAATGATAATAATAGTAATAATAATAATAATAATAATAATAGTAATGATAATGACAATAATAATGATGATGATGATAGTGATAATAATAATGATGATGATGATGATGATAATTACAACAACAATAATAATGATAGTAATGATATTATCAGTGATGATGATGATGATTAGAAGAACAACTACACCAGGGAGGGGTGAAGAGAAGAGGGGTGGTAAGTCAGACTCCCACCAGCTGGGGAGGGACAGGGGAGGGTGGCATCTCTTGGCTGGGTGCCAACACACAGCTGAGTGGCCCAGTTATGGTTGATTTGGGTTTTTTTCCCCCTCAACCTTTTGATGTAATACTGGGCAATAGGCATCCAATGAAAGCAAATTTGACTGAAATTCCTGGCACTGATTATGATACAGATACTTTTAAGACGCTTGATTTCATGGAAATTTTCTGTGACTGAGATTTAAAACAATAACAACAGTTGTACTAGGGAATCATGATAACATTATTACCTATTTTAAGTACAGTGTATGAGCAATCATCATGCAAAATTTCAAGAAGATATCTTCATACCTGAGGAAGTAGTGCACATTTATTTGCACTTTGGTGGAAACCCAGAGATTTCCTCGGCACTCAGGGATGACAAAATTGTTAAAACGTACAGCAGGCAAGGGGTTAACTCATTCAACACCATAGCTACATGCCTGATACAACTCCCCTGGACCAGCGCTACATGAGACAACAGGGTGAAAACAACAGAAAAAACAGGGTGTTTCACTAAAACTGCTGAAATCGATGGAGAATTGTCCATTTAATCGGTCGAACAAAGCTTCGTTTTCATGCTTCCGGAATCTGTAAACGGTTCAGTTTAGAATGCCATCTGCACTAAGCAAGAATAAACAAAATCAGAATAGTGTGCTGGTGCGAGAATACTCGTACGTGAGCCACAGGGGAAGTAATCATGGTACGAGTTAACTCGTACCCGGAGTAGAATGAATTCTTCTTCTTCTTCGTTCGTAGGCTGCAACCCCCACGTTCACTTGTATGCACACGAGTGGGCTTTTACGTGTATGACCGTTTTTTTACCCCGCCATGTAGGCAGCCATATTCCGCTTTTGGGGGTGTGCATGCTGGGTATGTTCTTGTTTCCATAACCCACCGAACGCTGACATGGATTACAGGATCTTTAACGTGCGTATTTGATCTTCTACTTGCATATACACACGAAGGGGGTTCAGGCACTAGCAGGTCTGCACATGTGTTGACCTGGGAGATCGTAAAAATCTCCACCCTTTACCCACCAGGCGCCGTCACCGTGATTCGAACCCGGGACCCTCAGATTGAAAGTCCAACGCTTTAACCACTCGGCTATTGCGCCCGTCAAGAATGAGTTAATGATGGGGAAAACAACTGTGTCCCTCCTTCACCACTTTTCAGGTAATACTGCTGTCGAATGAGAGCATTCAGTCATTTCCCGTGATAAGCGTGCTGCCTTAATTGTAGCACAACTCCAGTCTCTGAACCCCAGACCTGTCTTAAGAGTTCAGCTCTGCAGGTTGTTTAATCACTTGCTTTGCAGGCCATCCACCCTGGCTACGGCTTCCTGTCGGAGAACACAGAGTTTGCTGATCTGTGCGAGAAGGAAGGGGTCATTTTTATCGGGCCTCCTGCTTCGGCCATTCGGGACATGGGCATCAAGAGGTATTGACGCTTTGACAGCTGATCATGATGAATGTAATTATGGTGTATCCATTCAGTGTTAGGCGCATCCTGTTTTGGTGGACAGCAGTTCCTTTGGGTTGATGTTAACTGGCTAGTTTTGTTTGATTGACAACAGCACTGAGATAGTGTCAGTTCTGGGCCTTGAAAAGTGTTTTTGATAAGTGGAAATTTTGGAAAAAACAAAAAAAATTCTAGTCTGTATGTTTTGGAGAAAATCACTGGATGACTAAAGGAAAAATTCCAACAACAACAACAAAAAAGACAACGAAACAAACAAACAAAAAAAAGAGAAGAAGAAAAGTGCAGACATGAACATACAAAACGGTACATACAGACTGGAGGTTTTTTTTCAAAGATATTGATGATCCAAACCTATGTGCTGTGGGTTAAGTTTACAAAAGTGTAAGTCTAGTTTTTAGGTAAGTGGTGTATGTATACCCTTGAAAAATGACATGTGTTTTTACAAATATGTGTATACCCTTGAAAGTGTGTCTGTGTGTACTTCTACTCAGAAGATGTGTATGTTGATAAAATGAACACACGGGCTGACTGACAAATTTAATTGTCACTTACGTTGGCATAGGACTTTCTTCTTGAAAAGTGTTAAGAGATTTGAGCTGTGCCTCTTGTCACTTCGTCTTTTGTCTTTCAGGCTAATAATTGTATTGTATTGTATTTCTCTTTTTGTCACAACAGATTTCTCTGTGTGAAATTCGGGCTGCTCTTCCCAGGGAGATCGCGTCACTACACTATAGCGCCACCCATTTTTTTTGTTATTTTTTCCTGCATGCAGTTTTATTTGTTTTTCCTTATCGACGTGGATTTTTCTACAGAATTTTGCCAGGAACAACCCTTTTGTTGCCGTGGGTTCTTTTACGTGCGCTAAGTGCATGCTGCACACGGGACCTCGGTTTATCGTCTCATCCGAATGACTATAATAATAATGGTGGATGAGGAGGCGCTGTGGCAGAACAGGTTAGGCGTTGGACACCCTGATGTCATGTTCACCAGTGACCAGGGTTCAAGTTCCTGTTTCGTTCTGATGTAGTGCCCTTGGGGAAAGGCATTGTGCTCTGAATTTCCATCCTCCACACCCAGGAGTGAATGGGTACCTATCTTACTTCGGCTGGGGAAGGTTCAAATGGTGGAGTGATGGCCTAGAGGTAATGCGTCTACCTAGGAAGCGAGAGAATCTGAGCGCGTTCGTTCGAATCATGGCTCAGCCGCCTATATTTTCTCCCCCACCTCCACTAGACATTGTGTGGTGGTCTGGATGCTAGTCATTCGGATGAGATGATAAACTGACGTCCTGTGTGCAGCATGAACATAGTGCACGTAAAAGAACCCACGGCAACAAAAGGGTTGTTCCTGGCAGAATTCTGTAGAAATATCCATTTCGATTGGAAAAAACAAAAACAAATAAAACTGCACGCGGGAAAAAATACACAAAAAAAAGTGTGGCGCTGTAGTGTAGCGATGCGCTGTCCCTGGGGAGAGCAGCCCAAATTTCACACAGAGAAATCTGTTGTGATAAAAAGAAATACAAATGGCAGAAGGAGAGGATTGAGCAGAACTTTCCCCTTGCAGTGCTTTGGCAGGGGGGGGGGGGATAGAAGGAGGAAGTGAATGATGATTATGATGGTGATGATGATGATGGTGATCATGGTTATCATGGTGATGATAATGGTGGTGACGATGATGGTAATGATGATGATGGTGATCATGGTTATCATGGTGATGATAATGGTGGTGACGATGATGGTAATGATGATGACGGTGATCATGGTTATCATAATGGTGATGATGATGATGGTGATCATGGTTATGATAATGGTGATGATGATGATGGTGATCATGGTTATCATGATGATGATAATGGTGATGATGATGATGGTAATGATGATCATGGTTATCATGGTGATGATAATGGTGGTGACGATGATGGTAATGATAATGATGGTGATCATGATTATCATGATGATGATGATGGTAATGATGATGATGGTGGTCGTGATCATGGTTATGATGATGATGGTGATCATGGTTATCATGGTGACGATAATGGTGGTGACGATGATGGTAATGATGATGACGGTGATCATGGTTATAATGGTGATGATGGTAATGATGATGGTGGTGATCATGGTTATCATGATGATGATAATGGTGGTGATCATGGTTATCATGGTGACGATAATGGTGGTGACGATGATGGTAATGATGACGGTGATCATGGTTATAATGGTGATGATGGTAATGATGATGATGGTGATCATTGTTATCATGATGATGATAATGGTGGTGATCATGGTTATCATGATGATGATAATGGTGGTGATCATGGTTATCATGATGATGATAATGGTAATGATGATGATGGTGGTCGTGATCATGGTTATCATGATGATGATAATGGTGGTGATCATGGTTATCATGATGATGATAATGGTAATGATGATGATGGTGGTGGTGATTATGGTTATCATGATCCTGATATTAATGGTGATGGTGACGATCATGATGATTATGGTGATCATGGTTATCATGATGATGATAATGGTGATGATCATGATGATGGTGATCATGGTTTTCATGATGATGATAATGGTGATGGTGATGATGGTAATGATGATGATGATGATGGTGATCATGGCTATCATGATGATGGTGATGGTGATGATCATGATGATGATGGT
This sequence comes from Babylonia areolata, assembly GCF_041734735.1. Classification (NCBI taxonomy): domain Eukaryota; kingdom Metazoa; phylum Mollusca; class Gastropoda; order Neogastropoda; family Buccinidae; genus Babylonia; species Babylonia areolata. The sequence continues at coordinate 5,207,453 of NC_134904.1, read as the reverse complement.
AACGATGATCATGATGATGGTGATCATGGTTATCATGATGATGGTAATGTTGATGGTGATGATCAGAATGATGATGGTGATGATGATGATGGTGATCATGGTTATCATGATGATGATAATGGTGATGATGATGATCATGATGATGATGGTGATGATGACGATGAAAGGGGTGAGGGGGGTGGTCATGGCGGATGTTGTCGCTTAATTAAGTTATTTCTGTAATGACATGGACTGATGGACACACCTTTTCACCAACGTGATAACACTCATTGACCGGTCTGGATTCGCAGCACCTCCAAAGCCATCATGTCCGCTGCTGGGGTACCGGTCATCCATGGTTACCATGGCGAGGACCAATCGGTGGAGAGGTTGAAAAAGGAAGCTGCTGCCATTGGTTATCCGGTCATGATCAAAGCTGTCCGTGGTGGGGGTGGAAAAGTGAGTGCTTGAAAAAGACAGTGTGTTGTCATGGTGTTTGTTAACTCTTTTACCACCATATGTTAACTCTTTTACCACCATTGGCAACCTTAGTCGACATTGAGGGGTCTGCGTTTAAAGGACCATTTTTGACTCACTTGTGTAAACAAAGTGAGTCTATGTTTTAACCCGGTGTTCGGTTGTCTCTGTGTGTGTGTGTCTGTGTGTCCGTGGTAAACTTTAACATTGACATTTTCTCTGCAAATACTTTGTCAGCTGACACCAAATTAGGCATAAAAATAGGAAAAATTCAGTTCTTTCCAGTCATCTTGTTTAAAACAATATTGCACCTCTGGGATGGGCACAAAAAAAAAAGAAAAAAAAAAAAGAAGCCTAATTATATGCAAACTGCATTTACTGTTATATTTATATTTTTTGTATTCTCTAAACTTGGCACTTTGATCTGATATTCTGACCCAACAACAAGAGGAGTCATTATTATCATTTTTTGTTCAAACAGGAACTTCTTTTGCTAAGCATGGAATTTTTATTTATTTTGCAAACGTTTTGGTGCAGATAGTAAAAAAGGGAAATTACTCTGTAATTAATGCTAGGGGACTTAATTTGCTTTAAACTGATCTTTCTCATCTTAAACATTACATTTTGAAATTATACTCAATACATAAAAAGCTTGGATTTTTTTTTTTTTTTAAAGTGTATCCCAAGTGAGTCTTGAAGGCCTTGGCTCTCTTGTTCACATTGTAACAAAAAGCTTGATAGCTGCAGCCAGTTTCCCCGCCGAGAGAGCAATGACTAACCTTTTGCTCCCTGACCCACTTTGAAGTGAACAAGGTCACTGTGTTGTTTTGACACAGCTGAAGCCTGTGACTGGGAGCATAGAGTCTGAAATGTTTGGTGCTGGGGAGTGTTTTTTTCACACAGAAGGTCACTGTGTTGTTTTGACACAGCTGAAGCCTGTGACTGGGAGCATAGAGTCTGACATGTTTGGTGCTGGGGAGTGTTTTTTCACACAGAAACTTGGTGATGAAAGAGTTAATCTGTGTCCCTGTCTGTCAGTCTGTCTGTCTGTCTGTCTCCGATGTCTTGGGCAGACAGTGGTGCTGTGGGTAGACAAATCTGTCACTAATGTGAGAGGTTGTGGGTTTGAGCCCAGCTTTGTACTGGTTTGTTTGGGTTTGTTTTTGGGTTGTTTTGTGTGTTTTTTTTAGCTTTTTTCTAAACATTTTTTTTTTACCTCTTGAACATGTTTATAAACCATTTAGGTTGGTTGTCAGAGTTTCACCCCCCCAAACAAAATATGTTGTGTGTTGTGTGTCTTGGGGGATGAGGATAGGTTATGTGTGTGTGAGTGTGTGTGTGTGTGTGAAAAGGGATGAGTGAAGGTTGTGTGTGTGTCTATGTGTGTGTGTGTTTGTGTGTGTGTGTGTGCATATGTGTGTGTGTGTGGGGGGGGGATGAGGATAGGCTCTGTGTGTGTGTGTCAGGGGATGAGGATAAGCTGTGTGTGTGTGTGTGTGTGAGGGGATGAGGATAGGCTGTGTGTGTGTGAGGGGATGAGGATAGGCTGTGTGTGTGTGTGTGTGAGGGGATGAGGATAGGCTGTGTGTGTGTGAGGGGATGAGGATAGGCTGTGTGTGTGTGTGTGAGGGGATGAGGATAGGCTGTGTGTGTGTGAGGGGATGAGGATAGGCTGTGTGTGTGTGTGTCAGGGGATGAGGATAGGCTGTGTGTGTGTGTGTGTGTGTGTCAGGGGATGAGGATAGGCTGTATGTGTGTGTGTGTGAGGGGATGAGGATAGGCTGTGTGTGTGTGTGTGTGTGTGAGGGGATGAGGATAGGTTGTGTGTGTGTGTGTGAGGGGATGAGGATAGGCTGTGTGTGTGTGTGTGTGTGAGGGGATGAGGATAGGCTGTGTGTGTGTGTGTGAGGGGATGAGGATAGGCTTTGTGCGTGTGTCAGGGGATGAGAATAGGCTCTGTGTGTGTGTGTGTCAGGGGATGAGGATAGGCTGTGTGTGTGTGTGTGTGTGTCAGGGGATGAGTATAGGCTCTGTGTGTGTTTCAGGGGATGAGGATAGGCTGTGTGTGTGTGTGTGTGTGTGTGAGGGGATGAGGATAGGCTTTGTGCGTGTGTCAGGGGATGAGAATAGGCTCTGTGTGTGTGTGTGTCAGGGGATGAGAATAGGCTCTGTGTGTGTGTGTGTCAGGGGATGAGGATAGCAATGACGGAAGACGAATTTGAGGGGCAGCTGGAGTCGGCCAAAACCGAGGCCATCAAGTCATTTGGGGACCAGGTGATGCTACTGGAGAAGTTTGTTGTTCGACCAAGGTAGGCTGCTGCTTCTTCTTCCTCTTCTTCTTCTTCATCTTCTTCTGCATTCATGGGCTACAACTCCCAGGTCACTCATATGTACGAGTGATGTTTTACATGTATGACCAATTTTACACCGCCATGTCAGTAGCTTTATTCCGTCATCGGGGGGTGCGCATGCTGGTTATGTTCTCGCTTCCATAACTCACCAAATGCAGACATGGATTGCAGGATTTTTAACATGTTTCCTTGATCTTCTGCATGCATTTACACATGAAAGGGATTCAGGCACTAGCAGGTCAGCACACATGTTGATGTGGGAATCGGAAAAGCCTCCACCTTTAACCCTTTGAGCCCTGACCACAGATGGTAGAGAAAAATGACATAATGCCTAGCCACCGGTTGAGCGGTGCGTAAACACTTGTGTCGTGTTTTGCTATTGGTTGACTTATATTGAAGAGCCAATCAGAAAAACCGTAAAATTCTGACGTCAGCGAACGTAGTACCAACATGGCCGCGCCTTTTCACTGTGTTTTGTGCATGTGCTTTGGATAAAAAAAGATCGATTTCAATATAAGTCAACCAACAGCAAAACACGACACAAGTGTTTACACACTGCTCAACCGGTGGCTAGGCATTATGTCATTAATCTCTACCACTGGTAAAGCGGTGGTCAGGGCACTCTTTTTATATCTGCCGTGACACATTAAATACCAATTATTTGCAACTTTTGGCTCAGGAGCTCAGGCAAAAGGGTTAAAATTGCTCAGGAACTCAGGGCTCAAAGGGTTAACCCACCAGGTGCTGTGAAACTGGGGATCAGTCTCAGGAAACCTGGGCAAGAAGCCATCACTGTAAACCGTTCGCCACTGCACCAAACTTCTTACGTTGTGGGAGGAAAGGTTTGCTTGAATGCTGGTTCAGTCTCTCACAGGTTTGCATACAAGCTTAGGAATGTGGAGGTATACATGCGCATTTATGTGCATGTGTGCACATTTACACACTCACAAGGATGCACATGCACACAAGTTAAAAAAAAGCACACACACACAGCACAACGCAATACCATGCCACTACATTGCGCACAACACACTCACACAACACATAACACACGCACACTTGCACACACACAACGATACACACATTTACACATACTTTTATTTATCTCTCAGTTTCTTGTTGTTTGATTTTTTTTATTTGAAAAAAAAAAAAAAAATCCTCGGCTTAAGTAAGACGGATCATTCAATGTGTTGATAATGGATCTTTTTGTTAATCTCTGTTGAAAGTGTGGACACAATCTGGTTACACAGTGCCTGTGTAGTACTAGTAAACTGCTTCAGAGCAAGATGACAAGAACTTATTTTGGATTTTGGAGGATTGGTTTTGGAACCTCTAATCAGTAATTATCAGCCAGTTGGTCAGTCAGTAGATTAGATTAACAACTCACTTGTGCCTATAAAACATCAGCAGACGTCCTGTAAAAAATGTGGCTGTAGTACCAATATGACGTCCACTGATGTCCTGCATGTATTTTGATTTTTTCCTTCATCAGAGTTTGGTACAGTGAACATAAACACACTTTGAACGGTTAGTTTGTGCAAGAGAGTGTTAGGCGTGCTGAATAAAGTCAATATTATATAATTGATATAACATTGACACAGTACATACATTGGTACATTATGATTTTTTTTTCTTCCCCGTACAGACATGTGGAAGTACAGGTGTTTGGGGATCGCCATGACAACTATGTCTACCTGTTTGAGAGAGACTGCAGCGTTCAGCGCCGTCATCAGAAAATCATCGAGGAAGCACCAGCGGTGCGTTCTGTTTATTTCAAATGATACCCCATCAGTTCCACCCCTCCATCCACCCTGATTCCCCCCAAACTCACCATTTAACTCCCCCCTACACACCCCCACCCCCCTCCCACCCTCTCCTACTTTTGAAACGATGACATTCAGATGTAAAAATCATTACTTAAAACAAAATGTTGACAATCACCAGTAAATGTGACGGGACATCAAACAAAAATTCCTGCTTCGGTGTCTTCTGTATGCAGCTTGTCTTTTATTTGGTTTCAGTTCTGGTTGCTTTCTTTTGTTTAACCCATTCATCACTGGGGGGTGGGGTGGGGGAGGGGGGGGGCACTTGCTGCGTGGGCAGTCTTCCATGCAATGATGATATGGAAGAAAATGCAGAAAATATATGCTGTTTTCCCTGTGTGGACACATCCGGAAATACTGCAGAAGTTGCTTCCCTTCCACTGTGGTTTCTGCGTATTTATGTAGAAAAGTAAAGACCATTTTAATGAGATTTTTTTTTTTTTTTTTTTTTTTTTTTAATCAGAGCATTATTCAGGTGCAGGGCTCAATAAATTTAGGCTTTGGAAAGGTATTTGTGTGAACAAATAAGATCTGGTTGTTGTTGTTTCTTTAATAGTTATATTAATAGTAGTGATAGTTATGATGATAACAAGAATATGAATGATAATAACAGTAACGATAATAATTATATATATGTATAGAGATTGCTATCACCTCTCAAAATGCTTTAGAATAACATGTCATTCAGACACAAAGCACATAAGAACACACATGCGAGGACACGTGCAACTCGCATGGAAGAAATATTTGTAGATCCATAGAATATGTTCATTTGATTGTTTTGTTTTTATGTACAGCTTTCAAACCAATAATTGTACCTGCATGTTAGAATCAACTGATTGTTGTTGTTGGTTGTTGTTTTTTTGTGTGTGTGTGTGTGTCTGTGTAGCTTTGGAAAAGTATTTGCATGGGGCGATGGTCACATTAGACTTGATTGTTTTTTCTTTTGGGGTATAGTTTGGAAAAGAAAGTGTTCTTATCATTGATTGATTGATATATATATATATATATATATATATATATATACATACACACATACACACACACACATACACACAAACACACACACACACACACACACACACACACGTATGTATAGCAGAGTGTTGTTGTTTTTTTTAATTTTATTTTTATTTTTATATATTCTTTTCTTTTTTTTCTCAAGGCCTGACTAAGCGCGTTGGGTTACGCTGCTGGTCAGGCATCTGCTTGGCAGATGTGGTGTAGTGTATATGGATTTGACTGATCGCAGTGATGCCTCCTTGAGCTACTGATACTGATACTGATACTGTTGTTGAATATCGCTGTTGCTTGTTTTCATCACGGTCCACCTACAGCCAGGACTGAGTGAGGAGGTGCAACGATCCATCGGAGAAGCAGCGGTGCGGGCTGCGAAGGCCGTCAACTATGTCGGAGCAGGTACCCCCATAGATTTGTTCACTGGCTACATCTGTATCTTTGAAAATGAAGTATTGTATTATGTTGTATTTGTATTGTATTGTATTTGTGTTGTATTTGTGTTGTGTTGTATTGTGTTGCATTTGTATTATATTGTATTGTATTGTATTCTATTGTAATTGTATCACTTTTTGTCACAAGAGATTTACCTTGTTTAGAATTCAGATTGTATTGTATTGAATTGTATTATATTGTATTTGTATTGTATTGTAGTTGTATCACTTTTTGTCACAACGGATTTATCTGTTTGGAATCCAGATTCAGAATCCCCACTCATCTTCCTTTTATAAAACTTTTTCTTTTCTTTTCTGTATCTAGTAAAGTTTTTTGTGGCTGTTTTTTGCTAGAGTTTTTTTTTTTTTTTTTTTTTAATTTATCACCCCTGAATCCTCAAAATTCTCTGGCAAGTGAAGAGCACTTTTTTCTCTAGCACTGAACAGGTTAACTCACTCAGTACGGCCAGTCCTCTCTTCTCCTCTACACAGACCCCTCGGATGTCCAGTGGGTGTCTGAATGACCCAACCTTTAGCTTCCGTCGTCAGAATTGTGGTATTCTTTGTCAACACTCACCTCTTCAGTGTAAGAGCCTTCCGCTTGCAATATTTTGATGATGGTAATTGGGGTGAAACGCTGTTAACGTCGTCTCTTTCGCCGTTCGTATGGAGAGAGTTAATGAGCCTGGTATTGTATTGCATTGTACTGCACTGTACTGTACCATACTGTACTGTGTTACTCATACTACTTTTTTCACAACAGGTTTCTGTGTGTGCACCACCCTTTCTTTTTGTCTGCAAGTGTTATTTGTTTTTTCACAAAGTGGGATTTTATATGGATTTTTTTGGTTTTGACTTTTGGTCCCACTCATCACGGGTCCCCCCCCCCCCCCCCCCCAACCACAGCCACAGCCAGGTTTATCTATCACAGTCCCAGTGTCGGCAATCTGCAGGGAGCTACCGATGTTAGGTCGCCATAGGGCCACACACCTTGGGAGACCCTGCACTGGTGCTTTTTTTTTTTTCTACAGAATTTTGCTTGTCAAGAGACAACCCTTTTGTTGCTGTGGATTCTGCAATACACTCAAAGCGCATGCGTGCAGCACATGGGATTTCGGTTCATTGCCTTGTCCAAAGGACTAGCATCCAGATCACCACTCAGGGTGTAGCGGAGGTGGTTATGAAAATCCTGGTGCTTTCTCAGTCAGGCACAATACCACTAGTCCAGTGCGTACACATGGCTTGCCTTAATGGCTGGGTGAAATCAGTCATTCACTGTAAATTCCAGCTTGTAGATATGCAAGTGAATGTGGGAACTCGGGTGAGAATCTTGCGCTCTAACCATTTGGCCCCTGCAGTGTCTGATGTGAGCTGAGTGTTCAGCCTTCAAAGAAGAAAAAAATGCCATGTTTAATCTTTTTTTTCTTTTCTTATTGTGTTGTTGTTGTTGTTGTTGTTACCATAGTTGCATGCCAGTTATGGAGCACATTTTTGACTCACTTGTGTAAACAAAGTGAGTCTGTGTTTTAACCCGGTGTTCGGTTGTGTGTGTGTGTGTGTGTGTGTGTGTCTGTGTGTCCGTGGTAAACTTTAACATTGACATTTTCTCTGCAAATACTTTGTCAGTTGACACCAAATTTGGCATAAAAATAGGAAAAATTCAGTTCTTTCCAGTCGTCTTGTTTAAAACAATATTGCACCTCTGGGATGGGCACAAAAAAATAAAAAAAGAAGCATAATTATATGCAAACTGCATTTACTGTTATATTTATATTTTTTGTATTCTCTAAACTTGGCACTTTGATCTGATATTCTGACACAACAACAAGAGGAGTCATTATTACTTTTTTTTTGTTCAAACAGGAACTTCTTTTGCTAAGCATGGAATTTTCATTTATTTTGCAAACGTTTTGGTGCAGATAGTAAAAAAGGGAAATTACTCTGTAATTAATGCTAGGGGACTTAATTTATCACAAGTGAGTCTTGAAGGCCTTGCCTCTCTTGTTTTTATTATTTCTTTGCTGCGTTTAATCTGTACTGACCAGTAGTTGCTATGTGTTGTCAGGCACAGTGGAGTTCATCATGGACGTGGACCAGAAGTTCTACTTCATGGAGATGAACACACGGCTGCAGGTGGAGCACCCCGTCACCGAGATGATCACCAACACCGACCTGGTGGAGTGGCAGATCCGGGTGAGTGACTCCGTGTCCTCTTTGATGACACGCTCAGCGGGACACAGAACACTATTATGAAATGCTTAGCGGGTCGCAGAACACTATGATGACACGCTCAGCGGGTCGCAGAACACTATGATGACACGCTCAGCAGGTCACAGAACACTATGATGAAATGCTCAGCTGGACGCAGAACACTATGATGACACGCTCAGCGGGTCGCAGAACACTATGATGACACGCTCAGCGGGTCGCAGAACACTATGATGACACGCTCAGCTGGTCGCAGAACACTATGATGACACGCTCAGCAGGTCGCAGAACACTATGATGAAATGCTCAGCAGGTCGCAGAACACTATGATGACACGCTCAGCTGGTCGCAGAACACTATGATGACACGCTCAGCAGGTCGCAGAACACTATGATGACACGCTCAGCAGGTCGCAGAACACTATGATGACACGCTCAGCAGGTCACAGAACACTATGATGAAATGCTCAGCTGGATGCAGAACACTATGATGAAATGCTCAGCTGACGCTAAGAGCCAGCGCAATCTTGCCTCCTTGATTTCATAGAGTCATTGTCCTTCACAAAAGACTAAGCTGTAAATGACTTCCCATTGCAGTGGAGAAACCATTTATCATACAGCTCTCACTTTGCTGTTGGTTCAACTGTAAACTTAATGTCAGTCTGTGATATAAGCTGAGCGTTGGGTAAAAGCATCTCGTACTTCAATTGTCATTCATCCATGATAATAGTTTACAGACTGAAGGTCAATGCTACATTTTTTTTGTGGTGTTTTTCTGTATTTCTTTTTGTCACAACAGATTTCTCTGTGTGAAATTCGGGCTGCTCTCCCCAGGGAGAGCGCATCGCTATACTACAGCGCCACCTATTTTTTTGTATTTTTTCCTGCGTGCAGTTTATTTGTTTTTCCTATCGAAGTGGATTTTTCTACAGAATTTTGCCAGGAACAACCCTTTTGTTGCCGTGGGTTCTTGTACGTGCGCTAAGTGCATGTTGCACACAGGACCTTGGTTTATCATCTCATCCGAATGACTAGCGTCCAGACCACCACTGAAGGTCTAGTGGAGGGGAGAAAATATCGGCAGCTGAGCTATGATTCGAACCAGCGCGCTCAGATTCTCTCACTTCCTAAGCAGACGCGTTACCTCCAGGCCATCACTGCACATATGCTATTGATTCAGCTGGCACATGGGTAAATAACAGGTACATTGGAACAATCTCGGTCACTTCCTCAAAAAAGAAACTCCAGGCTTTTGTCCTTATACCGATCGTTTGACATGTGCACACAACAGTCATGACAAATGAATTTTACTTTTTGAGGAAGTGTCAGGGTTTGTTCCATTGCACCTTTTTATTTACACGTGTGCCAGCTGAATCTGTAGTGTAAGCAGCACTGACTTGAAGTTGTGTATCTTGCGTGTGAAGAGAGTTACCGCTCTTTATTGCTTGTTGACTGATGAAATAACCAAAAATATTTTGATTGGATAAAATGACCAAAAATCATAAACTCTTATCAGTTTTTTGGGTCAAGCAGTTCCATTCACACCCTCCTCTCCACTCCCACCCTCCTCCTGCTGTTCCCCCTAAAAAAAAAACCCTCCAACTACAACCACACTCTCCCTCCCTTCCTCCACACAACACACACACACACACACACACGCACGCACACACCAAAACAACTCAAACAACACCACCACCCCCAACAGCTAAAACAAAGTTCTCTCTCCATCTTGCTGACCTATGACCCTCCTGTGACCCCTGACAGGTGGCAGGGGGAGAGAAGCTGCCCCTGACCCAGGAAGAGATCAAGGTGCGGGGTCACGCTTTCGAGGCGCGGATCTACGCCGAGGACCCCAGCAACGCCTTTATGCCCGGGGCTGGCCCCCTGCTGCACCTGTCCACACCTGCTGCCGGCGCAGGTGTGCGCATCGAGACAGGTGTTCGCCAAGGTGAGCCAGCAGTTTGGCATTTTCCTTTTTTTGTTTGTTTTTTGTTTTGTTGTTGTTGTTGCTGTTGTTCTGGTTGACATGTTGACTCGTTTTCTCTCATATTTATTTATTTATTTTTTAATTTTTTTTATAGAATAGAACATGTCTTTGTTACCTGGGTCACAAGGAATTTTGGGGGTTGGTGGGGTGGGGTACAGTACATAAAAAGGTACGTAATTTATATACAATCATATCTTGATACAGTAGAATTTGGGACACATATATAATCATGTGCATATCAGTATAAGAACTTGTGTTGTTTGTTTCTTTTTTTTTTCTTTTTTTTTTTTTGTCTCAAAAGATTTCTCGTGCTTCTCCATTCAGGGCTACACACACACACCCATGGTCAGAGTGTAGTTTTCGCACATACTTGTTTACCAGCACAACCACCAAAAACCACAAAATGGTAAACACAGAGACGGGCGCAATAGCCGAGTGGTTAAAGCGTTGGACAATCTCAGGGTCCCGGGTTTGAATCACGGTGACGGCGCCTGGTGGGTAAAGGGTGGAGATTTTTATGATCTCCCAGGTCAACATATATGCAGACCTGCTAGTGCCTGAACCCCCTTCGTGTGTATATGCAAGCAGAAGATCAAATACGCACATTGAAGATCCTGTAATCCATGTCAGCGTTCGGTGGGTTATGGAAACAAGAACATACCCAGCATGCACACCCCCGAAAACGGAGTATGACTGCCTACATGGCGGGCCATACACGTAAAAGCCCACTCGTGTACATACGAGTGAACGCAGAAGAAGAAGAAGTAAACACACATAATGGCAAAAACCACATAACTGTATAACCACACAACTGTTCATACACGTAGTTGTTTACCAACACAATCACCAAGTACACAAACTGGTCAACACACAGTTGGTTTATCCACACATTGAACTAACCATAAAGGGTTTGCGACGCACAGGAGACGAAGTGTCGGTGCACTACGACCCCATGATCGCCAAGCTGGTTGTGTGGGCCGAGGATCGACCCTCCGCCCTTCGACGCACCATGTCTGCCCTCAAGGACTACAAGGTGAGGCCATGGGCATCCTCTCTCTCTCTCTCTCTCTCTCTCTCTCTCTCTCTCTCTCTCTCTCTCTCTCTGTGGAAGTTCAGTGCTAGAACTCTCCTCTCTCTTCCTCTCTTTCTGCTGCTTTCTTTGTGTCCTGTCTTTTGGTTTAAACATTTTTAATATCAAGAAACAAGGTGCAATACAGCGTTCAATTAAGAAGACTTGAGCAACAACAAGCATGAGCTTATATCGTGCTCGTTCATATGTAACAAGCAATACACAAACGCAATGGCGAAAATACATTATTTGACAATGAAAAGAAGGTTAAGTGCAAGACAAAACTAAACAAGAAAAACAACAACAAAAACACACAAAAAAACCCCAAACTACTATTACTACAACTACCACTAACAACAACAACAATGAAAATATTAATGATAATACTAATACTAACACAGTAGCAACAATAATAACACACTGGAAAATGAACATCACCTAAGGAGTAATGTAATGGGAGAGAGAGAGAGAGAGAGAGAGAGAGAAACCGGGGCTATTCGTCAAAATAACTGTTCACTATAACTGCAGAGAATATTTCATTGTGAATCTTTTAAGACTTGAATCTTTTCCCTAACTTGGTTCAAACAGAAGTTGATTCAAACATTGACATTGACAGATCCAGATGCAGCTTTATTGTCTGTGAATTTACTGACTTTTGTCTTTTGGCTCGAGTACATAAAAAAAACAACCAACTAAGCATATAAAGCTCAACAAGCTAAATGCTGAAAGCGTTCTCCAAACACACAAATGTAGACATCGTTGTGTGTCAGCAACAACTGGCTAGCAATAAGAATTAAAGAGGGAAGAATATGTATGCATGTGCATTGAAATGGAAATTTTCCTTAAAAAAAAAAAAAAAAAAAAAGAAGAAGAAGAAAAGGAATAAGCTTTCCCTCCTAAGGAATTTCATCAAGCACATAGACAGTGGTCCCAGTGAGCTGCTAAAACAGCTTCACAGGCTGTGCGTATGATCATGGATATGACTCGGTTGTCCCCAAAAAAGTGAACCACTTTTTGTTTTTTTTAAATTTTTTGACATGCTGTTTTGAATTTGACAATACTCGCATTATTTGCAGCCGAACTTTGAGATATTTTGCAGACTTGTTGATGATAACCCTAAGGTTACTGTGTGAAATAAATTCGGGTTTCTCTGTCACTGAGAAAATACTTGTCAAGAAGCGGTTCACTTTTTATGGGACATGTGATATAAGGATGGAATTGGATCTAGATCGTCTTGTCTGTCGATTCGTTGGAACAAGGAGACAAGAACAACATTTTAATTACACATACTTAACCGTGACCCAACTAGTGCAGACTCCGGCAGGGGTCTGACATTCCTGTCCTGTGCAAACTACTATCCGCCTATGCGGAGCAGACGAAACTACGGCCGATAACCTCCCGGAAGTAGGTAACCTCCCCTTTGTCCCGCTGGTTAGCGCCCTCTTTTTCCGGCAGCCATCATATACAACATTTTTTGGGGAAAAGTAACTGTGACTGACAGTCTTTTTCTTCGTCTTTGTTCGTGGGCTGCGACTTCCATGTTTACAGGTATACATGTACAAATGGACTCTAATGTGCCTGACCTTTTTTACCTCACCATATTATAGGCAGCTATACTCCGTTTTCGGAAGTATGATTGACAGTGAGAGGGGCAGAGTGCCTGCATTTTGAAGGGGTCTAGGGGGTAGACAGAGAGAGTTCCCTGCCCTCTCTTTTAAAAAAAACACCAAAACAGTATTCAGTATTCTCTGGCCACTGAGCAGATTAACTCTCTCCATACGAACGGTGAAAGAGACGACGTTAACAGCGTTTCACCCCAGTTACCATCATCAAAATATTGCAAGCGGAAGGCTCTTATACTGAAGAGGTGAATGTTGACAAAGAATACCACAATTCTGACGACGGAAGCTAAAGGTTTGGTCATTCAGACACCCACTGGACATCCGAAGGGTCTGCGTAGAGGAGAAGAGAGGACTGGCCGTACTGAGTGAGTTAACGTGAAGTGGTGGTGGTGGTCTGTTTGCCAGGTTGTGGGCCTCAGTACCAACCTGCAGTTCCTGACGGACCTGGCCTCCCACCCGCAGTTCCAGGCAGGCGAGGTGCACACCGACTTCATCCCGGAGCACTCCGCGGAGCTGTTCCCCTGCAGGCAGCTCTCCAGCTCCGCCCTGTGCCAGGCCGCGGCAGCCATGCTGCACCTTCAGCGGCAGCAGTGTCAGGAACGCAGCGTGATGACCAACGGTGGGTTGTTTTGGTGTGTGTTTGTGTGCGTGCGTGCGTGTGTGTGTGTTTACCTCCCCCTCCCCTGGCCTCCGTTTGCCCCCCCACCCCCCTCTGAAAACAGAGTATAGCTACCTATGTGCATGTGTTTTTTTTGGTGTTGTTTTTATTTATTTATTTTTTTAATCAAAGTTGCTTCAAGTTCTTGTAAAATCATGTGCCATAAACTGTTTGTCAGTGGATGTGTGAGCTGTGTATATTATTATTACACAAGTGTCCTTTTTTTTCTTGTTTTAATACTTCTTTCTGATAGAAGTCTTCATCATGTATAGTGTGTGTGCTTGTGGGTGGGTGTTTGCTCAATGTAAGCGCGAGTGTGTGTGTGTGCGTGTGTGTGTGTGTGTATGTGTGTGTGTGTTCGTGTGTAGGGCATATTTCATGCCTTTTTAAAAAAAAAAAAAAAGATTATTCATATCTGTAATTTGGAGTATTGTTTTGGTGTATACATATATTGTTTTTCTCTTCTATGTCTTTATGTGCTGTAGTGTGGCATGATGCACTATTGTGTGTGTTTTGTTTCATGTGAAACACTTACACGGACTGGATTGGGAGTGTGCATCATATGATTACTTCTTCATTTTTTGTTGTTGAAAGAAGTGTACACGATGTGTGTTTTTATCCATTCATATTTCCACATGATTTCTGTTTCAGATCCCTTTTCTCCCTTCACTTACTGCGATTCAGCCAGAGTGAACGAGACGGCGACCCAGTTCGTGACGCTGTTCGATGGAGACACAAGTAAGCAGTACATAGTTGGAGACATAATTTGACAACAAACAAGAATGCCAGAGAGTTGACAGACAGACAGAAAAAACGAAAAAACTTAGCCGTATGAAGAGCACAGGAAGAGGAGTCATGATGGCTGCCGGAAAAAGAGGGCGCTAGCCAGTGGGACAAAGGGGATGTTACCTACTTCCGGGAGGTTATCGGCCATAGTACTTTTGTTTTCTCCGCATAGGCGGATAGTAGTTTGCACAGGACAGGAATGTCAGACCTCTGCCGGAGTCTGCACTAGTTGGGTCACGGTAAGTATGTTATTTAAACGTAATTTTAGATAGAAAATTTCCTGTTGATACAAGGCAGGAAGAAAAAGCACAGAGATATGACTGAGAGCATGACAAAGTGCGTCTTCTTTCTCCTGACCCTCCCATCCTAATCGGGATTAGAAGAAAAAGATTAACCCCTTAGTTGCTGAAACTTAGTTGAATGAGACCAGTGTGGGAAAATCCAAAGTGTAGTTACTACTATGCTTTACCTGCAGTCAACATGGTTTTTTTTTTTGTTTTTTTTTTTTTTTAATCAGAATTTTAGTTTTTTTAAGAACAATAAAGAGCAATATTTCCCTATCGGAAGAAATCATGAACTCCGGGCCTGGGAGAGTCTCTTGCCGGGTCTAAATCCCAGCATCATGATTCCTGCCGTCATGGGATGACATACGAGGCATTGTGACCACGTTTAGGCACCCAGCAAAAATGCGATCCCTAACAGAGAAAGGAAAGACAGGATTCACTGAGAGGTAGAGAAAAAAGTATGATTCGAGGGGGCAGAGTCGAATCGAGTACACAAAAGGTAAGAATACAATAAAATCAAGCTGCATGCAGCAAAATAAGGCCAAATGAACACGCGTCATAGCCTAAAAAAGCGTAAGACGAGACAGAGCGTAAACCTGACAAGATGGCGTGGAGAGCCTTGGCCAAAGGAATGATTCAGCGCTTGTAGCTTTTAGAGGCGTTTAATTGGCTGAGAGCGGACAGGGCAAGACTGGTCGTCATTTCACTGTTAGCCGCATGAAATTTGGCCAAGCAGAGCAAACCGATAGGCCTAGTTTGCATCAGTTTGACATGGTAAGTATATTAGATCATCAAACATGGAGTATAATGCAAACTTCTGTAGGTGAAGGATGTTGTATTTAGCAAAAGACATGGAGGAGAAGGGCTAAGAACTGCTGAAGATTTGAAAGTGAGTGGTTTTTGTTTTGATATTTTGATAGAAATAATGTGGTTATTCACTTTACTTTACACCACAATAGCATGACACCCATCAAACGCAACACCACACACACAAATGAATCTTGTTCCTAGAAGGCACACACACACACACACACACACACACACACTTGCATGCACACATGCAGACACACTCACTCAAAACACAGCACACAAACATACAACACACCACATGACAGGACACTACAGGGCACAACGCCATACACATGAACAACCCTTGTGCTCAGAACCAACAGTTGAAGCACAACAACAAAGCACACACACACACACACACACGCACACTTGCATGCACTCAGGCAGACACACTCACTCAAACATAGCACACAAACATACAACACACCACAGGACGCAACACCACACACATGAACGACTCTTGTTCCCAGATCCGACAGTTGAAGCACAACAAATGCTTACACACACACATACACACACACACACACACTTGCATGCATGTACGCACGCAGACACTCACTCAAAACACTGCACACAAACATACAACACACCTCATCACAGGACACCACAGGACACAACGCCACACACATGAACAACTGTTGTTCCCAGAATCGATGATTGAAGCACATGAACAAAGCACACAAATGCTCTCTCTCTCTCTCTCTCTCTGTCTCACACACACACACACACACGTGCACACACACTCACTCAAAACACTGCACATAAACATACAACACGACGCCACAGGACACAACGCCACACACATGAACGACTCTTGTTCCCAGAACTGTCCGTGGAAGCCCAGCGCCAAAGGGACGGCCGCTATCTGATGTCTGTGGACGGCGGTGCCAAGATGACAGTGGAGGCCACTTTCACTCCCTCTGACGACGATACCATCGACATTCGCTGCAACATCGACGGGGTCATCTCCTCGGCCTCTGTCATCGTGCAGGACAACTCTCTTCATCTCTTTTCATTGGTCGGTGGCTTGCCGCTTGATCTTCTTCAACGATTGGTCGCTTTACTGAAGTCTTTTCTTTAGGGTTTTTTTTTTCTTCTTCTAATTTTGTCTTATGATGTTATGAATGTATTCTGAAAAGTATGTCCTTGTGCGTATGCAATGTGTGTGTGCTTTCTTTACTTTAACATTGTTTCACTTTTTTGACTCACTTGTGTAAACAAAGTGAGTCTATGTTTTAACCCGGTGTTCGGTTGTCTGTGTGTGTGTGTGTGTGTGTCCTTGTGTGTGTGTGTCTGTGTGTCCGTGGTAAACTTTAACATTGACATTTTCTCTGCAAATACTTTGTCAGTTGACACCAAATTAGGCATAAAAATAGGAAAAATTCAGTTCTTTCCAGTCATCTTGTTTAAAACAATATTGCACCTCTGGGATGGGCACACACAAAAAAAGAAGCCTAATTATATGCAAACTGCATTTACTGTTATATTTATATTTTTTGTATTCTCTAAACTTGGCACTTTGATCTGATATTCTGACACAACAACAAGGGCAGTCATTATTATCATTTTTTTGTTCAAACAGGAACTTCTTTTGCTAAGCATGGAAGTTTTATTTATTTTGCAAACGTTTTGGTGCAGATAGTAAAAAAGGGAAATTACTCTGTAATTAATGCTAGGGGACTTAATTTATCACAAGTGAGTCTTGAAGGCCTTGCCTCTCTTGTTTTGGTTTGAAATGCAAAGAATTTTTGTCAGTGGTTCACCTCTGCCTTTTTGAATTTGTCAACATCTTGCAGCTTAATTTTGCATTGTGTTGTATTGTATTGTATTGTATTGTACAGCAGTAACAGCAAATTTCTGTGTGTGTGGACTGCTTCCACAAGGGAGAGCAAGTCACCATAATCCAAAGCCACCCTTTTTTTTTCCCCCTTGTATCTTTCTACGAGAGTATGTTTTTTACTGCAGAATTTTTCCAGGGAGGTAGGTAGGTTCATTTACATATACTTAGTGTATGCTACACAAGGGACCTTGGTTTTATTGTCTCCTCGGAAAGATTAGCACCCAGACCACCACTCGAGTTCTGTTGGAGAGGAGAGTCTAAACCTTCGGCCTGTGTGCAGAACTCAAAACACATGAACACTCACATCCAAGATTTTGGAAGGATGTATTCAGTTTGAAATAGAAGTTGTGGTGTTATTTTTCCTCTCTGTGTATGTCTGTGTGTGTGCACACATGCATCTTCTGCTGTCTTGTAGTATTTGATGGGGGTTGGGAGGGGTGGAGGGTGGGGAGGGGGGGGTGACCACTGATTACCTAGCAACCAGTTCTCTCCATCTGTTCCTCCTCCTCCTCCTCATCTCATGCATGCAACTTCTTCGCCCTTGGCTCTGTGAAGAGTTGTTGGGGTGCTGCACAAAACTATGCATCAGGTTCTTCCAGGTCTGCTGTCAGTTGTTTTTTTTTGACGGGCGCAATAGCCGAGTGGTTAAAGCGTTGGACTGTCAATCTGAGGGTCCCGGGTTCGAATCACGGTGACGGCGCCTGGTGGGTAAAGGGTGGAGATTTTTACGATCTCCCAGGTCAACATATGTGCAGACCTGCTAGTGCCTGAACCCCCTTCGTGTGTATATGCAAGCAGAAGATCAGATACGCACGTTAAAGATCCTGTAATCCATGTCAGCGTTCGGTGGGTTATGGAAACAAGAACATACCCAGCATGCACACCCCCGAAAACGGAGTATGGCTGCCTACATGGCGGGGTAAAAACGGTCATACACGTAAAAAGCCCACTTGTGTGCATACGAGTGAACGCAGAAGAAGAAGAAGTCTCTTTTGCACTGCCATGTCCCCCCTTACACACACTGGCCTACCTCACCTGTAGCTGTGCGTTTCAGGAGGGCAGCCACACCCTGAAGCTGCCCGTCCCCGACTACCTGCAGTCCAGCAGTGGAGGGGGGTCGCTGGACGACCCCGTGGCCCCCATGCCCGGAGTGGTGGAGCGAGTGCTGGTCAGTGAGGGCGCCACCGTAGAGCAGGGGGAGCCACTGGTGGTGATGATCGCCATGAAGATGGAGGTGTGTGGCTTGAGGTTGTCTTTGTGTGTGAAAATGTCGTCTCTTCATTCTTTTGCTGACATCACCACCATTTTTTTGTACACTTTTGTCTTGTGTTGGTTTCGGTTTCTCAAAGAGGCGTCACTGCGTTCGGACGAGTCTGTGTACGCTGCACCACATCTGTTAGGCCACTGCCTAACCAGCAGCAAACCCCCATTGTGCTAGTCAGGCCTTGAGTGCATGCATATATATCTGTGTTGGTGTCAGTGGATTTCATCTACAGAATCTTGCCAGAAACCAACACTTGTGTTGCCGTGGGTTCTTCTTCAGTGCGCCAAGTGCGTGCTTCACACTGCATATGGGAATTCAGTTTATCATCTCATCCAAATGACTAGATGCTCAGTTTGATTTTCCCTAACTTGGGGAGAAAGGGCGATAGAAGGAATCAAACCCAGACTCTCACAGACAGAGCGTCACCTGAAAGGAGGATCTGGGGAAGGCGTGTCTTGACCACAGTCAACAGTGTCAGTGTCTGTTGTTCTGTGAGGAAGGTGGCAGAATGGTTAAGAAGCTCATCTGCCAATACAGTGTCCATGAGGATCTGGGTTCAAAATCCCGCTCTCGCCCTTTCTCCCAAGTTTGACTAGGAAAAATTGAACGGAGTGTCTAGTCATTTGGATGAGGCGTTAAACCGAGGTCCCGTGTGCAGCATGCACTTGGGCCACTGAAAAAGAACGCACAACATAAGCGTTGCCCTCTGGTAAAATTCCATAGATGAAATCCACTCTGATAGGTACACAAAATGTGTATGTATGCATGCATGCACTCAAGGCCTGACTAAGCGCATTGGGTTACACTGCTGGTCATGGCATTTGCCTGGCAGATGTGGTGTAGTGTATATGGATTCGTCGGGATGCAGCGACGCCTCCTCCTTGAGAAACTGAAACTTGAAGCTGTACACGCTACATGGTTTCTCTCTGTCTTGCACACAGTACATCATCCGAGCGCCACGGGCCGGGGTGGTGGAGAAGATCATGTTCCGTGAAGGGGAGACGGTTTCCAAGGGAACAGCCCTGGTCCACTTCACGGAGCAAGAGGCAGAGACAGAGGAGGAGGCGGCTGAGGGAAAGCAGTGATGCTTGTGAGGGGGAGATCTGTGTGTGTGTGTGTTTGTGTGTGTGTGTGCACATGCATGTTTGTGCATGTGTTTGTTAGTCTGTCTTGTATACTGTCGCTGTTCAATGACTTTCCAATCATGCTCCTACATTTCTTCCTCCCCTCCCCACCTTCTCACCCCTCTTCCCTCTCTCTCTCTCTCTCTCACACACACACACTCACACACAAGTGGACCATGACCTGTTCAGTCCGCATCACCCGGTGGTCAGCGCTAACAGGGGTGGGGGTTGGGGTGGGGTGCAGGGATGGTTGGGGGAGGATGTTTAGGGTCAGTGTGCCTGCTTTCTTGTTTTGGAGTAAACCGTGTGAGTGGACAGTGAACTGGTTGGGTGTGTGAATTTTGGCAGGTCATGGACAGACCTATTGTGTCCACTGACAACATGCCATCCCACACAACAGCACATTACACCTCTCCACACCAAGCTGTGTCAAACTACACCACACCACATCACGCCATGCCATGCCACACCTTACCACACCACGCTATGCCATGCTACACCACACCATACCACGTCACACCACACCACGCCGCATCACACCACACTACACTGTCACATCACACCACACCGCATCACACCACACATCACACCACACCATGCTGCTTCACACCACACTGTCACACCACACCAGACCACATCACACCATGCCTTGCCACATCACACTATACCACACTGTCAAACCACACCACACCATGTCCCACATCACATCACACCACACTACATCAGACCGTACTGTCACACCACGCCACACCACACTATGTCACACCACCCCATACATCACACTTTGTCACACCACACCACATCACACCATACTGTCACATCACACCACATCACACCATACTGTCACACCACCCCATATATCACACCATATTGTCACACCACATCACACCATACTGTCACACCACTGACCACACTATGTCACACCACATCACACCATACTGTCACACCACATCACACCATACTGTCACACCACTGACCACACTATGTCACACCATACTGTCACACCATACTGTCACACCCCATCACACCACACTGTCACATCACACCACACATCACACCATACCGCATTACACCACACTGAAACACCATGCTTTTGTCACACCACACAGTTTGTCTCATCGTACCATACCACATTACACTTTGTCACGCCACACCAGACCACATCATACCACACTATGTCACACCATCCTATGTTTTTACCTGAGTGTGAATGGTTCCATAACAAAGGGACATGAGTATTAATAAATCTGTTGCCTATGTCATATGTTGAATGTCTTTTAAGTTCTTGGTTCCCAATATTGAAAGTGAAACCATTTGACATGAAAACAAGTTAGTTGTATCATGGAGCAGATATCTGTGCTTGATTTATGTGCAAAAATGATTTTGTTCACACACACGCTTACATGCTGTAAGTATGCAGGGAATTGGATATTTCTGTTTCCAATCATTTCCTTACTTCTTTCATGTTATTAAAGTTTTGTCCTTTTTTTTTCTTTACATATGCATGGGAACAAGATGAATCTGTGTAATGACAGAGTTACAGAGCCCACAAATTTATGTCACATTTCCGCATGTCAGTGTGCGAGGATGTCGTTTTTTGGTCTGGACTTTTAAGCAGTATGCGTGTATGTTTGTGTCTGTTAATTAGTGTATCACTTTCTCTTGTGTTTGTGTGGCTTGTCTTTGGTCTCTCTCTCTCTCTCTCTCTCTCACTCTGTGTGTGTGTGTGTGTGTGTGTGTGTGTGTGTGTGTGTTCAATAACTGTCAAAATTACCTACTCCACACTTTAAGATAGAGTTGTTCCACGCTATCAACATGTCAAATATGGAAAGTGAAGTTATAATACTCATCACAACTTTTATCATAATATTGATTTCATTGCAGTTATTGCTACATTTAAAATATTTTTTTTTAGATCTTTTATTTGAGGGAGAGGGTTTTCTTGTAGGGTGATTTTTTTTTTTTTTTTTTTTTGACAGTCTTCTGTTTCTTTGTATGTATCTTGAGTCATATATATTGCTGTGGATGAATATTGTTGGTATCAGTTGATTTTTCATTTATGGGAGTACTGGGTGATTGTATCTAGCTTGAAAAGAATTGTGAAAATAGTGATTTTTGGATGCATATATTGTATTGATATGGACAAATTACCACTGTGTGATGGGAAAAGGCTGGTGTGGAAAGATGGATGTAGAATAAAATGATGTGAAATTGTGAACTGTTTGTATCTGTCTGCTTGATCATTCAGTTTGTCTGAGGTCTGTTTGTCTGTGTGTTTTCTTGTTGTTCTTGGATGTGTCACTCTCACTCACAATGCCCTGTTTGATTTCTTGAAAGTCTCTATCTCTCTGCCTATTTCTCATTCAAACACACACACACACACACACACACACACACACACACACATACATACACTCACACACAACACTAGTACACTGTTCAGTCCTTGTATATGCAGACTCAGCTGAAGCCAACTTACAGAAATACACTCAATATACAAATGCCTCTTTGAAATCATCTCTCTCTCTCTCTCCCTCCTGTCTTGCTCTCCCTCTTCCCATCCCCTATACCTCCAATGACAAAATGGAGAATGATTTCAAAGGTCTTTCAACTTGGGGCAGAAAGCAATCTTTTTCATCTCCAACGAAAAGCATTTCACAATCACAAGCGCACAATTCTCACGGAATGTTACAGCTGTCAAGTATCGGGTTGTGACTGCTACATTTGGTGAGCTGCGTGCACAGAGGAAATGATGTAAACCAGGCGAATTTAAAATGTTTCTCTCTGCATGAATGTGCTGTCCTGCAATGTAATGAATGAATGCCAGGCGGTCAGTTGATGTCCACATAGTGCAACAAGTGTTGTTTGCCCGCCCCGTCAAAATCGCTGCATGGATTTGCTCCAAAGAAAGGCTTCTGTCACAGTTTTGAAGCATGAAGGTTATCCAAATAACATGATTACTGCCAATTAATTAGCCATTGAACAGCTATTGATACACGCGAAGAAAAAAACCCTGCATAGAGGTCTACATTCTAATGTCATTTTCTGATGCAATGTAGGTTGAAGCATTGAGAAGTTACGTAAGTCACTATCAAAAATACAAACACAGAAATACCATTTTCTCAGGGTTTCTGCACCATTGATTTATTCTCATTATATACCAATCATCCATTAGCCATATAAAAGCAACAATATGACATGAGTATATTTTCGTCATTTGATACAAATCACCTGTGTCATTTTGACATTCATAAATTGTCCAACAAAAAGACATAATCATGGTCTAAAACAATGGACAAAATACAACAAAATTCCCCACCTGCCAGTGCCATAAACCAACTCTTTCAGGTACACACTAATTATTGGCTTTGCACTCCATTTTGTTAGGTTCTTCAAGTGCAAACGGATTAAAACTTTATGAGATTACTCAAAAGACTCAAATGGTTTGATAACGTAAGCAACATGCTCACATCACCAAGTGGAAAACACGCTTCCTCCCTTCTCTCAGCCATCTCATCAACCATACATTACAATGGATGTGTAAGCCTATCAACAAAAATAATATTCGATGTTTAATCAAAGGTTTCCTACTTCTCTGCTGAGTCTTTGATGACTCTCGTTGAAAAAGCTACACTGCAGACACAAACAGATGAAACCTGCTGCGGCAATAGTTGCGCCACCGATGAAGAAAACATTGTTCAAATCCCCTGTTACATCCACCACGTAACCTGTGAAAGTTAAAAAAAAAGTCACAAGAATTGGAACACTGTGCAGTGTGTAATAGTCAGCCTACTTTCTTGTCAAAACATGTTTCTTTTGGAGTTCCAGGCAGCTATTTCCTGGTACAGTATTATGGCACAGAGCACCCGCCACCTTTTGTCTTTCTTTCTATTTCTGTGTGGTTCAAAGAGTTTCGCTGGGGCACAGCTTCCTTCTGTTAGTGTGTTGTTTCACACACGCTTTTTGCGTCTCTTCCGAAAGGCTATAATTCCTGGACTGCCCCTCAAAAGAGACAAGCTTTATATCGGGGTATCGGAAAATCTTGATTCCTTTGTAGGCGTTAAAATTTTGAGCACAATTCCTTGATGAAATGCACGTTTATTTAAGCTTTCTCACCAAGAAAATAAAGGAGAGACATCACAAACAGCATCGTAAGGAAGAAACAGAAAAAATAAAGAGGAGGAGGAGAGGGAGAGGGGGACGGAAGAAGGTCACAAAGCACTACGGCAGCATTGCAAAAATAGTGATGTATGTGTGTGTGTGTGTGTGTGCGCGCGCGCGTGTGTAGGTGTGCATTGTGTGTGTGTGTGTGTAGGTGTGCGTGTGTGTGTGTAGGTGTGCGTGTGTGTGTGTGTGCGTGGGAGAGAGAGAGAGAGAGAGCTTTTTTTGTGTGTTAATCAGTTCATCTGTAAAGAAAAAAAGAGCACGCATGCAGGCCTTCGTATGTGTGTGTGTGTGTGTGTGTGTGTGTGTGTGTGTGTAATCACACAAGCAAAAACACATACTGGAACACTGCATGCACATACATACATATATACATGTCCACGCTATCACACACATGACTGACAGACAAGAGAGACAGATATACAAACCTGTCAGTGGCAGCCCGATAAGAATACCGATGCCATGGTACATGCACACCAGACCAATAGCGTCTGTCAGCCACTCATTACCCACCAGCTGAATCAGAACCAGCGGCTGTACTGTCTCGAACATCCCTGCAATGAAACAGGCGACTTGGGACAGGTTTGAAATTCTGGTGTCCTTCCGGATCGGAAGTGCTTTTTTTTTTTTTTTTTTTTCCAAATTGCGGAGTGTAATGGGAGTCATGGGGAGCCCAGGACACGAAGAGAGTGTGAACTATCTGTGTGTGTGTGTGTGTGTGTGTGTGTGTGTGTGTGTGTGTGTGTGTGTCACTCACTCACTCACTCATTCCCTTGACCGCTAGGGTCGTTGGGGGGACATGAGGAAGATGTCATAGCTCGCCACGCCGTTCTGTTGGCAGCTGTCGTGAGGAGATCTGACATCGTCATTTTGGTCCATTCCTTGACGTTGTCGGACCAGCTCTTTCTCTGCCGCCCCCGTCTGCGCCCTCCCTCTACAGTCCCTTGCAGGATGGTTTTGGAGAGGGTGTTATGTCGTATGACGTGACCAAACCATGCCATCTTCCGTCGTTTGACAGTCGCCAGCAGTGGTTCTTGGGGCCCCAACAAGGTTGCTGACCAGGTTCCGCACATAGTCATTGGTCTTGTGCTCCTTGTAGGAGATGTATAGTAGTCTCCTCAAGCACTTGGTTTCGAATGCTTGGATTCTTCCTTCTGTTTCTGCCATCAGTGTCCATGTCTCACATCCATATAAGAGGATGGAGACCACTAGTGACTTGTAGAGCAGGAATTTTGTGTGGAATCTGATGTTGCTCTTCCATACCCTGTTCAGTCTGGCCATCGCTGCCGTTGCAGAATTAATCCTATTTCGGATTTCTGCTGTGCAGGTGCCGTCTTTGGACAGGGTTGCTCCCAGGTACTTGAAGCTGGTCACTTCTTCCAAGGGGTCACCATTCATGGTTATATTGGCACTGATGTTAGTTGTGCTGTTGACCATGACCTTTGACTTGTGTGTGCTGACCTCCATGCCGTAAGCACTTGCTCTGGTAGTAAGTCTGTTTGTTAGATCCTGGAGCTCGGTGTTAGTGCCCCCCATGAGGTCGATGTCGTCTGCGAATCGAAGATTGCAGACTGGCCTGCCGCCAATGGTGATGGAAGTGTGGTGGTCTTCGAGGGCCTCTTGCATGATTCTCTCCAGAAAGATGTTGAAAAGTACTGGGAATAATAGGCATTCTTGCCTGACTCCGACTGTGG
The DNA here is from genome assembly GCF_041734735.1 of Babylonia areolata. NCBI lineage: Eukaryota > Metazoa > Mollusca > Gastropoda > Neogastropoda > Buccinidae > Babylonia > Babylonia areolata. Next base: position 5,181,824 of record NC_134904.1, on the reverse strand, counting down.
TCCGAAAGAACTGTCCTTGTTGATTGTTGAGGAGCACTGCGCTGCTGGAGGGCCTGGATGACTTATGTACATATAAAAGTATACATCAGTATACCAATCAATCAAAACCTATCTACATGGCGATTTTCGTGCACAGATGAAACAATGTTACCATTAGTGAATGTCGTAACCCATTTCCAGTGGTTTTCGACTCTATTTGGGGGGTTAATTTACTCCGCTTTGATGCGGATTCAGAAGCAAAACTAACGTACTGACATTTTCGCTAGGGAGCATGTCTATGTTCCCCCCGATCTAATTTCCGCAAGGTCTGTGTTCCCCAAAAAACGTTTTTGGTAGGTCTATGTTCCCCCAGGTCTGTGTTCCCCCAGGTCTATGTTCCTCCAAACCTATGTATATTTAACCATACATACACTATTGAGTGCTGGTCATCAGTTTCAGTTTTCAGTAGCTCAAGGAGGCGTCACTGCGTTCGGACAAATCCATATACGCTACACCACATCTGCCAAGCAGATGCCTGACCAGCAGCGTAACCCAACGCGCTTTGTCAGGCCTTGAGTCATCAGTGATCATTAGTTGTCAGTGGCCAGCGGTGGTTAGCTGTCAGTGGTGGTCAGCAGTGGTCAGTTTGCAGTTAAAAAACAAACAAACAACACACTACCAGAACGTCATGATAATGCACAAATGTGACAAAACGTAATCTGAAGAAGTTTCATGAAGTGGTCAGTAGTGGTCACCACTGGCAAATATATGATATATATATATGATAGTCAGTCGTGTCCGACTATGACCATCAGAACAGCAGAGGAGGCAAATGCTGTTCTGACTAGCTGGGCTAGAATTTGATTATAGTGGAGAGTGTCTTGCCCAAGTACATCCCCACTCTCTCGGCCAAGAGGGTTTTAGGACAGTCGGCGTTGGGATGGTTCCCAAAGGCCAACTAGCCCACAAGGCTGCAGCACTAAGAGCCAGTGCAATTTTGCATCCTAGTTTGAGAGTCATAGTCCTTCACAAAAGACTAAGCTGTAAATGGTTTCCCATTGACTGGAGAAACCATTGATAATACAGCTCTCGTTTTGCTGTTGGCCCAAATGTAAACTTATGTCAATCTGTGATATAAGCCGAGTGCTGGGCCTAACTGGCAAATAACAGTATGGCTAACAAAGACTCAGAAATGTAAATTTGGGGGAACATCGGTAAACCTGGATAATTTTAGACCTGGGGGAACAAAAACACACACAAAAAAATGTAAATTGGGGGTGGATGGGGCAGGGGGGGAGTGAGGAGGGGGAGGGGGGGGGGGGGGGGGAGCGGTATAGACCTGGGGGAATATAGACGTGGGGGAAACATAAACCTGGCTGAAAGGCATTTGAAGGGGGGGGGGGGGGGTGTTGGTAGACAAAATGATACATGTGAATATAAAATCGGCTAGACTGAGACTTTATTTTGCATCGTATTATGCCCAATTCTTTATTTGATGGGTCGATTATGAGCAGTACGTCATTTCTCATATGTCTGCATTGCAAAACGCAAGAAAATGTTCGTTTAAATAGGTTTATTGTTTTTGGAAGCTGAAACAGGACACAACCCATGATTTGTCTCATGTTCTTTTAAAAAAATATTCTGTTTTTTCTACTGAATTATTCGTTTTATTCTTCCTCTTTATCAGTTCACTTTTTCCCATTTCTTGTATATGTTGATTTTTATACATGTGTGCATACACAAACAGGATTAAAACTCTTTGCTCTTTATCAACAACGTCAGAAAAAAAAACAACTAGAAAAACATTTCATCCAACATTTCAACCCACATCACCCCTCTCTCTCTAACCTGTCTCTGTCTCCACCTTACATACTTACTTACAGTCCATTGTGCCTCTGATATGTAGGGCAGTAACGAAGAACCGCCACTCTTGTCTCTTTTGGGCTATGTATGTGTGTGTGTCTAAAAAATGTGTGTTTTTAAGGAATGTATTTCTTTTTAATCTTAGCATTATTTACTTGATGTTTTTATTGTTTGGTGGATCATGCTTTTTTATTCATTCTGTGAACGCATTGGACTGAGCTGTTGTAATGTTTTATGTTATGTTTATATCTGGCTCGATGATGCAAGGGGCTTTGAGCAGCATGAGTACTGGATATCGCGTCATAGAAAAGTTATGAATTATTATTATTGTTAGTAGTAGTCTCTGAACGGTGCCCCAGGTGTGCTCCGGGGACTTCAATTCATTCAACCCTGCACCCGAGCACTGGTGGGGCACCAAATTCGTTTCAGTAAAATGGTTTCCATGGACCTTCATACGTATAAACCATTAGCAAATGGAGCTAACTTCGGTATTTCTGAGCTTTGTCAACATATTTCAATTTGCAGCAAAAGCCAAGTCGATTCCAGTGGGTTTTTTTTTGGTTTTTTTTTTTAACCATGTCAAAATATCAGGGAAGCCTGCCGAGGCTTTAATTTTTTTTTTCTCCAGGACTGAATGGGTTAAGTTCTCCTTCCTCTCTTGCGCCTACGTTCTAGTGTCCAGTGACCAACTGTCCGCTTGGTAGTGTGACCCTACTCTCTTCACAAGACGTGTCCTGTCAATTGCCACCACTCCATCGCTGCCCCCAACCCCTCTTAACCCCCCCCCCCCCCTCCCCCTCCTCCAGCCACCTCAGCCAAGCTACAACACCCCCCTCCCACACACTGACACACCCATCCCCCCACCTCCCCACACACAACTGACCTATAAAAACGCCGAACACCACAGACAACATAATGATGACGTAGTACTCGGTGAAGACAGGCGTAAGACAGGTGGCGGCTCCGGCCAGAATCAGAGAAACGTGGTTAACAGGCAGCACTAGACATGGGATGCACTGGACGAGGAGACCCGACAGGAGGCAGCCACATAAACCTCCGAAGCCACCCACGGCAACGAGGAATGCTCCACGGGAAGATTCAAGCCCCATGTGATTTGCGAACAGTGGCAAGAAGGTGCTGGGCACGTACACTCCTGGTCATTGACATTTGGAGGGTTTTGATTTATCAGTGTATTTATGACACAGCAACAACAACTACTACTACTACTGATAACAATAATCAATAATAATGATGCTGA
>NC_134904.1:5148724-5173724 GCF_041734735.1 Babylonia areolata | reverse complement strand
TTGCTAACTCACGATGTTCATTTAAGGGAAGAATTCCGGCTGTTATGTATGTTTCCTGATAGGATGCATGAGAGGGCACTCCGAGGGCAATTTTGATAGCCTTACAGTCTACACTTTGAATCTTTTGTAATAGATATTTAGGTGCACTGAAAAATATTTCTTGTGCATAGGCTATCTTAGATCTTACAAGGGCTATGGCAAGATGAATCAATGTTTTTGTATCCATTCCCCAGGGTAAGCGGCTTATAATTTTCATAAAATTAATACTTTTCCTTGCCTTTGTTAAGATGTAATCAAAGTGAATGTTCCATGTCAGTAAGTTATTATTCTAACCAGGACTATTTTTTCCATTAATTTACTGACATGCGAGGTCAAAGCAATAGGCCCTTAGCTATTTTTATTACGTTTTAAGTATTTCTGCTTTTAAAACCGGTGTGTATGTGTATGTGTGAGCAACAACCAGTCCTGTCACCTGTTTGCTGGCACACAGCACACAAGCACACAGAAACACAACACACAGCAACACAAACACACACCTCTAGAACACTGACCTATCAGGAAGAGGGCACAGTCCAACACGGAAGCCACCCAGGAGAGCTGCTGGTGGCTTGTGCTGAACTCAGTCTCCATGGGTGGCAGGAGGACCCCCACTGATAAGCTCACCCCGTCCACCACACCGGCAATGAAGCTGCAGGAGACAAGGACGACCCACATCCAGCGATCCGTATGCGCTCCCCATCGACGCTGGATCGGCTTGGACGAGTAGCACACAGAAGGTAGTGGTGTTGACGGCGAGTGTTGGTGGCTCGCAGCTGCAACTTCTTCAGCAATATTTCTGTCAGCGTCTTGAAACAGCAGACCCATTGAACGTTTGCTTCTTGAGCGCGCTGGGTTAAACTTAAAGAAACTGTCTCTGTTTCACTCTATCTCCATCTCTGTCTCTGCCTCTTTCTCTCAGTGTAGGGGGGTTATCGTAGGAACGTGAGGATGTGCGTGATTTTTGTTTTGTTTTTCGTTATTATCCTCCGGATGATCAACACAGATTCTGAATATAAAAAGACAACTTAAAATGTGTTTTTTCTATTGCCTATGAAGACGCTAAATTACCTGAAATCAGACTGGACTGGAGCATAGAAAACCTGATCCAAATCGGACCAAGTTGGAATTGAAGAAACTGATTTATTACCAAATACAACAGTGTGCTACGACGAATCCAGGTCTGCATTGAGCACAAAATATACTCAAACACCACTCCAGGCTGGATCTGAAGAACAGGAAGTTGTCATCAGTTATGACGCCAGCGCACGACGCGAAATCTTCAAAGGAGGGTCACAAAACAAAGTTGACGTCATATCTCTGCGCAACTTAAGAATTGAAAAGGGTACATATTTTTAACACCCCAAAAGAAGTGAGACAATTCCTACGATGTCAAACAATTGAAGAAGAATACCATTTCTTTAGGTAGCTGCGAACTATGCAAAGAAATTATAGAAGAACCCATACACAAAAATCGGCAAAAATACCTTCATACTGCAATAAAACCCATTCAGCTCATACTGGAAGACAAACTTATAAGAATGTATGGAGATTTGTTTATCTCTGCCGCCAGAAATGTCATCGCACGGAGAATCAAGTCAATATCTTGGGTTTTTTGGTTTTGTTGTTGTTGTTGTTGTTGTTTTAAGAATCCCTCTCCTAAATCAGTGAAAATTAATGGTTTACGTTTAAAGTTTTTATGTTTCCCAATTTTTTCCTCGTTTCATTCCATTTGATTCGTTGAAATGTTTGAATATTTGTGAAGAGCAACCCGACTGACTTTAATACACAGAAATCTGTAACGCCATACAACACAACACACTACCCTGTGTGTGTGTGTGTGTGTGTGTGTGTGTGTGTGTGTATGTGTGTGCCCCCCCTTTTTTTTCTTTTTTAAAAAAAATATCAGTGACCCAACCTACAGACCCACAAAGACTTGAACCCGTCTTCACTCACAGTACACGAACACACATACATTATTGTCGATAGGTATAGAGGTTTGCTTTTTAGTAGCAGCATGTGTCTAACTTAAAAACAACAACTGACAAACAAATGAAATAAAACATATAGAAAATTTTTTTTTTTTAAAGAGATAAACTGGATGGCACCAAACAGAAATAGCCATATACAGATTATCGAACACTCATGCATCTCCACTGCAGTCAATCAAACCGCACCGGCATCTTCCCATGCCACACACGCATACGCACAAACAATCTGTCCCTTCTCTACCCTACCCTAGCCATAACTCTTTTACATTGAACCCCATTCTACCTGCGTCTCTTCCGCCCCCCACCCCCACCCCAGCCTCCCCTACACACAGCCCTTCCCCCACATAGAACCCCTCTCCCCCCCACAACCTGCCACTCCCTTCCTTACCCTACACACAGCCTCCCTCCCCCCTCCTCCCCAGAAAGAACCTTTCTCCACCCACTTACCTTCCCTACACACAGCCCTTCCCCCACATAGAACCCCTCTCCACCCACCTCCCTTAATAATAGTATATTATAATATCAATAATGATAATATTTCATTTTTATATTGCGCTATAATTAAAGCATAAACAAGCTGTATGCGCTTTCCTTCTCTAACCTCCCCACAGCCTCGACCCCCCCCCCCCGCCCACATAGACCCCATCTCCACCCACGTCCCCTCCCAACTCTATATATAGCCCTCCCCCCCCCCCCCCCCCTTCTCCATACAACCTCCAACCACGTCCCCGCCCCACCCTACACACAGCCACCCCCCACACCCCCACAGAACGCCTCTTCACCCAGGTCCCCTCCCCCGAAACACGGCCCCCCTTCCCCCAGTCCCCCAACAAAGAACACCTCTCCACCCACGTCCATCCCCCCCCCCCCATACACAGCCCCCCTCTGCTCCCCACCTCACTCCCCCCAGAACCCCTCTCCACCCACGTCCCTTTCCCACCCTATACACAGCCCCCCTCCCCTCCCTCCTCCCCCCCCACACAACCCCTCTCCACCCAGGTCCCTTTCCCACCCTATACACAGCCCCCCTCCCCTCCCTCCCCCCTAACCTCCCCATAGAACCCCTCCATCCACGTCCCTTCCCCACCCTATACACAGGCCTTCCCCACACACAGAACCCCTCTCCGCCAACGTCCCGCCCCCCTGCCCCACCCTAAACACAGCCTTTCCCCACACATGTCCCCCCCACCCCCCCTATACACAGCTCCCCTCCACCCCTACCACCCCCTCCCCCCCCGCCACCCCTCTCCACCCACGTCCCCTCCCCACCCTATACACAGCCCCCCTCCGCTCCCCCTCCCCCTGAATCCCTCTCCACCCACGTCCCCTCCCCAACCTACACACAGTCACCCTTCCCCAACATAGAACCCCTCTCCACCCATGTCCCCCCCCCTATACACAGCTCCCCTCCGCCCCCGCCCCCCCCAGAACACCTCTCCACCCACGTCCCCTCCCCACCCTATACACAGCCCCCCTCCGCTCCCCCCCGCCCCCCCGTCCCCCGAACCCCTCTTCAACCACGTCCCTTCATCCGCCCTATTCACAGCCCCCTCCCCTCCCCTGCCTCCTCCCCCCCCACACAACCCCTCTCCACCAAGGTCCCCTCCCCACCCTACACACAGCCCTTCCCCAACACAGAACCTCTCTCCACCCACGTCCCCTCCCTATACCCTACACACAGCTCTTCCCCAACACAGAACCCCTGTCCACCTATGTCCGCGAAATTCCCTAACCGACACACAGACACAGCCTTTCCTCAACACAGAACCCCTCTCCACCCACTGGCTTCTCCCCCCCCCCCCCCCACCCTTCACACAGCCCTCCCCCCCCATAGAACCCCTATCCAGTGACATGAGCCCCTACCCCTATCCACAGTCCACCACAGCCCCAACCTGCACACTGCATTGCACCCACAGCCACCCCTGCTGGCCACGTCCTCAACATCCACACATACTGCACGATCATGTCCATGACTCTCCACTGACAAACATTACACCTGGGCAGGTTGTCCACTGCACGTGAAAAACTAATTCGCATTGATTAAACCTGAATGTGAAAGCTGAATTACATCAATCTAATCACCATCCAAGAACACCATAAAAAAAGAAGAAGAAGAAGAAAGAATGTGTAATTGCACAACTGAACGAAACAACTAAATAGATAAAAAGATAGATAAATGAATGAATGAATAGATAATTAATAAATGAATTAAACAAACAAATAGATGATTAAACACATAGATAAGTAGTTCGGTTCAATTCACTCACTCAAGGAGGCGTGACAGCGTTTGGACAAATCCATATACGCTACACCACATCATGTCTGCTAAGCAGATGTCTGACTAGCAGCATAACCCAACGCACTTAGTCAGGCCTCTTAAAAAAAAGAAAAGAAAAAAAGATAGAAAAAAAAGAGAAAAAAAAGGGGATATGCTACATAATGGAATGGATGTCACCGAATTCATCTATAGATAAATTATAAGAAATAAGTAAATAAATCTAAATATAAAACAAAATAGAAATAAGTAAACAAATAGACAAAGAAATAGAACGAAATGAAATGTAGAAAAAAAGAAGATGAAAAAAATATGAAAAGAAGAAGAAAGTATCGATCTAAGATAGATAGATATATAGATAGATAGATAGATAGATACACACTATTATGTTTGGTTTCGAATGGCATTAATTGGAAACGGATTATGTATAATGTGTAATGTTTTCCTGTAAAAAGACTCATTTATGGTTGGTCAGTTGGGAAGTCCATCAGTGTAGCCATTGACCAAATTTAGAACTGTCGGAGCAAGGACGCATGCGCAACCGGAATTGCTACAGTTCTGTGTTCAACATGGCTGACTATGACAATTATCGCGGGTAGGTCCAGATTCATTTTAAAAGTACATTGCACAAGAGTATTTAAGATCAAATATTAACATGTCAGTGTTGCATTGATGTGTTTATGCTGTATGTTTTGATATTTTCTTTGAGTTTTAATGGAGGAAGCTGTACACACCTGGCAAGTGTCATGCACTCGTTCTGCCACATGCCCCAAGACGAAGCGAATGATTCCACGAAGCCTGAACAGTGACGGTTTGGAACACATGACCGTCTCACCATACCGCACTATGTTCCCGATCGTCACAAATGCTTTGTATTTGTGTGCTCAAAGAAACTTTCTTTCACTTATAAGTGGTGAAATTATCAGCCATGGATATGCCATTGATCTGAACTATTAGAATGGTTGTCACACATAACTTCATAAGTGACAAACAAAAGCAGACTGAACCTGATTCAGTGATTGTGGCATGCATTATCTTTACTCTTGGTTTTAGTAGTTTTTGTTTTATGTGACCTGCTTAATAATCAGCAGTGCATCCTTTTCATTTCCAAAGAATCCGATAGAGTTTAGGTTTGGTTCAGAACACCATGGGTCATTGGACCGGTTCAACACAAAAATAAACAATCTATCATTATCAAAATAATGGGTCAGGAGAAACAACCTGTTACTTCTGTCCTCACTACCCCCACTGGGCCACTCCACACCGGCAAAATTTGTAATTTTGTATTTTGTACATCACACTTGTTGGTATGATCGTATGTCATGTGTCGGTGTATTTGTGTGACGGTGTGTTGAGACTGTGTGCTAATGTTTGCAGTCATGATAAATATAGTACATATAACATAGGACTTCATAAAGTTCATTGCTGTATTTTATTCTGCAGTGCTGATACATTGACCTGTGCTGACTGCTGTGGATGGTAAATGTCCACATCAAGGTCAAGATAAAACAAAACTGAAAAAGTAAAAACAAAAACAAAGCAGTACAGCTGAAAGACTTCATATCTGGTGTTATTGTCACTTGCGTAGGTTTAATAACACTGTTTTGTAACAGCACTTTACTCTGCTTTGTGGAAATTCCTATTCTTCACAGTTGCAAAATGTCTCTAAAAATTTCCTAAAATACCATGCCAGCATAATCTGCAGACCTGTTTAATTCTGTTATTTTGTATACACTTCAAAAAGATCAAATGCACTTTAAAGTTAATTTAATGTATGTCTGTACTTGTAATCTGGCTAATAGAAACACGACAGCCCAGATATGAAGTATGGCTGCTCAAATGAAAACGATTAAAATGATTGAGGAAGATGAACATAAAAGTGCATTTGAACATACCATTATAGGATCCCAGTTTTACTTTCAACTGTGAAAGGGTTATAGACTCATTCTTTTGCATTACATCAGTGAAGTAAACATGTAAATTTTCCCACAAACGCTGAAGAAATCTCATATTCAGACTCTCCAGATGTGTGGATGATGATTTCTCATGCCAATTATGGTAAAAAAAAAAAAAAAAGAAATGTTTTACATGACTAGAAGCCATCTTCAATTAGAATCAAGGAGGCTGGCGGGAAAATAAAAATTTAAACTTGCACAGTATTCAGCAGCAGTTTGCAATAGTGAATAAGTAAGTGCCTATGCTGTTTGGTAAACATGTCTCATTTTCTTTCCTGGCTCAGTACAAGTTTAGATTTTTTTTTCATGATGTTCTTTTGCTCAATCACGAATTGCAATAAAACAGGAACAAAAAAACAGTGACCATAAAATTCTTTAGTTTTTCAGAGTTTGAAACTGCAGTTGTTGTTTTGCAGAATAAAAGAAATCTACAAAAGCCCTTTTAGCATGACAGATTTTTTGAAAAACTGATGTCAAGTTATTGACAGGCTGCCACATCAATTGGTCCTTTAAAAATCATATTTGAGCAATGACCGAAACAAAACCTAAACTCTGACCCACTATGGATATTCTATTATATATATTTATGCATCATCAGAAGCTGTTATGGTACCCCTAACAATCACTGAATCAGTTGCTTCAGGAAAAGGACCTGCGATTCACTGACAAATTGATAATAGTCATATTATTTGCATTGAGAATTTTTGTTGATACATGTTATGATTATGTTAAACTGACACTGACTGTAGCATATAGAACAAACTGTCTGGCAGGGACTACGATGAGCGAGGAGGGTCAGGGAGGCGAGGTGGAGGTGGTTATGGAGGCGGTGGCTACGGTGGAGGAGGCCGTGGGGGCCGAGGTGGAGGTGGAGGCGGGGGCGGGCGATCGGATGGTCCTTACACAGCGTTTGTGGGAAATCTGCCCTTTGGTCTGACACAGGGAGATTTGGCTGATCTCATCTTTAAAGATCTCAAGGTAAGATTAATGGAGTTATTGGTGGTTTGTTTTTTTGTTATTGTTTTTTGTTGTTGTAACTTTGTCATTTCATTATATCAGTGTTTCTTTCATGATTAGCATTATTATTGCATTTCATCTGAAAAAAAAAATGTAATGGTGAACATTTCCATTTCCTAAAACAAATGTTACTGAAGTTAGTTTAACAAAAGCTTTGTAAAAGAAATTAAAACAAAATAATATGGCAAGGAAAATTATTCATTTGGATCAATTCATGCAGATCACACAGTCTCTGTTAGCTGTAAATTACTGGCTATTTGAAAAGACCTGTGAATGAAAAACAAAAAAAAAATTTCATTATTGGTATTAATCTTGCTCCCCCCCCCCCCTTTTTTTTTTGTTAGGGGTGTTGTACAAGCATTTGTAGATTTGTCATGATTTGCCGAAGCTGGAAAGTCATAATGAAGAAAGGGAAAGGATGAAAATTAAGTCTGATAGATAGCAACATTTGCCTAATATTTGAACAGTGAAAATGCTGATCCTGTTTGCTCCTTCAGGTGTAATCGTTGACTTTCTAGCACACAACTTTCAGTTTGACAAACGCTTCTTTTGATGGTGAGCAAAAAACATAGGTTATCTATCAAGATACGCAGTGTACACTTTTTAAATTTTTTTATTTTTTTAACGTGAATGCTGTTGAAACTGTTTTGTTTGCAGTTACTGATATGTGGATTAAAACAAAGTATCGGTACTATAATCTTCATATGTTAAAAAAAAAAAAAAAAAAAGAAAGAAAAAAATGTAACTGGTAATGTCATCCCTCCCCAGCCCTTTCCCAGTTTTCAGTTTTGATTAGGGTGTGAAGCACTTTCTTGATACTATAGGGAACATGGGCTGACACATTTTCTGGATTCTGGCTGCTTTGATAGGTCTCATCATTTATGGTTGCCTGACTGCCTGGGGCAAGTGAATGGTCATGTCACTGTCAGGCAGGCTAAACCCATACTGAACATGCCCTACTGGACTGGAAAGCAATATTTTTGAGTAGAGTAGCATTCATATTTTTTTTTCTTCTCATTACTTCGTCAGTTCCACACATTATTCTGGATTTTTGCCTGTTTGCCAAGTGTTTTCTTTGTAGCAGAGGGGAATGATTTAAAAAAAAAAAAAAAAAAAAAAATCTGGCACGCATCCACACCTCACTTTTACATTCCCACTCACAGAGTAAAGTTACTGTTGCTCTGTTTGGACAGTGACTCGCCTCCATCTCTATTTTGACATTGACCACAGTGACTCACCTACTCTGCTTTGATTGACGATGACCATAGTGTTTGATTATTCTCTCAGTCACTGTTTTTCTCTCTCTCTCTCACTCTTTGTCCTATCAGTCCTAAGTCCTGTGTGTTGCATGGACATGCATCATTAAGAAATTACTTAGATCTGTATCCATTTTGTATGATCATTGGTGACTAAAATCACATAAGATAAATATCACTACCACAGTCTCTCTCTCTCTCTCTGAGTCTCTCTCTGTCTGTCTGTCTTGTAATGTATCTCTCTCTCTGTCCATGGCTTTCGTATTCCTTATAGTAATTGTCATGCCATCTCTTCATTTCATACTTACGACTTCTTCCTCCCCTCCTCTTAGTCTTAGTCTTTTAAGTAAAGTTATGTGCACAGACGTCAGAGTAGAAATGGCAGAAGGGATGGAGGTAGGAGTATTAGACTATTACTATTAGGCTGGGGATGAAGGAGAGTCAAAATCCAGTTTTGTTGAAGTGTCAAACGTGTCCAAGGGCAGTGTGGATATCTGCACCACACTCCATCTCTGGGACTATGTCCCAACCTTGATCTTTCTGTTTCTCACTGTCTTATTCTACCCCACCCCCTTCCCCTCACCATTCTCTTACAAATATGCATTATTTTCATGCTTAACAGTAACAATAATATATACACACTATACACACAGTTATCTTCTGCTAATATTATAGATACGTTAAAATATTTCTTTTACTTTTTTTTTCCTAATTGATATTCAGACATCACAAAAAAATAACAATTTTTTTCTAAACAGACAGCTTTATTTCATCCACTAAATGGTTCACATGGATAATCAGGATATATAGTAATACGCTGTGAGGCAGACATGACACAACACCACTTCATGAATACTATGCAAATTTGAGAGTGGAACACACTAAGCGTTGTGTTTCCAGTAATCCAGTATTGTGGAAATGCACAGTTACATTTTATATGTAGTTAATGTTGAAAATCTCTCTTTTGATTCAGGGTCTGATTATTTGTATTCACAATTGAAAAAATAGTTCTCTTTCTTTCAGTGAAATGGCAGTTTTAAGAGGAATATACCGTAAAGTTCGGTCTATTGAGCGCACTAGTATATAAACTGCACCCACTAAATTTTGGAAAAAATTGAACTTTATACATACATAAACCATACTGGCTTATAAGTCGCACTTATTTCCGGTACCGGAACACATACTGATATACAGAAAAGCTGTCAATACTGTAGGTTATGAAATAAACACAAGCAGGAACAACACAAAGAAAAGCAAGCGAAAATACTGCTAGTGCCACAAAAAAATAATAAATAAACACAACGAAAATAAGATCCATAATTTAGGGATAGTCACATTTATTCAACGTCATCCTGCTCACTGAATCCACTGAAATCTTCGTCTTCAGTGTCCGAGTTGAAGAGAACCAGCACAGCTTCCTCCGCCATCTTGTCACTGACTACAGCCTCGCTTTCACTTCATGAACATGAAGGTGGAGGTCCCTGCTGGTTCGTCGCTTGCATTGTCGTCTGCTAGGTCGATCACCTTCAATTTGAAGGCTGCATCATAGGCATAACGTCGCCTTTTCGGCATGATCATGTACGCTTGAGCAGAGTAGAACTGAATGCTGATCTGAAGGCTTTAATGTGTGCGGATTTGATTTATAAAATGTGAACAGTTAGTACACTATCCTGAAGCTCATCCAAAAATTCATGGACAGAAATCATGATTTTGGTGAGTTGAAGGGCAGCTAAGAATAGATGAGAACGTGACACTTCTGGGATCGTTAAAATCCTCAAATAAGCCGCATCATTGTATAAGCCGCAGAGGTTGAAGCTGGAGTAAAAAGTCGTGGCTTATAGACCAAACTTTACGGCAATAAAATACCCATAATTCTGTTATAAGAAAAAAGAAAAAAAAGAAAAACAACAGCAACAACAACAACAGCAACAAAAAAAACACAAAAAACACTCACACTGTGTTGATCATTTGAATATTGAAATCTGCATTAATGCTAATAAAATTTAAATCCTACCGTGATTGGTCTGACATTTTTATGCACACACACATGCATGCACAGACACAGACACACTTACACACAGTGACACATGTACAATATGACAGACTCAAACTCACACACAAGGGTAAAAGGCGTACATGTTTGCTTCAATGAAAAAAAACCATGGGCTTTGTATTTGTAGTAAGATTTAAATTGAATGTGTCATTACTTCCTGTGGGTTTTTCCAGGTGAAAAGCGTACGGTTAGTGCGAGACAGAGAAACCGACAAGTTCAAAGGTGAGAAGTTGGAACTTTGGCATTCTGTTTTTCCTGTAGATCTCTTTCCCACCTTATTTTTAAGTCATAGAGGTCAAAGGATACTAAAAGATACGATATATATTTTGAATAAGAATGGGAAAAAACCAAACCCAAAACCCACACATATATTGTTTTTTTAATTTTTAGTTGGAACTTTCTCTCACGGTAGGAGTGAATTGTGGTGCGTGTGGGCTTAAACTAAAAAAGGTAATTGATAAAATGTATATTCATAACTTTTAAAAAAAAATTTATTTTAATTTCTTCACTGCCGTACAGGCAGCTTGATCCTTTTTCAAAGATGGTGCATGCAGTCTGATGCCACATATGATATTATCCATATTGCATGGTGAAACTGGAGAGAGAGGGAGTAATCAGAGTGAAAGAGCTAAAGGGATCTTGGCTTAAAAGTTAAATAATAATTATAACTTATCTCACAGTTACACATGCATTAATTAGTTTTATTGTTGGTTGTCTGATGTGCAGGGTTTGCGTACGTGGAATTCGAGGACAGAGAATCTTTGGAGGAAGCGCTGACATACCACGGGGCGGTAAGAATCCTTGTGGCTTTGTTTTACAACTTGATACAGGTTTTGTTGGTTTGGGACAATTGTGTGGGTGTGTGCGTACTTCAAATTGTGTGTTTGTAGATCGAGTTTGTTGGATTGCTTTATTTATGATTATCATGTATGTGCTTTTAATTTGTTCATTACTGAATTATAATTAATTTTGTTGCTGTTTTTGTGCTATTAACATAGTTGCAAACTGGCTTGGCTTAGAGAAATTGTGGTGTTTCATTTCATCTAGCTGTTGCAAGGAAAGAATGATATGGAAAGTGTTTAAATTTATTTTTTCTTGTGTTTTCAGTTTTTCAGTTCTTAGAGTTTACTGTTCAGGAAAATCTTTTTAAAAAGAGAAGAATAAAACACCTAAGTAATTGACCTTATGCTTGTGCTTGTCTGTTGTCTTTCTGTGACATTTACCTGAATCATCATTCATATCTCAACTTCCTACATTACATAGAAATGGTTGGAATGGAAAATCGAGAAACAAAGATTATTTCCCTCCATGACAGTGTAGTGTGAATGCATGAACTGTACTTTAATTGTAAAACAAAAAGCAACTACTTTTTTTGTTTCATTTTTTGAAAGTGTCAACAGCAAATCCAAAGGATCTCTGAGCTTTCTATTACAGGCTCAGCTTTTTAATGGCAAGCTGTGTGTGTGTGTGTGTGTGTGTGTGTGTGTGTGTGTGTGTTGAGCAAACGCAGTTGCGATCTATTAATGGTGTATTTGAATATGCTTATAAAAATAATAGTAAAAATTGTATTGATATATGTTGTGGTGTGTGTGTTTCCAGCTCTTTGAAGATAAGCCCATAAGAGTGGACATCGCTGAGGGGCGAAAGAATGACAGAGGGCGGGGAAGAGGAGGTGACCGAGGTAATTCTCTTATTTTTTTTATTTGATTCACTCATTCAGTGTGTATTTGTGTGTGCGTATGAACTGATTGTGAGGCAGTGTGTGGTCTGTCTGGATGAAAGAATGGTTTCTTGACCTGCAGCTGGACTCGCTAGAACCACATGAGGACTCCCTAAAATGCCTGAGTGGGAGTCCTGTGGACTCTATAAGCAAACCAACTGTAAGAAGCCCTTTATTTTTTTAACTTTTATAGTTGCTGTTGTCTTTACAATGTGATCAATCACAAGTTTTCTTTTCCAATAATGCAGAAGTGGTATACACATGATCATTATTATTATGACATTATAATGTCACCACTCGCTTTCGCCTTACCCTAGATACCATTACTGTAATAGTTGATACATTTGATGCTGTTGCTATGTCACAACTGGTCCAGGCTATTTACTATTAATGTGATCTTAAATCACCATGATTACTACAGTCATTAAGGTGTAAGCATTGATTGATTGAATGATTGGACAAATCTTCCTTTTTTGTTTTTGTTTGTTTGTTTGTTTGTTGTTGTTGTTATTGCTGTTGATGTTGTTGTTACAGATTTGTTTTGCCTTGCTATAGCCTGTTTTGTTTTATTTTGTCTTATCTATCTCTCTGTAGTGGAAGATGCTACTGTTCGTTGTATATTGTTTGTTTCATACTATTCTCTGTATTGTATACATGTTTTTGGAAAATTAAAAAAAAAGTAAAAAAAAAACAAAACAAAAAAACTGTAAGAAGCCCTGTGTATATAAATTCAGTGTTCACTAGGATCTGGGTTAGAATCCCAGCCTCTCCCCGTCTCAAAAGTTTGACTTGAAAATAAAACTGAGCATCGAATCATTCAGATGAGAGGATAAACTGAGGTCCCATGTGCAGCAAGCATTATGCGCACTGAAAAAGAACCCATGGCAACACAAGTGCTGTCCTGTGGCAAAATTTGGTTGAAGAAATCCACTCTGACAGATACACAGATATACAAGGCCAGACCTGACAAAATATGTTGGGTAAAACTGTTGGTCAGGCATTTGCCTAGCAGATAGGATGTAGGTAGTGTCTGAATGCCACGTGATGCCTCTTGAGAAATTGTAAATGCACAATATCTTTGTCCATACTGCATAAAGAAAAAACCCATAGACATCATACTACTATAGGGAAAAAAAAAAAAGGTTGGTGTTTTCTGACTGCCAAGGACACAATAAAAGAATAAAAGAATGCTGTTCACAAGCCAGAGGAGTACTTCGCTCTGTGCCTGGAGGGTGGAATGTCAAGCCACAGCTTGGTTCTGGTTGTGGTCCTACCTTATTACCTCCCTTGTGACATACTGAGACAACCTGAGCAAGTAGTTTGTGTAGAACTTATGTCTGATTGAATCATTTCCTGCTTTATTTAAATTTCTGTCATTTTTTTCTTGCATATCACACAGCTTCCTTTTTAAATCGGGTTCATGCACATTTTGGAAGTAAAAAAAAAAAAAAAAAAAAAGCTTCTTTTTAAATTGATTAAAAAAAAAAAAGGGAAAAAAGGCTCCTTTTTGCATATAATACAAGGGACATAATCTTAGCTAGCACTCAGAATACTGTGCCTTTTGGAGGTTCCTGACCCTATAGTTTATTAGTTTGGGCCTTTTATGTTTTAAATTAAAACTTTTAACTTCTTTTATGAAAATGTAAAAATGTTTAAATTTGATGATTGAAAATCTGTATGATCTGTTTCACAATACCCCTTCACCTTCATACATTTGGTTTATCTGGCAAAAAAAGGTTTGTGATGGAATAGACGTTGTAGTGAGAATGTCTGAGACAGTTGCAGGAGGTAAGTAACATTTTTTTCTCCTTTTTTTTTCTTGTCTAAAAAAAAAAAAAAAAAAATTGTCTGTCATCACAGGAGGCCGAGGAGGAGGAGGAGGAAGGGGAGGGAACTGGGGTGGTCAGGGAGACGACTACCGAGGAGGGAGGCAAGGGGCCAGTGATTACGGCAACTTCAACGACCGAGGGTCTCGGGGTGGTGGCCGCGGTGGTTTTAGGGGCGGCGACAGAGGTGGGGACTACGGAGGACCCAGTGGCTACGGCGGGCGCCGGGACGGGGGCTATGACGGGCGCAGGGATGGTGGGGGTGGCGGTGGCGGTGGCTATGAACGCCGGCAGCGCAGGAACAGCGGTGGAGCTTCCTCAGAGTTCAGGGAACCCTCACCAGGTGGGTGGTTGTTTGTGGGTGTTCAGAGACTGTGTTAGTGGACGTTCAGAGATGGTGTTTGTGGATGTTCAGAGACGGTATTAGTAGACGTTCAGAGATGGTGTTTGTGTTTGTGGATGTTCAGAGATGGTGTTTGTGGACGTTTGGAGACGGTGTTTGTGGACGTTCAGAGATGGTGTTTGGTGTTTGTGGACGTTTAGAGATGGTGTTTGTGGACATGGTGTTTGTGGACATTTAGAGATGGTGTTTTTGGACGTTCAGAGATGATGTTTTTGGACTTTCAGAAATAGTTGTAGACAGAGATGTAGGTTGTTGATGTTCAGAGATGTTGTTTTGTGGACTTCCAGAGATGTTTGTGGACATTCAGAGATGATTGTGGACAATCAGAGATGTAGGTGGTTGATGTTCAGAACCGTGTTTAGTTTACACAGGGTTAGAACTGTACAAGGAACCTTTCTTGTTTCAGAGTCTGCTTCCAGGCGGCCAAAATTAAAACTGCTCCCACGCACAGTAGACAAACCAGTGAACACGCCCGCCGACGTGTCTCGCAACAGTGGTATTTTTGGCAAAGGACGACCACGGGATGAGTTCCAGCAGGAGGCTGGTCGCAGCCGCAATGTCAGCGAGAGCAGTCAGAGCTGATCCCTCATTCGTCGTGTTGTGTTTCTGGTGTCATGGTGAGTGAGGCTTATTTCTTTCTTTCTTTCTCTCTTGTTTGGCTCGCTATTTGAAAAGACAGACTGAGAATTAACGTCTTCAGTGTTGGTGGGATGCAGCTTGCGTGTGTGCTCGTATAGATCTGATCAAATGGAGTTCATTGACCTGTTGGCTGTTGCCCTTGATCTCTTGAGTGCCTCAGGACGGAAATTTCCATCCCCTTCCGGTGTGCGGAAAAGCGCCCCAGGATGGCAATCTTTGTTCGCATTTTCGGAATTTTCCAATCAAATAATCATTGAATTCATATGAAATTTGTGCAGATATGAGAAGAATACACAGAGAGAGAGAGAGAATCAGCAGCAAAATTCCATTAGGGAAAACGCCACCACCACACACACTGTATGTTGCAAAACTGGACAGTTTCATAGTTCCTTTCACAAATGTCTTTGTACATTATTAAATAATGTGTCAATTTGATGTAGCAAAAAAAAGACAACCAGTCACAAAAAAACCCCATCACATCATATTTGGAAACACCAACATGACACACACTGTATGCTGCAAAACTGGAAGGTTTCATGGCTCCTTTCACAAATGTCTATGTACATTATTAAATATCTTTGTGTTACTTGTCAGTCATCCTCGACTGGTCTGGCGAATTCTTCTCCACTGTCACTGTCAGCAATTGGCACTCCAACAGGCGAATTATTGTCTAAAATCATTTGCAATGCCACCGTGCTGTTGTAAACACCCTTATATTTGTTTCCTGAAGTGCTGGCCACGCTTCGACTAGAGAAATCTGCTAAATAAATTTGGAAATATTCGACAACGTGTGTCAACTTGCAACACAAATGTAGAATAGACGTTCTGGAGACATGCAGTGAACATTTCGAATTTTGTGGTTTCATGAAAAGAAGAACGAGCGAAGTTGGTAACTGTAGTGTACAAGTTGCCGGTCGGCGCCCGAGACGTTGAATGCACAAGTTGCCGATCAGCACCTGAACCATCGAAAGGGTTAAAAGGAAAGAATCCTGAGACACAACCACTAAGTGTCAGTTGCAGTTTCAAGGAGTGGACTGATCCGTATGCATTACACCACAATCTGCTTCAGGTTCAACATCTTGACAGCTGAATCCTCATGAGATCAGTGTGGTATGAATTTGAATTGCAGGAAAATAATGCTTGTGTACTTTTTAACTGTTGCAATCGATTTTATGAACCAAAGTAGTGCAGTCCCAGGAAGTCCATATAAAGCAAGGTGACTAACATCCTGGCCTCTGACCTCAATCTAATATCATTTAGGCAACAGCCCTTTAGTTTACTGATGGGTGTCAGAACTTGTAAGCAGTAGTCAAGGTATTAAAAAAAACACAAAAAAACGAACCTAAGCAGATTGCCAGACCTGATATAATGGCCTTTTGGGTTTAAATGTTTTTTTTATATAATAATAATAATTAATAATAATAATAATAATAATAATTATTATTATTATTATTATTATTTGGATAGAAGTAAAAAAAAAAAAAAAAAAAGTGATGGAGAACTGGTATGGGTCCAAGAGTTGCGGTGTTCTCAGAATGTGGTATGTGCTGTGTGTTTCAGTGTCCTGCTGCATGCAGCCATCCCTGGTGCAATGGGCTGCTTTCCACTGATGGGCGGGACTGATGCTGTGTTTGCCTGCCTCCTCACCAACCTCACTTGCCATCAAGCCTCCACCGTCACTTTCATTTCTGTGCATTGCTGACTTCCGTGCTGTCAGATTGAGGCATGCACACACACAGACACACGCACACACAGACACACACACACACACATACGCACACACACACACACATGCACACACACATACACATACTGTCTTCAAGCCTTGATCACTAGTTATGTTATTGAAGGAAAGTTTGGAGAGGGTGTTTAAATCTCATTTTACAAACTTAGACCTGATTCCACAGACACATTTTACATCTTAATTCTTACGTTTGAAACTATGAATTAATTCTTAAGACATGTTTTGAAACTTGAAATTAATTGAATCTTATGTTACAGACTAGAAATTAATTCATCATGCAAACACATTAGAATTGATGCTCTCAACAAAGAACAGTTGTGACTCTGGAAGTAGCAAGGGGGAATTTGAATGAATGCTCAAAGCATTGTCAGTCACCTGAAGATTGCACAGGGTTGCATCTGTTCAATAGTTCAAACCATTGTAGGTCAAGAAAAAAAATATGCACAGTTAAAGCATCAGAAACATGTCATTTACACACTGTAATACTTCATCTGGTCATTGTATGTGAGGTTTAATTTTAAAGATAATTTTTTGCCTGATATATTTAAACAAAGTAAGTGTGTAAAAGCCTTTAGTCTGAGTGTTCATGTATTTCTACTTACTACTCCGTTTGTTCATGTATATGTGTGAATGTGTGTGTGTGTGTGTGTGTGTGTGTGTGTGAGACCATGGTAAATTCCATTGCTGGCATTTAATCAGTTAATACAAGAGCCAGTGAACTGATAGATTTTAAGGTGATAAATGGTAAGATCCTCTCATCCATTATTTTGAATGGGTATGAAAGGCAGAGATTCTTTATGAAACATTTCTGCAACTTTTTAAACACTTTTCTTTCTGTGTATGTTTGAAAAAATTTCTTTTTTTCAGAAACAATCCCTTCTGAAAATTACTTAATATGTATATATATTAATAGAAATGATGTAGTGGAAAATTGGAAAGTTTTGTGTGGAGAGAAGCACTTCCACCCATTCATTTTATGTAGAATTCGCCTGAAATAAAAGTGCATACTTTCTGGTATTACCTTGAGATTTTCTATTTATTTATTTATTTATTTATTTATTTATTTATTCTTATTTAACATTTTTATGTAGATGCTTCCATTGAATGTTCAGGAAACCTAGTCAGATTTTTCTCCCATGATAGATATTTGCATAACAACAATGTTGACAGGGATTGTTGCTTGTTGTTTTTTCCTTTAGAATTGATACTTCCAAAATTAGTTTCCTTCTACCAAGTCCAGCTAACGTCAATCAAAGCACAATCAAACAAAATGGAAACTTTCCAAGGAACGCTGCAAATCTTGCTGTGACTATTCACACTGTTTTCCTGTGCTTCATAATTTCTGTTGTTGACTGAATGTCAGACCTTAAAATTTTGAAGGCCTTGCATTTCTCATTGGTTGATTAGTTGGTGTTTATTGTTGTTTGTTTGTGTGTGGTTAATCCTCTCTTCAAATGAAAAGTAAAGCTAAGGTGAAAGTGTTCTTCTGTGAGTGAGCTGTGTGTGTTGTTGCAAGTGATTGAGCGCATGTATAAATATGCACTATTTCCTGAGTGATTGAAGGTGGTGGGAATGTTTGGATGAAAGTATGCATGAACTCAGGGATCGAGACATAGCCTGTGGCGTGAGATCACGTCAGTCCTTGAAGTCACATCTTGTTTTAGCCTTTCAAACAGTGCACCGTAGCGTGTGAAGAAGATGCGTATCCATAGAGGTGTAGAAGTGTTGTATATGGTGCACGCGCAGTTGAGAGGAGTGCGTGCATGAGGGTTTAGGGTGATGAGGACAGTTGGGAACCTTGGGTCAGGGTAGCGGCATGGTGGATTAGGGCATCAGGACACTGGAGCATATAATGAATAATTATTTTTACTGTACAAAGACAATATTTGTGGTGACACTGTCAAGGGTGTGGAATAAAATGTTGAAGTTATTTGCTTCGCCTCTCTTTTGTGTGTGTGTGGATATTTTGGATTTCTGAGACTGGGAGAGAGAGAGGGAGAGAGCACCAATTATTCTGCACACACAGTGGTAGAGAAGGAAGTGTGAGCACCGATCATTTTATACATAAAATGGAAAAGAAAGAGCGTGTGGGTATATTTTTCCTTTCAAAGTCCAAAGTGGATTTTTTTCTTCAGAATGTTGTCAGGGACAAGCCCTTTGTTATTATGGGTTCTTTTAATGTGCTAAGTGCATGCTGTGTGTGGGGACCTTGGTTATTCGTATCATCCGAAAGACTAATGTGTCAGTGTGTAACATTGTTCAGTTTGTAGGAGGACTGAATGCTCCAAAGAAGAAGGGGAGGTAACCGTGAGAATGACCACCATTTTGGCAGTATGAGAATAGTTGGCAGAAAGCATGTATGTTACAAAGACATTTGTCCAAGGAAGATCTTTATAAATCAGCTAGACAAAGAAGAAAAAATTATTTACTTTCTTTCAAAGCATTGTGTTCTTTACACCTATAGTTCAGACAGAAAAGGAGAAGAAAGGAAATGGCAAATGTTCTGTTCTTTGGGGTGGGGGGGCGGGGGAGGCAAACAAACTAAAAGCCTATATTCAGTCTTGTTTTGTAATTGTATGCTCTGATATTCGTGCAAACTGCTCGATCCGTATCGTATGAGTTCTGTTCATGTTCTCATTTGAAAGACCAGCTCACAGACCACCCCATGAGGCATAGCGGAGAGGGAATCCAAGACCCACATGTCTTTTTTTCAGGGCTAGTGTGCTACCCACTGTTCACATCTCATCTTCATCATCTCTTCAGAGAAATCACCATGTGATGTGGTTCACAATGCGAACATATTTGTATTTCATTTTGTCTCTACAGATTTCTCTGTGTGAAATTCGGGCTGCTCTCCCCAGGGAGAGTGCGTTGCTACACCACAGCGCCACCCATTATTTTGTATTTGTTCCTGCGTGTAGTTTTATTTGTTTTTCCTATTGAAGTGGAATTTTTTTTTACAGAATTTTGCCAGGAACAACCCTTTTGTTGCTGTAGGTTCTTTTATGTGCGCAAAGTGCATTACACGGGACCTTGGCTTATCGTCTCATCTGAATGACTAGCGTCCAGACCAACACAAGGTCTAGTGGAGGGGGAGAAAATATCGGCGGCTGAGCCATGATTGGAGCCAGCGCGCACGCTCAGGTTCTCTTGCTTCCAAGGCAGACGTGTTACCTCTAGGCCATCAGTCCACATAGGATATACACTTTAAATCACTCTTACTGTTGTTAGATCACTCTGTTTTGATATGTGTAAAAGGTGTATGTATGTAACTATTTTTGCTTGCAAATTTTTTACTAGAAAAAAACCCATACATTATAAAGCATACATTATAAAGAGATGGCAAAAAATTGACATGTTCAAGATCATAATGACTAAAACTAAATGGATTAATGAATGAATCAATACATAAATTTCACCGATTCGCTTACCAATTAACCAGCACCCCAAAATCAAATCAACCACCAATCCAATCAGTCAGTTACTCAGCCAGTCTTCATTGTGCACTTTTCTTCTGCACGTCACCGTCTGTCTTGTCCATACAATGAGCTACCATCCACTGGAGACTAGATGCGTTGTAGGGGTGGGTGTAGGGGGGTCGGTTGAGGGCATTTAAGTATCCACCCAAAATCTTACTCTGGCGACAGTCAGGGATGGGGGTGGGAGGGTGAACTGGGGTGTCACCGGGACGAGCGCATTCTCATACGTAACCCCACGTCCCACGGGGGTCGTGTTCAGCTCGGTGGTCAGGTCGTGAAGGATGCAAGGGAGGTGAGAGCTTATGCATGGCTGGCTGGTCTGCTCCAGTATTCTGTGGTCAGCTCCCCCTGCCTTCAAAACCCACGAGCACTGTTCTGGCAGTCGTATGGAGTCACGTGAGTACTATTTATTAGCGCGCACGAGCCAAGAATCGTCAGATGGTACCACTGCAGGCAAGCCAGCAAACTTGTAAATAGAATTGTGTATATATATATATATATATATATAAGTCCCTGGGGCAAGCCAAGGTTCGGATCAGTGACTGTGGCAGACAACTGAATTAAAAGATAGTTCTAACACTTAACACTGAACTATAAATCCACGCGCAACACACTTGATCATTCGCTACGTGGTTTGTGTAAGAGTGTGCACGTTTATTATTTTAATAAAAAAAAAACACCCAAAAAACAATCAAGTCGAGGAGGGGGCGGGCGTGGAGGTGTGTGTGTGTGTGTGTGTGTGTGTGTGTGTGTGGGGGGGGGGGGGGGGGGGGGGGGGGGGGGGGGGGGGTGATTTGTGACCACGTTGCCTGTTTTGAGCTTGTTTGTGACAACCGTACGAAACCAAAACACTGCCCCGGTATCAAGTGTATTAATTTGTTTTTAGTGAATCTACAGTTAGCGTACCATTTCCGACTGTGAGCTAATGAAGCCTTGCATGAAAAAAAACAAACAAACAAAAAAACAGTGTGCTACAAATCCACGGCAGTCACTGTTAATATTATAAATAGGAACATTAAAGTTTCTGATGGCTCTTTATTTCACCATTCATTATCAGTAGCTTGTCTCTTGTTGAATGGACTCTCCTTTCATGAAGAACATCACTGGAATAATTTTCTTTTCTTTACTTGTATTGCGTTCATCTTTAATTCCCCACTTCGTCTATCCTCAGAACTCCCCCTCCACCACCACCCCCCCGACTCAGTCGCCATAATGTGGAGTGATGGCCTGGAGGTAACGCGTCCGCCAAGGAAGCGAGAGAATCTGAGCGCGCTGGTTCGAATCACGGCTCAGCCGCCGATATTTTCTACCCCTCCACTGGTCCTTAAGTGGTGGTCTGGACGCTACTCATTCGGATGAGACGATAAACCGTGTGCAGCATGCACTTAGCGCATGTAAAAGAACCCACGGCAACAAAAGGGTTGTTCCTGGCAAAATTCTGAAGAAAAACCCAAATCGATAGGAAAAACAAATAAAACTACACGCAGGAAAAAAAAAAAAAAAAAAAAAAAAAAAAAAAAAAAAGGGTGGCGCTGTAGTATAGCAACGCGCTCTCCCTGGGGAGAGCAGCCCGAATTTCACACAGAGAAATCTGTTGTGATAAAAAGAAATACAAATACAAATAAACTCCCCTATCTTTATCGCCTTCATTTTCATCGTCGTCATCATCATCATCATCATGTGTGCGCACGTATATGTGTGTGTTTTAGATAATGGAAATTTATCGGACTTGCACTGAGTTGAGTGGTATTGTGTTATTTTGTTATGTAGATGTTATTTGCCCTTTTTTTTATTTATTTATTTTTTAACAATTTTGTGTATAATTTGTATGTGCCATGACATACTTTACCACACTTAATTTCTCTACGAGATAATAAAGGTATTCTGATTGTGATCCTGAATCCTTCTTCTTCTCCTCCTCCTCATCATCATTATAATGTTTTTATTGATGACATTCACATATGTAAGATAATACCCTGATCAGATGTCTACCATCATTCGGCTTTTAAACAGAATTCTTTCCTCTTTTCTCTAGAGTCATACAGAGAAGCACTGTACTTCCACTGGCTGACAAAAAATGAATGATTAAACTGAACGGACTGTTCTCTCTGTCTGTCTGTCTGCCTCTGTCTCCCCCCCCCCCCCCCCAAAAAAAAAAAAAAAAACAAAAAAAAAACAACAACAAAAAAACCCAAAAAACAAACAAACAAAAAACAAACAAACAAAAAAACAACAACACACACACACACACAAACACAAACAAAACTAAACAAAACAAAAACAAACAAAACCACACACACACACACACACACACACACGACGTTCAGTTATAGGGGTAACCTTGACCAATCAGTCTTTCCTTGTCATTAAATTCGGGGGCTGGGGGAGGGGGAGGGGGGGGAGGGGTGGGGGTGGGGGTGGGGGGGTTCCTCACCGACCGAAGCGGATGTCGACCTGTCAGCCGAAGCCTGCTGCATCGATAATTGATCACAAGAACGAATCGATGTACTTACGTTACGTAAATAGGCTGGCACGTGCAACATGTATGGGCCGGCAGACAACACATATGCAGCGGTGTGCGCACGAAAATCCTTCCCTCGGGGACTGTCGAGTGACAGTGATACAGTCAGCACAACACATGTAGAGAGGGATGTGGTGGCGGGATAGATAGCC
This sequence comes from Babylonia areolata, assembly GCF_041734735.1. NCBI lineage: Eukaryota > Metazoa > Mollusca > Gastropoda > Neogastropoda > Buccinidae > Babylonia > Babylonia areolata. Next base: position 5,150,657 of record NC_134904.1, on the reverse strand, counting down.
TACCTTGCGACACCACACTGAAAGGAGGGTGTGTGTGTGTGTGTGTGTGTGTGTGTGGAGGGACCTGGGGGTGGTTGGGTGGGGGGGCTTGGGGGGTATTTGGGATGGACACCCCACCCCGCATCCCTCACCCCCACGCCGGCCCTCCTGGGGGTCACGCACTAAATAATTATTGTTGATGAATATCTTCTATTCTATCCTTGGGTTTGCCTGGGTTGTTTGAGGATGAATTATGCCACACTGTTGTCTTATTTGTTTATCTATTTATTATTATTATTATTATTATTACTATTATTTTATTATTATCATTACTACCACCTTTTTTATGTCATAGTTGTTATTTATTTATTTATGTAAGATTATCTATTATTTATTCACTTTTTTTTTCTCAAGGCCTGACTAAGCGCGTTGGGTTACGCTGCTGGTCAGGCATCTGCTTGGCAGATGTGGTGTAGCGTATATGGATTTGTCTGAACGCAGTGACGCCTCCTTGAGCTACTGAAACTGAAACTGAAACTATGCCACACTGACGAAACAAAATTATGAGCGTGGAAAGAAAACAAACTTAAAAAAAAAAAAAAAAAAAAATTAACACCGCCCCCGCTCGCCCTCCCCACCCCACACCTCCCCTTGAAAGAAGAAGACCCCCCTCACACACTCACACACACGCACACACACACACACACGCGCGCGCGCGAGCACACACACACACACACACACACACACACACACACACACACACACACACACACACACACACAACCGTGGTGTGACGTGAAAAAGGACAGTACCCCCCCCCCCCACCCCACCCCCCACCCCCACTTCATCCTCCCACCAACCCCCGTCTCCACCCCACTCATCACAACCAACCTCCCCTCCTCCCTCTCCTCCTCAGCGTCTCTCCTCCCCACGTGCACACCCCACCCCCCCGCCACCCCACCCCACCCCCAGTTCCCCGACACCAATAAAAAATAAAAAGAGGGTGAGGGGAACAACAACAGAAGAAAAAAGAAAGAAAGAAAGAAAGAAAGAAAAAAAAAAAAAAAATCAACATTCAAACATGGTTAACATCAGAGTTCAATAAGTTCAATTGTTGTGGCAGGTCCACTTCCTTTGCGTTAGCTGTGCTTGACATGCATGTATATGAATGTGTAGTGTGTGTGTGTGTGTGTGTGTGTGTGTGTGTGTGTGTGTGTGTGTGTGTGGGCGCGCGCGCGCGCACGCGCACGCGCACGCGCACGTGTGTTTATGTATATTTGTGCATGCCTGTGTGTACGTATGCGTTGAGGGTAGCTGTTAGGTACACATGTATGTTAAAAAGTATGTATGCATAGTCACGGTGTGTGTGTGTGTGTGTGTGTGTGTGTGTGTGTGTGTGTGTTTAGTCACATTTGGTGTGTAACATTGATGTAATGTGTTAACAAAAATGTTTTTGTAAAGCACCTAGAGCAGATTTCTGGATAGTGTACTATATAAATATCCATTATTATTATTATTATTATCATTAGTTTCATTAGTTCTCAGAAGGACGATCTGAAAGGGTAGGAGACTAAATGACACGAAACAAGACGGGCACAGTAGCCGAGTGGTTAAAACGTTGGACTTTCAATCTGAGGGTGCCGGGTTCGAATGTCGGTGACGGCGCGCGCCTGGCTAGTAAAGGGTGGAGATTTTTCCCATCTCCCAGGTCAACATATGTGCAGACCTGCTTAGTGCCTGAACCCCCCCCACCCCCCCCCCCCCCCCCCCCCCCCCCCCCCATTCGTGTGTATACGCAAGCAGAAAATCAAATACGCACGTTAAAAATCCTGTAATCCATTACAGTGTTCGGTGGGTTATGGAAACAAGAACATGGCCAGCATGCACACCCCCGAAAGCGGAGTATGACTGCCTACATGGCGGGGTAAAAACGGCCATATACGTAAAAGCCCAC
>NC_134904.1:5126224-5138724 GCF_041734735.1 Babylonia areolata | reverse complement strand
CAACCAACCATCCCCACCAACCCACCAACGAACCAACCAACCAACCAACCAACCCACCAACGAACCAACCAACCAACCAACGAACCAACCAACGAACCAACCAACCAACCAACCAACGAACCAACCAACCAACCAACCAACGAACCAACCAACCAACCAACGAACCAACCAACGAACCAACCAACGAACCAACGAACCAACCAACCATCCCCACCAACCAACCAACCAACCATCCCCACCAACCCACCAACGAACCAACCAACCAACCCACCAACGAACCAACCAACCAACCAACGAACCAACCAACCATCCCCACCAACCAACCAACCAACCATCCCCACCAACCCACCAACCAACCAACCAACCATCCCCACCAACCCACCAACGAACCAACCAACCAACCCACCAACGAACCAACCAACCAACCATCCCCACCAACCCACCAACGAACCAACCAACCAACCCACCCACCAAGGAACCAACCAACCAACCAACGAACCAACGAACCAACCCACCAACCAACGAACGAACCAGCCAACCAATTCACCAACCCACCAACGAACCAACCAACCAACGAACCAACCAACCAACCAACGAACCAACCCACCAACGAACCAACCCACCAACGAACCAACCAACCAACCAACCCACCAACGAACCAACCCACCAACGAACCAACGAACCAACCAACCAACCCACCAACGAACCAACCAACCAACCAACGAACCAACCAACCAACCCACCAACGAACCAACCAACCAACCAACCAACGAACCAACCAACCAACCAACCAACCAACCAACCAACGAACCAACCAACCAACCAACCCACCAACCAACCAACGAACCAACCAACCAACCAACCCACGAACCAACGAACGAACGAACGAACCAACTAACTAACTAACTGGATACCAGTCGGTACATTACAAGCACTGGTAAAAAAAAAAAAAAAAAAAAAAAAGGCTTCAGGCTTCCATGCGGTCTGAGCAAAGGTTGCAGGTCTAGTCTCCCGGCAAGACATTGCAAGTTACTGGTAGGTAGGAGTGCTTCGCTCCGCGGAAATTCTACACCAGTCATTTTGCACCTGATAGGTAATGAATAACGCTTCTGTTATCCAGAAGGAAGACACCAGTGGACCCCCTTGAGTGGAGAAGAAAAATTAAAAGAAAAGAAAAGAAAGAAAGGAAGGAAGAAGAAAGAAAAAAGAAAAGAAAAAGACAAGGCAGAGAGACATACAGATAGGCGCAGGCTGATTTAAGCGTTCGGTTTACTCCGCCTGTCGACATAGCACAGGTTCGGTATTACACGCTTCATTAATTATTCTTTACGGTGCCCGAAGAGAAGTGTTCTGCTTGGTTTGAGGAGTGGGGGAGGGGGTAAGGGGGAGGGAGGAGGGGTCAGTGGGGCCTGGGTGTGTGTGTGTGTGTGTGTGTGTGGGGGGGGGGTGCGTGGGGGTGTAGACAGGGCAGGTGTGAGGTGTGGGGGAGGGAGGAGGGAGGGAGGGAGGGACGGAGGTTGGAGAAGCGAGGTGGAGGATTGTTTGGGAAGGGGGTTGTGGGGAGGGGGGTGGCGGGGGAGCGGGTGGTGGGTGGGGTGTGGGGGGGTGGGGGTGGGGTTGTAAGTAAGGAAGGAAGGGAGGGGAAGAGTAGGGGAGGGGTTGTGTGCTTTAAAAGTATGCTGTCTGTGAAGTTTTTGTTTGTTTATTGTTGTTGTTGTTCTAATACTTATGACAGAGAAGGGGAAGGGGTAGGGGTGGGGGGGGGGGGGGGTGTGCTTTAAAGAATGCTGTCTGTGAATTTACTGCTTGCTGTTGTTGTTTTGTTACTTATGACAGGGAAGTGGATGAGTGGGTGGGGGTGCTTTAAAGAATGTTGTCTGTAAAATGTTAGCTTTTTGTTGTTGTTTTAATACGTATGACAGGGCGGTGTGTGCTTTAAAGATAATAATGAACTTTGTTGTGGTTGTTGTTGTTGTTGTTGCTGCTGTTGTATTCTGACAGGGTGAGGGGGTGGAAAGAGGAAGCGTGTAATGTGTGAGTAAATATGTGTGTGTGCGTGTGTGTCAGAGAGAATACAAATACGAATCGATGGAGTCTCCCGTCGGTCCGACGGATGAGTAGGCAGGCAGGTTTATCTGTCGGTGTGTGTCCTCATTTGGGAGAATGGAAATACGAATGCGAATGGTTTATTCAGCAAAGGCCTTTGCCCTTTGTGAAGGGGTGTGTACAGACATCTTTTTTTTTCTCTCCCCTCTCTCTCCCCCCTTCTCTCTCTCTCTCTCTCTCTCTCTTTTCCATTGGCGTAGTCTTTTTTTTTGTTTGTTTGTTTTTTGCTATGTCTCTCCATCCATCTATCTGCTATTTTATACAGCCATTTTCGCACCTGTACAATAATGGTAATGATAATAATAATGATAATGATAATAATAATAATAATAATAATGATAAAAACACCTGCTATCAACCAGGCGGGAGACACCACTACTGAATCCCTTTGTTAGGTTGAACGCTGTTGAAAACAAGAACTAGCTAACTAACGAATGAACGAACAAAATGGAAGAATGAATGAAAGAAAGAACAAAAGTCGTAGACTGCCGTGCTAAGTGCTGGGTTACTCTGCAGGTCCACCTAGCCTCGGTGTAACTCATGCTTCATTGCTTATTCTTCGCGATGGCACTGAAAAAAGGGACTGCCGCTTTTGCAGTGGGACATTTATTTGTGTGCTGAAGGTATAAAGAAGAATTCCTTGTGACTTGTTGTTGCTTCCGAGGGGTACGATGGGTATGTGTGTGTGTGTGTGTGTGTGTGTGTGTGTGTGTGTGTGTGTGTGTGTGTGTTCGTTGTTGTGATGTGTGTGTGTGTGTGTGTGTGTGTGTGTGTGTGTGTGTGTGTCTGTGTGTGTGTGTTCGTTCGTTGTTGCGATATGTGTGTGTGTGCGTGTGTGTGTGTGCGTGCGTGTGTGTGTGTGTGTGGTTCATTGTTGCAATGTGTGTGTGTGTGTGTGTGTGTGTGTGTGTGTGTGTGTGTTCGTTGTTGCGATGTGTGTGTGTGTGTGTGTGTGTGTGTGTGTGTGTGTGTGTGTGTGTGTGTGTGTGTGTCTGTGTCTGTGTCTGTGTCTGTATGTGTTCGTTGTTGCGATGTTTGAAAAATGCGATCAGATGACACAAGAAACACCTTTGCTGGTAGTCTGTCGATTCCCAGATTTTTTGTTTTCTTTGCACTGGAGTAGGCATACACTTCGAATCAACCACACTGGGCGCAGAATCAAGTGCAGTCACTTTTCAGTCATGAACATCCATGCGCTACAGTAACGTAATGAAGACAGTTAATATGCAGACAAGGAAAGCTACCTGTAAATTACAAACCAAGATTATTAGGTTAGAATTAGTTGAAGTGCTGGCAGGTTGCACAGTAGATGTTTGACAAGATAATGCGAGGGGGTTGAAACAGGATGGAACTGTTTTTTTGTTTTTGTTTTTTGTTTTTGCATGAGCACTGCACGTTTCGTTATTTGAAGAGCGCAGGCTATACACTATTGTTTGTGTTATTATTTATTATTATGTTAGAATAATAATAATAATAATAATAATAATAATAATAGTAATAGCAGCAGCAGCAACAATAACACCACCACCACCACCAATAATAATAATAATGAAGAAGAAGAAGAAGAAGAAGAAGAAGATGATGACACTAATGATAATAATAATAATAATAATAACAATGATGATGATAACTATCATGATGATAATAATTATTGTTAATGATAAATAATGATGATGGTAATGAAGAAGAAGATAATGATGCTGATGATGATGATGTTGAACATATTTATCCATTCACCCATTAATATCGATAATCACAGTCACCAAATTCTTTCTAAGCAGGACAAGAGTTTGCCAGCAACTGTTCGTTGCATCAATAATACCTTGTATCCTGCTGAGTTTATGCACTGATAAAGGGGAAATCTGGAGAAAAGAACAGAAACGAGTAAAAAGGAAATATACGCGCATATTGCCGGCATTTCTTAACATTAATGACATCTGGTTAATAATGATTCTTATGTATGTACTGTAAATAGTCACAGCGAAAGTAAAAGAAGCTCATAAATTCATCTGGCGAAAAAAGAAAATCCTTATATTATAATCATGGTTATCATATCATACAGTCACCACAGAAGAACAATTTGTCAAATGTCCGGAATGTTTGATTTAGTATCGATACCCATAAATATCATCAGTGTAAAGCGAGCTTTTAGAGTTATGTGATCATAAACCAGAGTTTGCAATGAGCGTTAAAGAAAGAAAGAAAACAACAACAACAACAACAACAACAACAAAAAAAAGAAAAGAAAAGAAAAGAAAAACGCAACCAATAATTTGGGTTTTATTCAGTGACTGCGGAACGGTAAGTTAATTATTATGGCAGGCGGTGGGTGTCATTAGTTGCCTGGAAGAGTCAGCCCCAGGTCACTTTGAGAGGGGTGGTGCTTCTCGCTAAGTGTCAGAGTGACTTCCTTGTCTGTCTGTCTGTCTGTCTCTGTCAGTTTCCCTCACTCCCTTACCACACCCTTCCCTGTCCGTCTCAGTCTGTCTGTCTGTCTGTCTGTCTCTTTCTCTCGTCTGTCTGTCTGTGTGTGTCTATCTGCTTCACTGTTTGTCCACCTCACTCCCTTTCCATCATACACTTACCTGTCTGTCTCTGTCTGTCTGTCTATCTGTCTGTCTGTTTTCGTCTCAGTCTGTCTGTCTGTCTGTCTATCTCTTTCTGCTGTTTGTCTGTCTATCTGTCTGTTTTCGTCTCAGTCTGTCTGTCTGTCTGTCTCTTTCTGCTGTTTGTCTGTCTGTCTATCTGTCTGTTTTCGTCTCAGTCTGTCTGTCTGTCTGTCTGTCTCTTTCTGTCTGTCTGTCTGTCTGTCTATATGTCTGTCTGTCTGTTTTCGTCTCAGTCTGTCTGTCTGTCTTTTTCTGTCTGTCTGTCTGTCTGTGTCTATCTGTCTGACTTTTTGTCCACCCCACTCCCTTACAATCATACACTTACATGTCTGTCTCTGTCTGTCTGTCTCTCTGTCTTTTCCTCACTCCCTAACCACACCCTTCTCTATCCGTCTCAATCTGTCTGTCTGTCTATCTGTCTGTGCGTCTGTCTGTCTGTTCGTCTCTGTCTGTCTGTCTGCCTCTGCCTGTCTTCCTCACTCCCTTACTAACCATACCCTTCCCTGTTTGTCTGTCTGTCTCTGTTTGTCTTCCCCAATCCTCGAAAATAAACATAGTCATAAGAGCTTGCAACAAGAAATAAAACAAAATATGATAACTGAACAATATAGACAGACAGATAGATAGATAGATAGATAGATAGAGAGAGAGAGAGAGAGAGAGAGAGAGAGGGGGGGCGGTGGGGGGATGAGGGGGGGGATGCACAGAAGAATTCTACCATTCGAGACATTTTCTGTTACCGCCCCTTCATCACTGTAAGAGAGGGGAGGGAGAGGGTGTATGGGTGGTAAATGATAACCATACTCAACCCTAAGTGGCTCTTAACTGTCTGAGGTGTGGGTGGGTGGAGGTGGATGTGTGTGTGTGTGTGTGTGTGTGTGTGTGTGTGGGTAGTGGTGGTTGGGGAGGGGGGGATGTTGTTGTTGTTGTTGTATCGTTCGTCATTTATCAGATGGATTCCCCCGTCTCCTCGACGAAGGCGGCAGTAAGTCGCACAGGTCCTTCAGTCCTCCGTAGAGCTTCCGGGCCGCTGGGATTGGGTCGGGCCAGGTTTTCTCTCGGAGCGCTTGGTGGAGCGGGCAGGACTGCAGCAGATGTTCTGTTGTCTGGCTGCCTGTTCTGCAGGGGCACTGCTCTGTGTCGACGATACGGAGTTTCCTGTATAGTGGGTGGGGGGAATGGGGTGGGGGGTGAGGTGGGGGGAGGGGTGGGGGAGAGCTGTGGAATGATAACGATACACAATACCTTGGTGGATCATCGATTTTAATGAAGGAGGGGTGTGGGGAGTGGGTGGGTGGGAAAGCTAACGATACTCAGCCCTCAGTGGTGAAAGAGAGGGTCTTCTGGAATCACCTTGGTTTGTGTGTCTCGATTATCGATTGATTTTGTAGATCGCGCGTGAACGAGAACGGTTTGGTTGATTGGTTGGTTGGTTGGCTGGTTGGTTGGTTGGTTGATTGAATGGTTGGCTGCTTGGGTGGGTGGATGATACGACCATAACCATTTTAGTGGTGGGATGAAGGGTTGGTTGACTGGTTGATTAGTTGGCTGGTTAATTGGTTGGTGGGTTGGTTGTTGGTTGGTTGGTTGATTGATAATGGCAATGGTAATGGATACTTATATAGCACACTGTCCAGAAATATGTTCTAGGTGCTTTACAAAACACATTTGTTTACATAACACATTACGTCAGTGTTACGCACACACACCAAAATGTGTCTAACAAATTGAACGCTCGCGCATGCACACACGCACACACACACGCACACACACACAATGCATGCATACTGTTTAACGTATGTAGCCAAGCGCTCAGCTGGCATAAAAAATTGTTTCGCACGCTAGCTCTATAGCAGACACCTTAAGTTAAAATTCTGTATGTGACTGCTGTTGGAAACTAAAACCACACCATTATAGTGTTTGGATGAGAATAGATCAGGTATTTAGAAATTGCAAAGCCGATTTTCATTGTCAACACTTAACGGCATTCACTGCACAACTAGCATTGCTTGATGGCTTTGTCTGAGGTGAAATCTGTGTTTCTGACACACTGTATTTAATTAAATATATATTTTTTCGGATCAGTAAACTGCAAGTATTATATACTGACAGAATCATTGCAATTCCATCTTTAAATCTATCCCATTTGCGTTTGCCTACATTAAACTGATTTAACGCAGTTTGTAATTTTCAGCGACAAGCTTGCTAAAACTGACTCTTTTCAGGTGACTTGAATTAAGATTATAAATTCAACTTAAATAATCAACACTTCATTTTATGCTCATTAGAAAGTAGGTGTCGAGATCTTCCTTTTGCGACCTATCCGACGTAAATCGGTTCAGGAATAATTTAGAAATCTATCACTGAACACCTTATAACAAACACAGATTATTCAAATATTTAGTGCCACAGGCCCGTTTTGTTTCACGGGCCACATGGGCGTCATTCCAGTTTGCTTAACTTGCATAAATAGCCACAGCAGGTGATGACTGGCCACTTTCCACCTGGCCAGTCACTGGCTAGAGCCTGCTCTCTCTCTCTCTTGCATGTTGTACACAGAGTGTGTGTTGCTGCAATGGCCAAGTGTCATTGCCATATCACTGTAGGTACTGTGTGTAAAATGTGTTGATGATTTATAAATTGTATTCTTCAACACAGTACTTATATGAGTTCATATGAGTATGTTGATATTGCTTTGTTCAGTTATTGCTTTAACATGTAGTCACAGCTCAGCTATGATTGATCTAAATAATCACCATGTCGTCATATGGTTATGGCAGTGGTCCATTTCATTCTTTTCAACGTCACAGTCAGTTACGTCTCTGGACACTGATAGTTTGTTGGAGAATGTTCTATGATGACGTGTTCTTTCTCATTTGCTGTCCCTGATGAAGGTCAGGTTACTTATCCCGCTTTGGTGGAGGAGATTTAAATGTTGAGCACCAGCTTAGCTATCTTGATATTTGGCTTTGTGTAAGTTATTCATCATTTAATGGTTAAGCCATGACAGTTCTTCCAATGTTTGTGTTGTGCACTGATTACAATATGGCCTTTCAGCTTGCCAGTATTAAATATCAAAGCCACTGATTCTATCTTTTCTATATGCTGATATCAGTTGCACTGCTACAGTGTGCTTAGTCAGGACTCTAAGATGTGTGTAGTATTTTGTTGTGGTAATTACAAGATAGTGCTGGATTAATATCAGTTATTGGTTAAAACCATCTGATATGTATCACAGTATGTTAATTGTAAGTTGGCGATTATGCTCTCTCCTATACAGCTTACTGCAGTATAGTGCTACATAATAACTGATTCATTTGATTCAATCTGACACAGTATGATCTTTACTTAAATCTATACTGTCAGTGTACTTTCACAAAATCAGCTTAGCTTTAACCACTTTATTTACACTGATTAAATGTATTAGAAATGTCATTTGATGTCAGTGTTTGGTCTTCACACATATGCATTATCTTATGTTGTTGCTTATGCCAAACTGAGTGATAGTCTTTCCATGTAATGTGTATACATGTGTTTTCTGTACACTTGCATTCCTGACATGTTGTTTATGTCTATTCAGGCATTGTCTTCTCATGTCTTCTCTTATCTCCTCTTATTTTTCTTCTTATCTTGTTATAAATATCGTAAATAAAACAATAGAAAAACCATTTTTTGACTGACCCTGGGCCAGTGCGTGGATATTTTCTATCCTTTAATTCAGTAAATTATCAGTAATTCTTTTGTACCGTCCCCTTGATACCACTCTGGACCACGGCTACACATATGCATGTACATATCAGCTGCCCTTCACACATGAGCACGCACATGCACAAACAGACGCGCGCGCGCGGATTGGTGGCTGGACAGATGTGTAAGTTAATTGGTGTGTTTGTTTAGTGGGTTGGGTAGTGGGTTGGCTGGTTGTTGGGTAGGTGGGTTTGATAATGGGTTTGGTTTGGCGGGTGGGTGGTTTTATGAGTGTGGGTTGGCTGGTTGGTGGGCTGGTAGTTTAATGGGTTGATGGATTGCATCGGTTGGTGTGTAGGTTGGTGGGTGTGTTGGTTGGCTGCTTGGTTAGGTGGGTGAGTGTGTCAGTGGACTGGTGGTTTAGTGGGTTGGTTGGTTGTCTGGTGGCTTGGTTAGTTGATTAACGGGTTTGTGAGTGAGTGCCTAGGTTGGCTGGCTGATTGGTTGGTGAGGTGGTTGATGGGCTGGTCTATGGACGATTGACTAGCTGTTTTTACTGATAATCGTTTTCAAATAGGTCTCAGCACTTCCAACCATTTCTACCATTGAAGGTTAAAAAAGCAACAAACAACAATAAAGCAAACAAACAAACAACATAAACTACACCAAACAAACGGGAAAGCTGTGAAGGCTTCCCACTTTCTTTTCAAGGTGAAACGTCTGATAGTTTGTGGTGCCTGAAGATTCATTAAACGATCCATTTTCACCCAGGAGAAAAGAACTTGTTGCTGCCCTTGTCAAGACAGCCATTTGTCTTTGTCTGGTCTTGAAGTGCACCCAGGTCACATATGTATACCTGCACACAGTCTGCTGGTACAATGGGGTGCAGTGTAGAGGTGTAGTTTATTGAGCAGAGCTGCCAAAGTGGTGTTGGTTTTTTCCCCCCGTTTTGTGATTTACGTCGGCTGGACTGGCGTCGTGCAGCCCACAGCCATTGTTCTGTTGATTATTGCTCTTAGTTGTTCTCTCTCTCTCTCTCTCTCTCTCTCTCTCTCTCCTTTTTTCTGTATTTTCTTTCTTTCTTTCTTCTTTATGTCTTTTTTCTTTCCTTCTTCTGTGTTTGTTATTTCCGTCTTTCTTTTCCTTCTTTCTTTCTTTCTGAAGAAGAAGAAGAAGGGGGAGGAGGAGGAGGAGGAGGAGGAAGGAGGAGGAGCAATGGGGTGTGGTGGTGGTATTGTTGCAACACAATTGAACTTAATGATAAGCAGGTACAACACAAAACGAACTGCTTACGTACGTTTCTTCATTATTTCTTTTCTTCCTCCCTCTTCCTTTTCTCCTCCTCTTCCTTCCTTCCTTCATTTCCTTCACTCCATTATCTTTCCTTGTTTCCTAGCAACCACGCATAACAAACGATTCTGATCGGAAGAACAAGGTCGTGTAGGTTTATGTGAGGCAGGTGCCGGAAGGTCATGAATATTCATGAAGGCTCTGATTGGTTTCTGTCGCCTGGCCGGTACTTCCCTTTGATTGGACGTACCGATAAAACGGCAACGGGACCCACACAATGGACAAGCGATACAAGTTCGAACAGATCGATTGTTGCTATTTTTTACCCGGCACGCTCTGATCAGTCGATGTGAGATCTCGATAGAAGATGCGACTGGGAGATTGGGGGTGGGGGTGGGGGTGGGGGTGGCTGGGATGTTGGTCAGGAAGGGGGGTAGGGTGGGGTGAGGGTGGGTGATGGCGGAGGTGAGTTGCAGAGCATGGATCGGGTAGGTTCACGTGTGGTTAAAAAGTGTTGCATTGTGGATCTGAGTATGGTAATCATTTCGTTTTTTCAGAAGGTGCAGATATAAATTTCGAACGTTTTGTTTTACATTCTATTCAGGCGAGGGAAGTTTGGAATATGTCAGTGTACCATTTTGCATTGTAAATTTTGTTCCCTTTCAAATTTAGACAACGGGTTGATAGAATTTTGACATGCCAAGACACTTCTGTCGGATGTTGATACTTTTTATTCCATTTTTTAAGAATAATGGAAATTTTGAATTTTACAGCGTATCCTTGCCTTTCGGTTTTTATAAACTCATACAGTTTTCTTTAAATTTTTATTTTCAAAGATAACACAATCTTAGAATTTTAAGGCTTGTTCAGTTTATAGTTTACTCTAGTTTTCAGATGTTGGAATCGTAGAACTATTCGATGATCGAACTGCTTTCCACGTGTTGGGAAATCGATATATTTTTTTTCTAGCGTGGGTTGCGTCTTCTGAGATTCCTTGGTGTGATTTTCTTTCTTTTTTTTTTCCAGATAGGTGGACATGAAGAACTCTGGAGAGCAGTGACCAAAAGTCGGTGAATATTGGAGAGAAGTGCTTCTTTCCTGGGGACATGTGCAGAGGCAACTCCGTGGTAACTGTTAGGATTTGTGAAGAGCCTAATAACCGATGATTATAGCCTACTAGCTCGTATAATGTCACCTGAAACACAAGAAGTGGCCGTGAAATAGAAAAGGAAAAAAAATGAAAGCAAACCCACACTTCCTTGAACGCATGAAAAAGAGAAAAGAAAGAAGATTAATTAACAAACTGAATATAACCACACCTGTATAGAAACCTTCATAAATTGGTACTGTTTTTATAGCTTCCTGTTCCGTCACAAGCTTTGACCATGAACATCAAGGCAGTCTGTATGTCCAGCGACAAAATGAAGTTATCCAGCTTCTCTATTCCCGAGACTGTGAATTCTGCACGCCCGAATGCCACAGACCCAACTGTTCCTTATAACCTTCATGATGATGTTGATATGACGTCATCTCGCGAACACTGTGACGTCAGCGACGTCCCAGTCATACGAATCCCAACAGGCCGGACTTCCGTACAGAGTAAGACGCCGGGACGTGCACGGAACGTCGTCAGCGCGTCTGTGACTTTGACAACGACTGTACATGCACAGAAAGACCAGGTGGGTGGGTATTTTATTTGCCCCAAAAGTTTGGAAGTCTTTGCCATCTGACATGGTGGTACAGGGTGTATAATTATTGTCGGTTAAGTCCTATTTTAGCGTCCTGAATTCAGTTAAATTTTTGTGCATAGATGAAACGATATTACCATTAGTAGATGTTGTAACCCTCTTTCGGTAGTTTTCGACTGTATTGTGTGTGTGTGTGTGTGTGTGTGTGTGTGTGTGGTATTTTACTTTATGTTGATACGGATTCATTCGCTAAACTGTAAGTGCCGCCATCTTGCTTTTGTTCGATTTCGGCGCGACAAACTATGATGCAGTAAACAAACAAACAAACAAACAAAAAAAACCATGGCGGTTTGAGATGACAAATGTACGTGGGGTCCCGGATCATGTTGTGGGTCATTTTGCCTCCTATCCAAGCCTAATTCTTTGATTAGATGGGTCGCTCTCACGCAACATGTCATATCTCTTACACCTCCATTGCAAAACGCACGGAATTTTTAGTTTGATTAACTCACTCAGTACGGCCAGTCCTCTCTTCTCCTCTACACAGACCCCTCGGATGTCCAGTGGGTGTCTGAATGACCCAACCTTTAGCTTCCGTCGTCAGAATTGTGGTTTTCTTTGTCAACATTTACCTCTTCAGTATAAGAGCCTTCCGATTGCAATATTTTGATGATGGTAATTGGGGTGAAACGCTGTTAACGTCGTCTCTTTCGCCGTTCGTATGGAGAGAATTAAATAGGTTCCAGAATTTAGGGAACAGAAATGGGACAGCGTCGTGTCATGGCATGTGTATCGTGTTTTCTTTTCTTGTCTCGATTTGTGCTGTGTTGTGTCGAATTGTGTTGTGTTGAGTCGTGGTGTGTTGTGTTCTGTTGTGTTGTGTTGTGTTGTGTTGAGTTGTAGTGTGCTGTGTTGTGTTGTGTTGTGTTGCGTTGAGTCGTAGTGTGCTGTGTTCTGTTGTGTTGTGTTGTGGTGTGCTGTGCTGTGCTGTGCTGTGCTGTGCTGTGTTGTGTTCTATTGTTCTGTGTCGAGTTTTGTTGTGTTGAGTCGTGGTGTGTTGTGTTCTATTGTTCTGTGTCGAGTTGTGTTGGTTGTGGTGTGTTGTGTTGGTTGTGGTGTG
>NC_134904.1:5111224-5121224 GCF_041734735.1 Babylonia areolata | reverse complement strand
TGATCACAACTTCATTATCATCATCGTTATTATTATTATTATTATGAGTAGTAGTATCATCATCGTTATTATCATTATAATGATGATGACGATGTTGGTTATTATTATTATTATTATTATTATTATTATTATCATCATCATCACCTTCTTCATTATCATCATCGTTAATATTATCATTATTATTATTAATAGTAGTATCGTCATCGTTATTTTTATCATTATAATGATGATGAGGATGTTGGTTATCATCACCATTATCGTTATTATTATCATCATTATTATTATTAATAATAGTATTATCATCGTTATTAATATCATTATGATGATGATGAGGATGTTGGTTATTATTATTATTATTATTTGGATGTTGGTTATTATTATTATTGTTATTATGATGATGATGATGGTTATTATTATTATTATTATTGACTCACTTGTGTAAACAAAGTGAGTCTATGTTTTAACCCGGTGTTCGGTTGTCTGTGTGTGTGTGTGTGTGTGTGTGTGTGTGTGTGTGTGTGTGTGTGTATCCGTGGTAAACTTTAACATTGACATTTTCTCCGCAAACACTTTGTCAGTTGACACCAAATTAGGCATAAAAATAGGAAAAATTCAGTTCTTTCCAGTCATCCTGTTTAAAACAATATTTCACCTCTGTGATGGGCACAAAAAAATAAAAAAGAAGTCAAATTATATGCAAACTGCATTTACTGTTATATATATATTTTTTTAATTCTCTAAACATGGCAGTTTGATCTGATATTCTGACACAACAACAAGAGCAGTCATTATTATCATTTTTTGTTCAAACAGGAACTTCTTTTGCTAAGTATGGAAGTTTTATTTATTTTGTAAACGTTTTGGTGCAGATAGTAAAAAAAGGGAAATTAATCTGTAATTAATGCTAGGGGACTTAATTTGCTTTAATCTGATCTTTCTCATCTTAAACATTACATTTTGAAATTATACTCAATACATAAAATGCTTGTGTGTTTTACTCTCAGTGTACAGTGCTTTCACTATGCTCATTCACCCAAGTGGTCTTTTTCGGAAAATACTAAAATCAATACGACGAGTGGACTT
Organism: Babylonia areolata; assembly: GCF_041734735.1. Lineage (NCBI taxonomy): Eukaryota > Metazoa > Mollusca > Gastropoda > Neogastropoda > Buccinidae > Babylonia > Babylonia areolata. Next base: position 5,120,141 of record NC_134904.1, on the reverse strand, counting down.
TTTCAGATCTATTGGCTGAGTCCTGAAGGTCATGGGCAAAAATCAATTGCGCACACATATTTATACACATTCAAAGCGCGTGCTCATATTCTTCGCGAACGCGAACGACGCCATTTTGTTTCAAGTTGTTGACCTGCCCGTTCAATCCTATATTCAATGGACAGTACACGATAACATGTGATCGAAAGTTGGAGAAGGAGATCGTTAAATACTTATTCAGAGAAAGATTTGTGAACGCCTTTTCACTTACTGGATTATGCCCCAAACTGCCATAAAAATATCCACAGAATCAGTCGGAATTCACAGTTAAAAATTGAAAACCATGCGAGTCAATACCCTTGAATTGATGAAACGAAAAAATTTCCAGTCTTGACTTTTCTCAAAATGAAGTCCTTTTCACTTTATACGACGTTTATAAGTACTTGTACTTGGCTCTACATGTTATTAGTTTAACAAAATACTCAATTTTCATATCAGCTTTAAAACTATAAAACTAGAATGAACATAAAAGAGAAATTGAATCGACCGTGTCCTACTACATTCCCGGTGGGTGTAACTTAACTTGTACATCTATCTAGATCTAGAGAAAACTGCTAAATGTTGCAGTGTGACTGCGGCGATAGCCACGTCTCCGTTACCGCGGACTTAAAAAGAATTTTTGATTGCCCTTAAAGATTTTCTGAATGCCCAAGATACACCAGAATAATATGATTTAAACAGCGTTCTCACTGCGAATACCGCAATTGATTTATCGCCCTTTAAACAAGTATGTTCAAATATTAAATTTTAGAGCGTCAGTTAAGGAGCCACGATAGTGTAATGGGTGAGACAGTTACTTCTCACCCGAACATGCGGGGTTCGAATCTGGTTAGGCCTTTTTTTTTTCAATTTTTATTTTTTAACCCGAAGCTTTATAATAAATACAGAACACATTTTAACGATTAGATTTTTTAAAAAGTGTATCACAAGTGAGTCTTGAAGGCCTTGCCTCTCTTGTTATTATTATTATTATTACTATTATTATCATCATCATTATTTCAGGAACAGCAGCAGGAGCAGGAGACGGAGTCGCCGCCAACAACCTCCTGGCCAAACGAGGTCAGAGTCCGACAGAGTCCGCCCAGCGAATACGCCTGCAAGGAGGCTCCAAATCTGCCAGCACTTCCGGTCGAAACACGGGCGATAACCTGCCGCCCATCCTCAGCAGCAGCTCCAGAGCCAAGACAGCATTGGGCACCTCCATCCACGCTGCTGGAGCAACAGCTTCCCACCAACGCCGCCACTGCGCGGTGCAAACATCGCCCAGGCCCGGGGAACAGGGCAGCGACTCTCCAGCGTGCTTCGTCACATCGTCAGGGTGTCAAGAGGACGGCGTCTGTTGCTGCAGTGGGGAGAAGAAGCAGGAGAAGAAGAAGAAGCAGCAGATGGCAGTGTCCGAGCATCCGTCCAAGAAACACCGCTCCTTGCCAAGCGCTGGCGGAACTTTCAGATACACGCATCGTCCTTCCAAAGCGTTGTCGCTCAACATCGCTTCATTACTGTTCTCTGACGAAGGAGACAGCAGACAAGGTCATCATCATCGTTATCATCAGCAAGTTATACAGCAGCGACATCATGTGGCCTCTCACACCAGGCACGGAAACCGAGCAAAGAGCGACGGCGACATCTCCAAAAGGAACAACCAACAAGGAGGCGACCCGAAAATCAGACCACCGGAAATGACGTCAGCGCAGTTCATAGACTTGACGGAAGTGAAGAAACTGTTGCTGAGGGACACGGGGAGTGGCGGCGAAAGTCAGGGCGCTGCGGGAGACCGGAGCCGTCTGTCCACACCGAGCAGGCGGAGGCCGACAACAGTCGGCAGCGCGGCACACCGCCATTTTGGGGGTAAACCGTTGGGCAAGTTGTGCGATGATGATGGTGGTGGCAGTGGTGGTGGCGGTGGCGGTGGTGGTGGTGGCCACAACAGTTCTTCCCTCGCTTCCGTGACTCTGGGAGTGCCTTTGAGCATCAGTGCCTTCCTGTCTTCAGCGGAGTGAGGGGTCTCCCCCCACACGCTGGTCCTCTGGAGAGAGCGAGTCTTCTGGAGAGAGTGAGTGTCCGTGAAAACGTTTCTTTTTGTCTTCAGGAGAGCGTGTCTTCGAGAAAACCGTATCTTCGTGTCTGCAGGAGAGAGCGAGTCTTCATGTCTGCAGGAGAGTTAGTCTTCAGGAGAGAGCGAGTCTTCATGTCTGCAGGAGAGTGAGTCTTCTGGAGAGAGCGAGTCTTCATGTCTGCAGGAGAGTGAGTCTTCAGGAGAGAGCGAGTCTTCATGTCTGCAGGAGAGTGAGTCTTCATGTCTGCAGGAGAGTGAGTCTTCATGTCTGCAGGAGAGTGAGTCTTCAGGAGAGAGCGAGTCTTCATGAGAGGGACTGTTTAGGAGAGTGACTTTTTAGGAGAGCTTGTGTACCGGGGAGCGAGTATTTAGGAGAGGGACTCTTTAGGAGAGTGACTCTTTTGGAGAGCTTATGTATGGGAGAGCGAGTCTTTAGGAGAGGGACTCTTTAGGAGAGTGACTTTTTAGGAGAGCTTGTGCATCGGAGAGCGAGTCTTTAGGAGAGGGACTCTTTAGGAGAGTGACTTTTTAGGAGAGCTTGTGTATGGGAGAGCGAGTCTTTAGGAGAGGGACTCTTTAGGAGAGGGACTCTTTAGGAGAGCTTGTGTATGGGAGAGCGAGTCTTTAGGAGAGGGACTCTTTAGGAGAGCTTGTGTATCGGAGAGCGAGTCTTCAGGGGAGGGACTCTTTAGGAGAGTGACTTTTTAGGAGAGCTTGTGTATGGGGGGCTTGAGTCTTCAGGAGAGTGACTCTTTAGGATATCGAGTATATCATAGGAGAGTGAGTTTTTAGGAGAGCGTGTGTATATGGGAGCGAATCTCAAGGAGAGCGAGTGTGCAGAAAAAGCGAGTCTTTACCAGAGCGAATCTTCATGAAAGCGAGTTCAGTCTTTCTGGCTGATTTGTGATTCTTCTTCTTCTTCATCATCACCATCATCATCATCATCATCATCATCATCAACAACTCTTTTTTCTTCTAAGTGCGTATGTGTGTTTGTGTGATTGAGTGTATGGGCGTGAATGTGTACGTATGCCTTTGTTTGCTTGTTTTATAATGTGTGTGTGTGTGTGTGTGTGTGTGTGTGTGTGTGTGTGTGTGTGTGTGTGTGCGTACGTAGGTACATGATAATGTACCAATTGTTCTTTTCATTGCTTTGTTACTTTTAATAGACTATTCCAGTTACCATTCATATTCGCCGTTCTTATTATTTTATTTTATTTCATTTTATTTCTTTATTTCTGTGTTTTGTGTCGTTCTTTATTTTTTAAAATATTTTTTGTCGTTAAACGGGCAGAATTGAAAAAAAAAAAGCCTTTACTGCGCCTAATTCTTTACCCATTAAAGATTCAAACAATCAGTCTTCTTCTTCTTCTCCATCATCATCATCATCCTCCTCATCATCATCTGCTTCTTTTTGCCCAGGCAGAGACCGAGAGGATCAGTTTGACCGATAGCAGTTGTGTCCGTTTGGTGCATTGAATAAATAGCACGTATCAGACAGTGGTGTTTTCTTCCTTTCTCTCGTTTCGAGCCTGTTTGGTATGAAAATGTTTGTGTCCTTTGAGTTTCGACTTGTATTGGTGTGCTTTTTTTTTTCTTTATTGTATTGTATTGTATTGTATTGTATTGTATGAAAATGTTGTTCCTTTGAGTTTCGACTTGTATTGGTGATGCCTTTTTTTCCCTTTATTGTATTGTATTGTATTGTATTGTATGAAAATGTGGTTCCTTTGAGTTTCGACTTGTATTGGTGATGCCTTTTTTCTTTATTGTATTGTATTGTATTGTATAGTATGAAAATGTGGTTCCATTGAGTTTCGACGTGTATTGGTGTGCCTTTTTTTTCTTTATTGTATTGTATTGTATTGTATTGTATTGTATGAAAATGTGGTTCCTTTGAGTTTCGACTTGTATTGGTGTGCCTTTTTTCCCCCTTATTGTATTGTATTGTATTTTGTGTGTGTGTGTGTGTGTGTGTGTGTGTGTGTGTGTGTGTGTGTGTGTGTGTGAAACTAGAGAGGGATGGGCGCAAGAGGCAAATAGCGTCGGACTTTCAATCTGAGGGTCCCGGGTCCCGGGTCCCGGCGCTTGGTGGATAAGGGGTGGAGATTTTTTTTTTTCCGATCTCCCAGGTCAACATGTGTGTAGACCTGCTGAAACCTTGAACCCCCAGCGTGCGTATACACACGGAGAAGATTAAATACGTACGTTAAAGATCCCCATAATCCATGTCAGCGTTATGGAAAACAAGAACAGACCACCCGGCATTCAACCCTCCCCCCACTCTCCCCCCCCCCCCATTCCCCCCCCCACCAAGCTTAGAGCTTGGTCTCTGACCCAGGATATGCGCTATATATATAAGTATCCATATCATCATCTTCATCGTCATCGTCATCATCATCATCGTCGTCGTCGTCGTCGTTGTTTTATCTTCACAACTCTCAATCTCTATCCATCTCACCAGTCCCACCCTCCTCCAAGAGAAGACACGACAAGACAGAATTGAAAAATATTAAAGTGTAACAACATAAAATTATATTTTCTGCACTATTGTGCAATGGCTTACACACATGGGGTATTTGCAATACTCACTCTTCCACCGAGTCTTGTATAACAAGGGAAAACTTCGCGATAGGCTGCCCGCGAGCGAGGATCGCCGCCTGCGCAGTGCTGTAGTTCAAGAGACCAACGTCCAGCCTACGTCGTCAAGAGACCAACGTCCAGCCTACGTCGTCAAGTGACCAACGTCCAGCCTACGTCGTTGGGCGCGCGACCTCCGAGCATGCACCGCAGCCCTGTGTATATATAGAGCCTACATTGTAGGTTTCGGCGCTTTTTGTAATGCGAGACAGAAAAGGAACATAATTACATAAGATTAAAACCATGCGACCATCATTGTGTAAGCCATTGCACAATAGTGCAGAAATTATAATTTTATGTCGTTACACTTTAAAAGTTTTCAATTTCTGCACCATATGAGTGCAATGTTGTTGTTTTTTTATCGAGGGTCGCCAACACAGTGACAGGCGATTCAGTGGGGGGAAAGGCGAAAACGGGAACAACACACCACAGGCATGGAAGTGGAGGGAAGGGGGCGGGGGGGGTGGGGGGGGGGGGGGGAGGAGTTGACTCAAAACTGAGTATCCATCCGCCACTTCCTTGTCGAACAGCTTTACACACACGCACACACACGCACACACACGTAACACACACACGTGTACACACACACACACACACACACATACATACACAAACACACACACACACACACAAACGTACACACACACACACATACACACACACACATACATACACACACACACACACGCGCGCGCGGACACACACACACACACACATACATATATACACACACGCACGCACACACACACACACGTACACACAGACACACACACACATACATGCACACCCACGCCCCCCCCACACCCCGCCTCCTCCCCCCTCACAGAGACAGACACACACACGTGCACACACACACACACAGGCTATTCGGCAGGGAAAGGCGAAAAGGGGAACTACACACCACAGACGTGGAAGTGGAGAGGGGGGGGGGGGGGGACTCAAAACTGATGATCCAACCGCCACTTCCTAGTCGGACAGCTTTTACTTAATAATATTAAGAATAATAATAATAATGGATACTTATTTAGCACACTATCCAGAAATCTGCTCTAGGTGCTTTACAAAAACGCTTTCGTTAACATAAAACATTATATCTATGTTACATACACACACCAAATGTGACTACACACACACACACACACACACACACACACACACACACACACACACACACACGCACACACACACACACACACTGCATACATACATTTTAACATACATGTGTATCTAACAGCTACCCTAACACATACGCACACATAGGCAGGCACAAACTGACATAAACACACGCACACACAATACACATTCATATACATGCATGTACTTATGTACACATACATATGTATACACACATAGTCAAGCACAGCTAACGAAAAGGAAGTGGACCTGCCACAATTGAACTTATTGCTGAGGGAAAAGGTGAGTTTTGAGACGAGATTTAAAAGATGCGAGGGAATCAGAATGACGGAGGTTATCAGGGAGCTTGTTCCACGTCTTTGGCGATTGAAAAGAAAACGATCTGTGTCCATAGGTCTTACTTCTGACTATTACTTACCCACTCGGCCACAAGCAACCCTCTCACCGTGTCACTGTTCGCTCTCCGGGTCGGTCAAGTGTCGTCGGAAGAAAACTTCCGGTGTCATATCCGCTGATGACAGAGGATGTGACGCTACATGCGGTAGTATGTGTGAGAGAGAGAAAAAGAGCGTCAGCGTGATTCGTTGCGTTCGCTGGCTGTTTTGGAAACGTTTAGCTATGCGTACGTTTGCAATGATGGGAACTTAACTTTTATGCTGTTAAAAAAAAAAAAAAGTGTTTAGCAAACACTCAGTCTGTATTTTTTATTTTTTTAATTTTTTTTAGTTAATTGATATCCTACTAAAATAGACGAGCATAAGTGTATTTCTTTTTTTTATTTTTTTATCATCATTAATCATTTTTTAAAATTTTATTTTACAGATGTGATGCATGTTTTTTTTTTAAATTTAAAAAAATTTTTTTTAAGAAGATAATATCGTTTCTTACTAGTTTATTTTTTTTTGATTTTTTTTCCCTATTCGTTTTTCCTGTCGATAAAAATCTAATGTTTAAGAAATTAATGCGATTAAGAATAGATGATAGAATTGTCACTCTCCCTCCACCCATTTATCTATTTATGTATTTATTTACTTATTTATGTACGCTTATCTATTATTTATTCACCTTTTTTTTTTCTCAAGGCCTGACTAAGCGCGTTGGGCTACGCCGCTGGTCAGGCATCTGCTTGGCAGATATGGATTTGTCCGAACGCAGTGACGCCTCCTTGAGCTACTGAAACTGAAACTAAAACCTCCACCCCCTCCCACCCCCCTCCCGACCCCTCCCACCCCCTCTCCCTCTCTACTTGCAATATGCTATGTATGTACCTCCTTTGCAAACAGGTCGGTGGCCTTGCAGTGAACATATTTCTAATTTAGTATTAAAAAAAACGAAGAAGAAGAAGAAGAAGAAAAACAAAGACATCCATCAGGACATAGGATCAATGAGTTGAAAGAAGGTTCACGGTCGGTGGATGTGGGTGGTGGGGAGAGGGAGGTGGGGTTGGACGGGGATGGGGATGGGTGGGTGGGTGGGTGGGGGGGAAGGGAGGAAGGGGCGTATGGAGAAGAAGAGAAAGAGGAGAATGAAATAAAAAGAAAAAAGATCATGAAAGAAGAAGAAGAAGAAGAAGGAGAAGAAGAAGAAGGAGAAGAAGAAGGAGAAGAAGAAGAAGGAGAAGAAGAAGGAGAAGAAGAAGAAGAAGAAGAAGAAGAAGAAGACGAAGGCACAAAAGCGCACACCTGCACAGGCACACACATACATGCATGGTATACATACAAACAAAACAAAACGAAACACATTCACACTTACTCATGCACGCGCACACACACACTCTCTCTCTCACAGACACCCACACACTCACAACACACACACACGCATTCTTGCACGCACACACACACACACACACACTCACAACACACACACACACGCACACACACACGCACAAACACACCTGCGCACGCACACACACACCCACCCACCCCTACACACACACACACAATACATACACACTCACCCATGCACACACACGCACATATACACGCACGCACGCACGCGCACGTGCGCGCGCGCACACACACACACGCACACACACACACACACACACTGATATCAACACACGGGCAGATACAGGACAACTGCTTCAGCTTTAATACATTTTTTTCAATAAAAGACAAACAAGAAACGATCAAGCAACAGCCATATTGCAAATCCAGTTCCAAATTTTCAGAATGATAATGTAAGACGCGGAAAAAAACAGAAACATTATGTGTTGTTATAATTATCATTGTTGTTGTTGTTACTGTACAGATACAAAATGTTTTGTTGTAGTATTTAAAAAGAAATTGTATGGGCGGATTCTATCCGAAATAAACAACAAAAGATTCGATGACTGCAACGTCAAAACAACATGCAGCACGTGGCACTTCACAAACATTATGTGTTGTTATTGTTATCGTTGTTGTTGCTGCACAGGTACAAAATGTTTTGTTGTAGTATTTAAAAAGAAGTTTTATGGGAGGATGGAGGAGGGATTTTGTTTAATGTCCCGTAACACATATCGGTGATTGAAGACATTTTGTTAAAGTATTTATGCATACATTTGAGTATTATCGGTTAGAAGGGGTGGAAGATGTGAATGAATGGAGGGTTGGGGGGAAAGTGGGCAAATGAGGGTGAAATGAGGGTGAAATCTAAAAAAAATTATAAATACAATTACAGGAAATTACTTAAAGGACTTCGTAGTCGCTAAACCGACAAGCGAAACAATTGGTAATGAATGCAAAAAGTCAAAAACATCAGCGTTCTCAGTCACTTGTGAAGACACACTTTCGTGTACATATGACTTCGTCAAGCTACAGGAAAAAAAAAATTATATGCTTAATTGTCAGGTTACTAAAGCATATGCATTGACATTAGAACAATACTTGGTCCATAATGAATTTGATAATGGGAGGGTTCTATCCGAAAAGATACAAAAGATTCAATGACTGCTACATCAGAACAATATACAATATGACGCACTTCAACAACATTATGTTTTGTTATTGTTATCGTTGCTGTTGTTGTAGTTAAAAAAATTATGCGCGGATTCTATCCGAAAAGAAA
>NC_134904.1:5093724-5108724 GCF_041734735.1 Babylonia areolata | reverse complement strand
TTGGTCACTTTCTACGAAACAGCAGACGACACTCCTGTCGGAACCGCGGGCTGCAGAAGCCGTAGACAAGGGAGTTGGCGGCACAGTTCATGAAGTAGGAGCGGAGGGCGATGTTGTAGCCGTTCAGCGCCGAGTCCCCCATGTCCTCAGCAAAGTAGGCCTTGGAAATGGCGCGGAGGATGATGACGAGCAGGTGGGGGAGGTAGTTGATGATGAAAGTGGCGGTGAGGACAAACATCATCAGCGTGGTGCTGGAAGGGATGGACTTGACAGTGCCGCGCTTCTTGGGGATCCGGCAAGGGATGCAGGCCTTTCCCGGCTTCTTGGTGTCGTCATCACCTTGATGACGTTTACGTGGCGTCAGCAGTCTTTGCAGCAGCGAGGAAGACCTGTCCACCATGGTGCGGTGAGCGGTGGTCTGGGGGTCGTCTGAGGCCTGGATGTCGGGATGAGTCATCGGCATGGTCTGCTGGACACGGGAGGTACTTGACGTCTCGGTTGGTGAGTCGTTTCCAGGTACAACACGGTCTCCTTTGGACGTGGCTCCCATCAGCTTGGTGGAACTATCCTGGGCAGATTCGGCTTCTTCTTTGGTCCATGCGTCCGGAAAACTTCCCGAGTCGCCTCGCCCCTCCTGACCGTTCTGCGTCTGGCCGCCCTTGGAGTGGTCTGCCGATGTGGAGGTGGTGTCCACACTACAGCCTGAGAAGCAGCCCTCGTCAGAATCTTCCACCGAGGAACCTGGTCCTTCATAGTTGTGGTTCTTGAAGGACAGAAGCACGACTTGTTTGTCCAACCCGTAGGAAGGGTTTGTATCTGAGTTCTTTTTGACGGTATTCTTCAACGGAATCAGTTCGGCAGTTGACGACGAATCGGTCGCCGATTGATGAGGTCGGTTTATTGGTCCAGAGCTGGTGTCTTCCACGATGGGAGTGAGCGCCTTGGTGGAATCCTTGGCGGAGGAGTCTTTACCGACCGGAGCTTTCTCCGACATCCGTTCCTGCTTCTTCTTGTGTCGCCACAGCTCCAGCGCGATGCGGATGTAGCAGACGATCATGATAGTGACGCAGGTGATGAAGGACAGCGCCATGAGGCCGTTGTATACCATGGGGAACAGCGTGCCCTTGAACTGGTCACTGACGGAGCACGTGGTGCCAGTGACGTTGCCCACACCGGTGGGCAGGGTACGGGACCCGTTGAGCACGAAGAAAACCAGGGACAGAGCCAGAGAGGCCAGCATACAGATGAGCACGTACAGCTTGATCCGCTTCAAGGACCTCTGCTTCTTCATAGGCCGGCAGATCTTGTTGAAGCGGTCCCTGGCCACAGCCACCAGCACGAAGGCGGAGGTGAGGGCCAGGAAGCTGTTGAAGCCCCGCACACACCTGCACAGCACGGGCAGGTCGAAGGTGTACCAGAAGCGGATGTCGATGATCTCGCTAGGCAGGGACAGCAAGTTGGCCAGCAGGTCACACACGCTCATGGCCAGGATGTACGTGCGGGTGGCGCTGGGTTTGAACCTCTTGTAGTAGACGAGAAAGGCCACGGTGTTACCCACGGCACCCACCACCATCAGCACAGCCAGGTAGACAATGGTGGGTATCAGAGCTTTGGTCTTGGCCAGGTTCAGAGCCTCAAGGTCCACATCCTGGCTGTCGTTGGCCGCCAAGCCGCGGGAAAAGTTGCCGCTCAGGGAGGTGTTTGTGGCGGTGGCATTCTGAGGGCCAGGGAACTCTAGCAGGCCGGACATGTTCATCATGATGGAAGAGTTCACCACCTCTGTCGTCCACAGTGACGATGAGTCGTGAAGAGGCGTTGTTCCGGAACTTGTCATCAGTGACGTGGTGGTGTTCATCACAGTCGTCATCACTTCCCCAGTGACAGTGTCCGGTGCTGTGGTGCTGGAACTGTCAGCCATTGCAACAAATGTCGCGCTGTTCTGTCGTACAAAATGTTCTGTCTTCTTGTTTAGTAAATGGCAGAGGATATTTTCTCGCTGTTTCTTGAATATTTCACCGTAAAATACCCAGTATATCGTCTCGCTGTTCCCTGAATGTTTCACCACAAAATACCCAGGAAATTGTCTCGCTGTTCCCTGAATGTTTCACCACAAAATACCCAGGAAATTGTCTCGCTGTCTCCTGAATGTTTCACCACAAAATACCCAGGATATCGTCTTGCTGTCTCCTGAATGTTTCACCACAAAATACCCAGTATATTGTCTCGCTGTCTCCTGAATGTTTCACCACAAAATACCCAGGAAATTGTCTCGCTGTTCCCTGAATGTTTCACCACAAAATACCCAGTATATTGTCTCGCTGTCTCCTGAATGTTTCACCACAAAATACCCAGGATATCGTCTTGCTGTCTCCTGAATGTTTCACCACAAAATACCCAGTATATTGTCTCGCTGTCTCCTGAATGTTTCACCACAAAATACCCAGTATATTGTCTCGCTGTCTCCTGAATGTTTCACCACAAAATACCCAGGAAATTGTCTCGCTGTCTCCTGAATATTTCACCACAAAATACCCAGGATATTGTCTTGCTGTTCCCTGAATGTTTCACCACAAAATACCCAGTATATCGTCTCGCTGTGTCCTGAATGTCTCACCACAAAATACCCAGTATATTGTCTCGCTGTCTCCTGAATGTTTCACCACAAAATACCCAATATATCGTCTCGTTGTCTCCTGAATGTTTCACCACAAAATACCCAATATATTGTCTCGCTGTCCCCTGAATGTTTTACCACAAAATACCCAATATATCGTCTCGTTGTCTCCTGAATGTTTCACCACAAAATACCCAGGAAATTGTCTCGCTGTCTCCTGAATGTTTCACCACAAAATACCCAGTATATCGTCTCGCTGTCCCCTGAATGTTTCACCACAGAACACCCAGCATACTGTCTCGCTGTGTCCTGGCTGTCCTGTTTGTTCACAGCAGTTTGGCGACAGACGCTTCTTGCGCACGACGCTGACCTGTTGCGGAAATCAGAGGACAGAGTCGGGGAGACCTGCCCTTAGAACTGCGTTCCCTTGTGACGGCATGCACAGTGTATGACGACAGGGAAGTAAAGAAAGATTATGAAGTGAAGGTGGTAGTGGGTTTTTTTTTCTTACGCCCTCTCACTGTTTTTTTTTTCCTTTTCTTTCTTGGTCCTCAAGTGATCATCACCTGTCAATGACAAACACACACAAACACAATGTTGTGTTACTTTGGTAATCGTGTGCACTCCTTTATTGAACACTGGTTGACGGCCGCAATAGCAGAGTGGTAAAAGAATTGGACTTTCAGTCTGAGGGTCCCGGGTTCGAATCTCGACAACGGCGCCTGGTGGGTAAAAGTGGAGATTTTCCCGATCTCCCGTCAACATATGTGCAGACCTGCTTGTGCCTGAACCCCCTTCGCGTGTATACGCGAGCAGAAGATCAAATACGCACGTTAAAGAACCTGTAATCTATGTCAGCGTTCGGGGGGTTATGGAAACAAGAACATACCCAGCATGCACAACCCCGAAAACGAAGTATGGCTGCCTATATGGCGGGGTAAAAACGGTCATACACGTAAGAGCCCACTCGTGTACATACGAGTGAACGTGGGAGTTGCAGCCCTCGAACGAAGAAGAAGAAGAAGAAGAAGAAGAAGAAGGAGAAGAAGAAGAAGAAGAAGAAGAAGAAGAAGAAGGTTAAAAACAAAGGAACTGCTTCCCATTCAGTCTCTGAAGGAAAGCAACAAGTAACTAACTTGCCGACCAGTGCACTAGGCAGCCAACCTATCAACCCCTACATTGACTGCTCAAACGATGCATCCATCATCTGTACTCACATCTATCAGTCAATGATCATACCTTACGGAGCCAAAATGAGCGTTTTGCCTGCTGTTCCCCGAAATGGCTACTCGTTAACGACATATGCTGTGAATGAATTATTGAATTAATGAATCCTACACACTCACTCACTCACTCTCTCACACTATGTATGTATGTATGTATTTTTTTTGTCTCTTTGCACCTCTCTCTCTCATATTCTCTCACATCACTTTCTCCCTATCTCCATGTCGCAAAGTCTACAGCTCTCTCTCTCTCTTTCCCCGCTCTCTCTCTTCTCTCTCTATCTACTTGCCTCTCCCTGGCAATGCCCTGACAGTAACATTGGTACTGCTTTGACACTGACATCAGCACTGACACCACTCTAACACTGACATTAAAACTGACACTGTCCTGACTCTGACACTGGCACTGACCCTGACATTGGCATTGACACTGACCCTGACATTGGCGCTGACTCTGACAATGACACTGACCCTGGCATTGACATTGACCCTGACATTGGCACTGACCCTGATATTGACCCTGACATTGACATTGACCCTGACATTGGCACTGACACCTGATATTGACACTGACATTGACAATCAATCGTGAGGCCTTTATTGGTGCACAGCTGAGAGTGGGGGTGGAGTGGTGCGGCGTTGGGGTGTGTGTGTATAAGCGTGTGTGTGTAAGCGCATATGTGTGTGTGTGTGTGTGTGTGTGTGTGTGTGTATGTGTGTGTGTGTGCGCGTATGTGTGTGTGTTTGTGTGTGTGTGTGTGTGCGCGCGTGCGTGCGTGTGTGTGTGTGTGTGTGTGTGTGTGTGTGTGTGTGTGTGTGTGCGCGCGTTTGAGTGTGTGTGCGTATGTGCGCGCGTATGTGTGTGTGTGAGATACACGTTATTGAAATGTTTATTGGTGGTGTTCTCAGACGCTCTCTCCGTGCTCCAAGCCCTCAAGAACTCCCGCTGCAAAGAACAGAACCATCTCACTTCAGCCCTTGTTGTCCTGAGTGCCAGAGTGGAGAAAGTGGTGATACAATGGGTACCAGCACACTGTGGCATCAGAGGCAACGAAAAAGCGGACATTCTGGCAAAAGACGGTGCACAGAAGGAGCAGGCTAACAAACTGGTGTCATACGATGAAATCAAGACAATCATCAAGGCAAAACAAGGAATAAACTGGCGCCTCCAGCACCCCAAATATAACCCAGAATGCAGATACCATTTGCTGGAACGACGGGAACAAGTCAAGATCTTCCGCCTGAAGACTGGACACAACCGCCTGCTCCACCACATGCACACAAAATTTGGCATTGGACAGAGTGGAGAGTGCCCTTGTGGTGAGGGACTAATGACAACCGACCACATCCTTCAAGACTGTACGACGCATGCAGCATCCAGGAGGAAGTACTGGCCAACACCGACAGCAGTGGAAGCCAAGCTGTACGGCACCTTGGAGGGGCTGCGATGGACGGCAGCCTTCATCGAAGACACCGGGCTGCTCATCTAACGGGAGGCGAACGAGGAAGAAGAAGAAGAAGAAGAAGAAGAAGAAATGTTTGCTGATAAAAAGATGACATAAAAATTAATTCCTCATAATTCCACCACAAATAATGACAGACAGACAGACAGACAGAGACAGAGGTAGAGATACACACACAGACACACACAGACACACACACTGACACACACACACACACACACACTGATACACACAGACACAGAGAGAGAGAGAGTGAGAGAGAGACAGAGAGAGAGAGAGAGAAAGAGAGAGACAGAGAGAGACAGACAGACAGAGACAGAGAGAGCACTGACACTGAATACTGAACACTGGAAGGTTTAATGTCATTAGCGGCTATACAACTCTAGTGACAGGTGTGGTGCAAATCAGAACAAAAATAGTGAAAATATTGAAACAAAATAAAACAGAAGAGGAAAATGAGAGAGAGAGAGAAAAAAAGGGAAAGAACGAGAAAGAGAGAGAGAGAGAGAGAGAGAGAGAGAGAGTCACAGAGAGAGAGAGAGAGAGGAAGAGAGAGAGAGAGAGAGTCACAGAGAGAGAGAGATAGGAAGAGAGAGTCACAGAGACACTGACACTGACACTGACACAGGTTTAATTGTGAAGGCCACCGGCCCATACACAAAGGGGTGGGGGATACAATGGGGCAATTCGATCGCTCTTCACACACAAACACACAAACACACACACACACACACACACACACCCACACACACAAAAAAAGAAAAAAAAAGAAAAAAAGGTGTACTGTACGTGAGTAGCCGATAACTGGATGAAAAATACATAGCATGTTCGTCCTCATCATGTTTATAGTTATACTAATTCATTCATTGTGTAAATTCGTCTCTAAATTTTAAGGCGTAATAGGTGTACATAGCAAGATTTCTCTGGGAGGTAACACATGGGGTTTGTAGAATAGGAAACAATGTATTGTCGTTGATATTTATAAACTCTAGAATATATTTCTGACGGATATGACCGTATTTAGGACACACAAAAATGAAATGGTATTCATCTTCCAGGGTGCCAGGACAAAACGGGCAGAAACGGTTTACATCCGCGTTCTGGAATCTTCTATTTATACCAAGCTCGTTTAGACCAAGTCGCAATCTTATCAAGGTATCTCTGAAACGTTTGATAGTGATATTGTCCAAGTAAAGTTCTGAATGAAAATCTGTTTTAAATGATCGATAGATAGAAAATCTGTCACTACTACAAAGTTTAGAAAACCAGTCCATTTTAAATTTGTCTATCAGTTTTTGTTTAAGAGACTTTAAGAAGGCGAATTCATTTTCAGTACCCTGGTTCATCCATACATCAGGGAAACCACACATCTCTAAGCATGCTTTAATTTTACCAAGCCAATTTTCTGACGTCTTGTCATTTCTGTCTAGAGAATTCTTCAGCATCGATTCAGCCTGTTTCGGAAATCGTGAAAGTGGCATCCTGGTCAGTTTCAACCAGTAGCGAACACATGATACAGTCGAGTCAATAAAGAGAGGGTATCGACCGGTCTCTCCGTATACCATATAATTTGGTGTCTTGTTTGATACACTGAGTAATCTTTTGCATGCAAATAAATGCGCCGATTCAATGACGTCTACTTTAACTAAACCCCATATCTCCGCTGCGTACAGTAACATTGGTTTTACTTGTGCATCGAAAAGCTGAAAGAATACCTTTGTATTTAGATTGCCAAGTGCCCACATTGTTTTTAGAATGTCAAGTATTTTATTTTTTGCCTTCCTTGCAAATTCCTCACAAGCACAAGTTTCTGACAGCTTAGTAGTGAGTGTGAACCCTAAGTATTTGTACTTGTTTACTATTTCAATTGTGTTTCCTCCATATGTCCATTTTTCTATGTTAGAAGCATACCCCCCTTTCCTAAAAATCATTATTTTGGTTTTATCCAAATTCACCGTAAGTCCCAGTTCCCTTGAAGACTTTTCTAAATTATTAATTTGGTTTTGCAGCCCACCCGGAGTTGACGACAACAGAACGATATCATCTGCAAATAACAACGAATAAATTTCATCAGAACCGGGTATTAACTGGATACCATGTCTTCCCCACTGTCTCACAAAATCTGCAACTTCAGATATCAGAAGTGAAAAGATTATTGGGCTGAGGAGACAACCTTGTTTAACCCCTTGGGGACAATTGAAAAAATCGGTCATATTTCCACCCCACCTCACACAGGCTCTAACAGAACTGTACATGGCCTTTAACATGTTAATTAGCTTAGAGGATGCTCTTGCATTTTCTAGTGTCATCCACAATTTATTTCGGTCAACAGTGTCAAAAGCTTTGCGGTAGTCTACGAAGGCAGCATATACCTTTCCTCCTCTTTTACTGTTTAATTTGTTTTTTATTATTGTGGTCAAGGTAAAAATATGGTCAATTGTCGAATAGTTTTTACGGAAACCTGCCTGTTCTTTACTGATTTTGCTTTCATTTTCAGCCCAGTGGCACAATCTTTTGTTCAAAATGGCCGTAAATACCTTCCCTACAACACTAAGTAAAGCTATGCCTCTGTAGTTATCTTGATTGGTTTCGTCTCCTTTTTTGAAAAGTGGAATTATAATTGATTTGCACCAACCCAAAGGGAAATAACCGGTATCGTACAGTTTGTTAAATAATTTTGTCAGAAAAGGGGAAACAGAGTCTTCAGCATATTTCAAAAATTCTCCACAGATTTCATCTAACCCAGCTGCTTTGCCCAGCTTAATGTTTTTAATTGCATTTCGTACTTCTTTTTCTGTGATGTCACTATCGAGTTCTGGGACAACCCTTTCTTCTATCCTGTTCTGTTCAGTTACGTCATGAGGAAGAGCGTCTGCTTCCTTTGCCCCGAAAACTTTTCCAAAATGCTTTTTCCATGCATCTAGTTCTATGTCGGGTTGGGCCTTTTTCGTGCTTCGCGCTTTTCGAATCGTATCCCAAAACTTACTGCTGTTTTTCTTATTATTTAGGAGACTGTCCTGGATTGACTTTTTATGAATTTGACGTTTTTCCTTTGTCAACGTCTTGTAATGTGACCTAAGATTTTTATATGTACGTTTGTCCAGATTGTGACCAGACTTATTGTACATTTGTAGGGCTCTCCGTGCTTCGCGTTTCTTCTGACGGCACTCTTTGTCAAACCACACATTTCCGACATGAGCTGGCGTACCGAATCGAACACTTTTTCTCATGCACTCCCCTGCCTGCAGAACAGCCTTTGTAAATGTATCAAGGGCTGTCTCCATAGACATTTCTATTTGGTCATAAGCAGTTTGGAACATGTTTTGTGATTGATCACTGTTTATGTTTTCGATATATTCTCCCTTCTTTTCGTTAGTCCATTTTAAACTAGTTATTTTTGTGTTTGGTCTTGA
Source organism: Babylonia areolata (assembly GCF_041734735.1). Lineage (NCBI taxonomy): Eukaryota > Metazoa > Mollusca > Gastropoda > Neogastropoda > Buccinidae > Babylonia > Babylonia areolata. The sequence goes on along the minus strand of NC_134904.1, from coordinate 5,100,011 downwards.
ATTGTCCTTCTGGTTCCCTAATGTAGTAAGTGGTTTGCAAGGCAGAGAGTCACAGAGAGAGAGAGAGAGATAGGAAGAGAGAGTCACAGAGAGAGAGAGAGAGAGGAAGAGAGAGAGAGAGAGAGAGTCACAAAGAGAGAGAGATAGGAAGAGAGAGAGAGAGAGAGAGAGAGAGAGAGAGATAGGAAGAGAGTCACAGAGAGAGAGAGAGGAAGAGAGAGAGAGAGAGTCACAAAGAGAGAGAGATAGGAAGAGAGAGAGAGAAAGAGAGTCACAGAGAGAGAGAGGGGAAGGGAGAGAGAGAGAGAGTCACAGAGAGAGAAAGATAGGAAGAGAGAGAGAGAGAGTCACAGAGAGAGAGAGGAAGAGAGAGAGAGAGCGGAAGAGAGAGAGAGAGGAAGAGAGTCACAGAGAGAGAGTCACAGAGAGAGAGAGGAAGAGAGAGAGAGAGGAAGAGAGAGAGAGAGTCACAGAGAGATAGAGAGGAAGAGAGAGAGAGAGTCAGAGAGAGTGAGAGAGAGAGGAAGAGAGAGAGAGTCACGGAGAGAGAGAGAGTGAGAGAGACATACAGAGAGAAAGAGACAGAGAGACAGACAGAGAGAGAGAGAGAGAGAGAGACAGAGATAAAGAAAGAGAGAGAGAGAGAGCCAAGCAGCCTCAAACAAGACAAACGAAAAAGACTAAATAGGAAGAAGAAGTAGGAGAAGAACGACGACAACGACGACAATAACAACACCAACGACAAGACAACTACACCAATGGAAAGAACAGCAACAGCAGCAGCAGCAACAGCAACAACGACCTACCGAACACACACACAGACACACACACACAGACACAGACACACACACACACACACACAGACACACACACAGACACACACACACAGACACACACACACACACAGACACACACACACACACACACACACATATATATTGTATTGCATTGCTCTTTTTTGTCACAACAGATTTCTCTGTGTGAAATTCGGGATGCTCTCCCCAGGGAGAGCGCGTCGTTACACTGAGAACGCCACCCATGTTATTTATTTATTTATTTTTTTAACTTTTTCCTGCGTGCAGTTTTATTTTTGTTTTTCCTATCGAAGTAGATTTTTCTACAGAATTTTGCCAGGGGCAACCCTTTTGTTGCCTTGGGTTCTTTTGCGTGCGCTAAGTGCATGCTGCACACGGGACCTCGGTTTATCGTCTCATCCGAATGACTAGCATTCAGACCACCACTCAAGGTCTAGTGGAAGGGAAAAAAATATTGGCGACTGTACCGTGATTCGAATAACAGCGCGCTCAGATTCTCACGCTTCCTAGGTGGACGTGTTACGTCTGGGCCATCATTCCACACACACACACACACACACACACACACACACACACACACACACACACACATATATATATATATATATATATGTGTGTGTGTATCTATCTATCTATCTATCTATCTATCTATCTATCGAGAGAGAGAGAGAGAGAGAGAGATATCGAGAGAGAGATTATCACTCACCTGCAAACTTCCACCACTGGCGCAACAAACACCACTGGAAACCAATGTGTAGCACTCCACTCCAAAACAAGTCACCCCCCTACAGTTAGCAAACAGTCCGCAACTTCCTCTCCGACTCTCTGTCTCTCTTTTTGTTTCATCCAGCAGAAGCAAGCCTGCTGCACTCATGGAAGCCCCCCGCAAAACAAAAAAAGAACACGGTACACCAGAGGCACCAAAAATTAAACTAACATCGACAAAAACTCTGAACAGATTCCTCTTTTGCTTTCCAAACCCCGCCTCCTCGCCACAGGCTGCGAACGATACACAGCTACGCTACTCTTGTCATGGAAAAAAACCCAAACAAACAAAGAAAGAAACAAAAAAAAAAAAACAACAAAAAAAACCCCAACAACAACGACGGAATGATCCATCATACAGGATGTCAACTCATCTAGGACTCTGGGAAACGTCAGCAGCAAAAAAAAAAAAAAAAAAAAGAAAAAAAAAAGCGCCACTGCAATCAAGCTAACCATTCAGACAAGGAAGAGGCATATGGACCAATGACGTCGACTTCCTCTTTAGTCAGACAGGATGCAATGTGATGGTTCAATATAGGGGTCAAATTATGAAGGGGTCGTAGGCCACTGTCGCGCCCGTTTAGCTAGCTGGCACGTCTGTGTGTCTGTACGAGTGGTGGATGGATATTATGAAGCAGGGGAGGTGGGGGGTGGGGGGGTGGGAATTATATTACAGAATACACTGCGCAGTTTGTAGTGCGTTGCACACACTCACGCACATAGCGTGTTGCATGCGCTCATGCACGCACGCACGCACGCACGCACACACACGCGCTCAGACGCACGCATGCATACACACAAATACACAGACAAGCACAAACACACAGACACACACACACACACACACAAAGACGCACACATACATGCATTGACACAGAGACAGACAGACAGACAGACACCCTCCGCCCTCCCACACACACATATACCAACAATCGAGCACAGACACACAGACACACACACAGACACACACAGACACAGACCCCCCCCCCCCCCCCCCTCTTACTGTCCCCTTCCATACACACGCATACATTTCACCGCCCGACTCTCAGGAAGGCAAACTGATCTGACTTGACCTCAGTCACACACACACAGACACAGACACAGACAGACAGACAGACACACAGACACACAGACACACAGACACACAGACACACTAACACACATGTATATATATATCTACATCTATCTATATATGCATATATCTCTCTATATATATCTATATATCTAGACACACACATAGTATGTATCCTAATTTCTACTGCATCTGTGTTTGTGTATGATTTTCGATTTATGTTCATACCTTATTATGTACTATCCCCCCCAATATTCCTTGTGACCCCGGTACACTTGGTAACAGAGACATATTCTATTATATTCTGTTCTGTTCTATATTAACTCACACAAAAATTCAAAAAGAATCATTGCAGCAATGACCCCTTGATGCAGCGGGACACACACTCAGTAACGGTTGTACAACAAACATCTGGAAAATCTGCATAAGAAAATGACCTGTAATTCATCCCCTTGAAACCAGCTGTGTCTCATTTAGGGGCCGGATTCAAGTGACCATGGTGCCCGTGGGTACGGCCAGTCCTCTCTTCTCCTCTACACGTACCCCTCGGATGTCCAGTGGGTGTCAGAATTGTGGTATCTTTGTCAACATTCACCTCTTCTGTATAAGAGCCTTCCGCTTGCAATATTTTGATGATGGAGTGAAACGCTGTTAACGTCGTCTCTTTCGCCGTTCGTATGGAGAGAGTTAATGTATGCCTGCGGGCAAATCTACCTGAGGCAAGGCGAACTGCCCGAAGGTAAGCAGTATCCGGTGTTCAGGAACACACGAACCTTCCCGCGGGTATGTAAACCCAAAGGCAAATTTGCCCTCACTACCTGCCAAGGGTGACTACCCACGAAGCAGAGGTAAACATGGCGGATCCTTTTGTTGCGTTGTTTTTGTTGCGGGAACTGATCAGGCGTGCTTTGCGGACAGCACGTGTTTTGCGAACTCTCTCGACAGTGCTCTGAACTGTGGTGTGATAAGCAGTAAAAGAACATGCGAAGAAAGGTATCATCAGGATTTTTAACTCTCTCCATACGAACGGCGAAAAAGACGACGTTAACAGTGTTTCAGCCCAATTACCATCATCAACATATTGCAAGCGGAAGGCTCTTGTACTGAAGAGGTGAATGTTGACAAAGAATACCACAATTCTGACGACGGAAGCTAAAGGTTGGGTCATTCAGACACCCACTGGACATCCGAGGGGTCTGTGTAGAGGAGAAGAGAGGACTGGCCGTACTGAGTGAGTTAATCATAGACGATAAGTCAGCTTCCTGAGTGCATATGGTGCATGTCTTGAATACAAAGATAACTGAACCTTCACGTTAAACTGTACCCCATGTCAAAAGGTAACTTGCCTTAGGGCAAAATGATTTTTTGTCTTGGATACGGCCCCAGGATAATATTGATCAGTGTGTAAATCTCATATATTTATGAACTTAAAGCAGTGGCATAGTGATAGTCTCCCCCTCAGTGCCTGACAAGCGCGTTGGGTTATACTGCTGTTGGGCATCTGTACAAACAATGTGGTGTAGCGGATATGGATTTGTCCGAACGCAGTGACGCCACCGTTGAGAAACCAGAACTGGAACTGAAACTGAAACTTTTTCCTGCTAGTCCCTGAACCCTTTTCCTATGCATGCAAGATCAAATACCAAAGTCAACGGTCCCATAATCCATATCGTTCGGACGGTGATGGAAACTAAGAACATACCCAGCATGCATACCCCTGAAAACAGAGTATGGCTGCCTACATGGCGAGAGGGTTAAAACACACCACAAGTTGCAGCCCACAATAGTGGAAGAAGAAGAAGAAGAAGACGGAGACAAAGACGGAGGGCAAACCATGGGTAATCACTGATAAACAGACGCACGTTCTTTAACACTGTCTACACAGAGTACCAAGTAAGCGCCATGCCTTCCGGAAAAGGCCGGAACTTGCCGATCTCTCCCGGATGTCCCTCTGGGTGTAATTCGGAACCATGACTAATCCCTGTGCCATGGATCGACGTGACTGAAAGCTGTCATTTCAACTCATGCACTTTTTTTTTTATAATAACAGTTACAAGAGTGCACGCGTATATCACATACACAAACGCACAGACACACTCACATACAAGCGCATTCATGAGCGCACTAACACATGAACGCATGCACACATAGGTCTTATGTAAACAAAAGCGCGCCACGTGCACACACACACACACACACACACACACACACACACACACCCACGCCCACACTCCCTCTTTTTCTCACATATATATATAGACCCCCCCCCCCCCCACACACACACGACAGACAGACACACACGACAGACAGACACACTCACACAAACATAATTGTACACACGCACACACACACATACACACACATGTGTATATATATATATATATATATATATATATAGAGAGAGAGAGAGAGAGAGAGAGAGAGATGGTAAGGGGATGCTACCGGTGTTGATGGTGATGATCATAAAGCTGGTAGGTTTGGTGTTGGTAATGGCAGTGGTGGTGGTGATGGCTTTGGTTATGATTATGGTGGTGACGCTGATGGTGACGCTGATGGTGGTGTTGAGGATGGTGATGACAGATGGTGTATTGTAAAATGATGATGATGAAATTAACGGTAACATTAACGGTTGTGGTGCCGATGACGATGATGGTGGTGAGGATGGTGGAGCTGGTGGTGGTAACATTGATGCTGGCGATGGATATAAAGTTTTGGTAACGATAGTGATGAGAGATGGGTAAACTGATTAACAAAATAGTAAACAGTGGTAACTCTCTCCATTCACAAGGTACACAACTTCAAGTCAGTGCTGCTTACGCTACCGATTCAGCTAGCACACAGGTAAATAAAAGGTACATTGAAACAAACCCAGACACTTCCTCAAAAAAGGAAGCGCCGGACCTGTCATTATACCGATCATTTGACATGTGCACACACTTTTTTGAGAACAATTATAGTCTGCTGGTGTTGGGAAGTCTTGTCAATTATAACTGTTATGGATTAGTGCTGGGGGTTGTGTTTTTGAAATTAATTTCAGACTTTTTTTTCATTTACTTTATGATTCCACTGAACTGTGTTTATACATAGTGGATATTGGGACTTGATTCTTCCTTCAGATTTCTTCGGGCTGTGGTTTTGTGATGCTGTACCCTTCCAGCTTCGCTGGGCTGGACACGTGGCGCGCATGCCAGACCATCGGCTGCCCAAAAGGCTCTTCTATGGCGAGCTGCAACAAGGGAAGAGATCACACGGAGGTCAGAAGAAGCGCTTCAGAGATACTCTGAAAGTCTCTCTGAAAGCGTTTGATATCAACCCTGACTCCTGGGAGGAATCTGCAGTGGACCGTGACAAATGGCGCGCTGCTGTGCACAAAGGCGCCAAGTTGTGCGAGGCCAACAGGACTGCAGCAGCTGTTCAGAAGAGGCAGGCCAGAAAGTCACGGGCAAACAAGCTCCCTGACAATGGTATGCCTGTCTTTGTCTGCCCCAACTGTCAGCGAACATTTCGTGCGCAGATTGGACTATTCAGCCATCTGCGCACTCACAGATAGATTCATGAGCATCCTCCCCCCCCCCACCCCACCACCACCCTCCCCCCATCCCCCAGCTGGATGACAACGATGGTCATCATCGATC
>NC_134904.1:5053724-5078724 GCF_041734735.1 Babylonia areolata | reverse complement strand
CTCTCTCTTTCTCTCCACACACACACACAACCGCACCCACCCACCCACACCCACCCACACAAATATTCTCTAATACCCAACCCCCAACACCCACACCCACCCACACAAATATTCTCTGAAACCCAACCCCCCAAACCCACACCCACCCACACAAATATACTCTAATACCCAACCCCCCACACCCACACCCACATACACAAATAATATCTCATACCCCACCCCCATCCCCACACACCCACACCCACACACACAATTATTCTCTCAAATCCAACTTCCCCACACCCACACACCCACATACACAAATATTATCTCCTACCCAACACCCCCACACCCACATACCCACACACACACAAATATTCCCCGACACCCACACACACACAAACCGGAAAGTTTCTTTCTGCGAGTGTCGCTGACTGCTCATGGCAAATCAATCAAGTGTCCCCCTCTGCCCCACCCCCCGGCTCCCCTCACTTTCTCAGGGTGGTATGCCTGTGCCCCGCCCTTTTGGACCCAGTGACAGAGAACAGACGCCGACACTCATGTCTGAAGGGAGCCGAGCAAACAGAGGAGCACCAGGGGATTGAAGATGGTGTGGATGAAGTAGAACCTCTACAGCACGTGGTAACCGTTCTTCGGCCACACCCCCCCCCACCCCGCCCCCAACTTGAACTTGTCGTGCACAATGTCCCAGCGGGCAGCACAGTGTGTTTGTGAATGCTGATGACGCATGGTTAGACTGCACGGGCAGTTTATGTACATGACATGATCTGAAAACACGGGATAATGTTCCTTGTTATTCATTCTGCTCTCTGGTACTTGCGTTGGAGACTTATTTTTTGTGTATTTTTTTTAAATGCTCTTGACTATTTAATGAGTCTGAGCCTAAGGTGTGAGTCTGAGACTCTCTCTCTCTGAACCTAAGGTGTGAGTCTGAGACTCTCTCTCTCTCTCTGAACCTAAGGTGTGAGTCTGAGACTCTCTCTCTCTCTCTCTCTGAACCTAAGGTGAGAGTCTGACACACACTCTCTCTCTCTCTGAACCTAAGGTGAGAGTCTGAGACTCTCTCTCTCTCTCTGAACCTAAGGTGAGAGTCTGAGACTCTCTCTCTCTCTCTGTCTGAACCTAAGGTGTGAGTCTGAGACTCTCTCTCTCTCTCTGAGCCTAAGGTGTGAGTCTGAGACTCTCTCTCTCTCTCTGAGCCTAAGGTGAGAGTCTGAGACTCTCTCTCTCTCTCTGAACCTAAGGTGAGAGTCTGAGACTCTCTCTCTCTCTGAACCTAAGGTGAGAGTCTGAGACTCTCTCTCTCTCTCTCTGAACCTAAGGTGTGAGTCTGAGACTCTCTCTCTCTCTCTCTCTGAGCCTAAGGTGTGAGTCTGAGACTCTCTCTCTCTCTCTCTGAGCCTAAGGTGTGAGTCTGAGACTCTCTCTCTCTCTCTGAGCCTAAGGTGTGAGTCTGAGACTCTCTCTCTCTCTCTGAGCCTAAGGTGTGAGTATGAGGGTCTGAGTCTCTCTCTCCCTCTCTGTCTCTCTCTCTTTCACTCTCAGCGTAAGTATGAGAGTCTGCGAGTCTAAGTCTGTCTGTCTGTCTGTCTCTCAGCATGAGTATGAGTCTGAGAGTCTCTCTCTCTCTCTTGGCATAAGTATGAGAGTCCAAGAGTCTAAGTCTCTTTTTCTCCCTCTCTCTCTTTCTCCACACACACACACATGCACACACGCACACACACACACATACACACACACGCGCACACACACACAAACACACACACACACACACGCACACACGCACACACACACACACACACGCACACACGTACACACACACACACACACACACACACACACACACACAAATATTCCCCGACACCCACACACCCACAAACCGGAAAGTTTCTTTCTGCGAGTGTCGGTGACTGCTCACGGCAAATCAATCAAGTGTACCCCTCTGCCTCCCCCCGCCCCCTCATTTTCTCAGCGTGGTATGCCTGTGCCCCGCCCTTTTGGACCCAATGACAGAGAACAGACGCCGACACTCATGTCTGAAGGGAGCCGAGCAGAAGAAGAGCACCAGGGGGTTGAAGATGGTGTGGATGAAGTAGGACCTCAGCAGCACGTGGTAACCGTTCTTGCCCATCGCGGCGGACAGCCGGTCCTCCCACTTGCTGAGCGAGGTCATCAGCATGTAGGGGAAGTAGTTGATGAAGACGGACATGATGGTCAGCACGAACAAGGTGAAGGTGGTCTTGGTGGGGATCCTCCTGGTGGAGGGAGGCTTGTAGCGGCTTCTGGAGCTGTCCTGCTTGCTGGTCCGCTTCGCCTGCTGGGTGCCCGTGCACGTGCTGGTCTTGGAACGTCTGGGGTTGCTCTCCCCTTGCACCGTGTGCGATTCTCTCCTGGGTGTCTGTGCAGACGTGTGTGCCGTCTGGGGCAGGGTTGGGGTCTTGTCCCTCTCCTCTTCGCTGACTCTCTTCTTCTCTTCCTTCGTTTCCCCGTCTTCTTCTTCTTCTTCTGCCTTCTCTTCGTTCGTTCTCCTCTTTTCTCCTTCCTTCTCTTCTCCTCCCTTCTCTTCCATGTTTTCGGTCTCGTTCTCCGCCACGGAGGCTTCGTTGTCCTTCTCCGACAGAGAGATTCCGTTCTCTATCTCCAGCATGCTGTTCCCGTTGTCAGTGTCTGAAGCGAAGATTTCGTTGTCGTTTACCTCAGAGGCGGACAGTCCGTTTTCTCTGTTCCTGTCCGTGGAAGTGCCGACGCTGATGGCCACGGGTTGGAGGCTGCTGTAGTCATCAGACACGCTGTCCGACTTGAGCACGGTGAGGGTGTGTGGCGCGGCGACGCTGCTTTCCTCCGGCTCTTGCTGCGCCGGGTGAGGAGTGGGGACGGCGTCCGACGGCTGGTCGTCGTCGTCATTGATCATCAGAGTTTTGCTTCGCTCGCCCCGGCCCCCGTCCAGCTTGATCTTGTCGTTGATGGCGGAGTTGAAGAGCTGAACGCGGATGGACGGCTTCCGATTCCTGTCTTCAGCCTGGCGCAGCTGTCTGGAGGTCTGGGAGGTCCTCTTGGCGGGGGCCGTGCGCTGCTGGTGCTGCCAGATCCGACGGGCGATCCTGACGTAAGAGACAAGGATGATGACGAAGCACATGATGAAGGTCATGCCGGCACAGAAGTTGTGCATGACGTGCACGATCGTGTTGACGTAATCGTCCTCGACGGAGCAACGGAATCCCGAAAAGTTCACCCCAGGAAAGGTGACTGTCCGAGGTCCCGCTATGACGGTGTAGGGAAGAGTGATGAGGGCAGAGTACAGCACGCACCCCAGCAGGCTCCAGCGAACCCTCAGCGACAGCAGACGTCTGAAGTACGGGCCGCAGATCTTGCTGTGCCGCTCCAGCGCCACAGCCACCAGGATGCAGGCGGCCAGGAAGCTGAAGAAGCTCTTCACGCTGCGGGTCAGCTTGCAGGACCAGGCGTCCGTGAAGGTGAAGTAATATCGGATCTCCAGCAGCTCGGCGGGCACGGACAGCGTGGTGGTCAGCAAGCCACAGATGCTGATGGCCACGATGTAAGTCCGCGTCACGCTGGGTCGGAACCTTCGGCAGTACACAGCCAGCACTACAGAGTTCCCTGCAGTGCCCACCACCAGGATAAAGCTCAGGTAGAGCAGGGTGGGGATCAGAGAGGCCACCAGATCCATGTTCTGGTTGTGAAGGAACTGATGACGGTCCAGCACGAACGTGTCGTTGCTGATGATGTTGTCGGTGGTCGTGTTGCTGCCAGGGTGAAGGCTGTTCGGACCGCTGGAGGAAGAGGAGGAGGAGGGGGGAGAATGACGTAAACTGTGAAATGCGTCACCTGTTGTTTCCATCGTCGCCATGGTTACCTATTGCCGTCAACGTTTTCACCTGGCATAAAAAAAAGACATCTGTTAAGAACTTCGTGTTTGAATGGCGATAGCAACATTCTGGATTAGATTATTCATTCAGTTATTCATTTATCTATATTTCTCCGTCCCCTACTTGCATGAACTATATAACCTCCGACCAGACAGTATAGGTCAAGGGTCTAATTCACACGAGGATCTCCAGGTTTCACGCATCTTATTAGTTGATAGTTAACGCATGCACACACACACACACACACACACACACACACACACACACACACACACACACACTCTCTCTCTCTCTCTCTCTCTTTCTGACACACACAGACACAAACACACTCGCACAACACACACACACACACACACACACACACACACACACACACACACACACACGCGCGCGCGCGCGCTCACGCACCAAAACATTACAGAAACACGCAGCTGATTTGTAATCGCTTATTTCATACAACCAACGCACGTGTGTATCACCATTGTAACAGGGCAAACAAAACAAGGAAACGACAACTCGAGACAGGAACAACGGCAAGAGACACAGTACACCATGTTTCCTGATGGATGGTAATCTATCTCAAACATTTGACAGAGGTGTTTTACCATTTTAACCCTTTTCATCGCCAGTCAATTTAGAGTACAAATTTACCTTGTGGTATAAAACACAGAAAGGACAGTGGCTAAGAACAGCTAGGGGATTCCCCCTGCGATGTATAGAAAACATGGCCTATCCTACCACCGAACATTAAGATCAGTAGGTTCGTGGATAACAGAACAATGAATGGTCACCTTTCAGTGACATGGGGCCTCTACCATGCCTGTGCATTAATGCGAGCTTGGCGGTGAAATGGTTAAGATGCTCTAGCAGTAGTCGTACTATAAAAGTTAGCAGCAGCAGCAGCAGCAGCAGCAGTAATAGCAGTATAAAAGTTTAGCAGCAGCAGCAGTAGTGGTAGTAGCAGTAGCAGTAGAAGTAGAAGTAGTAGTCGCAACAGCAAAAAACCAACAACAAAAAACAAAAAAAACGTAGGCCAACGTGGCTAGAAAACAAACAAACACACACATAACAGCCCCCCCCCCCCCACACACACACAACAACAACAACAACAAAAACCCAGAGAAAACAAGAGGCCGCGTAATCAGGAAATGAGACATTGACCAATGAAGCCAACACCCCGGAAGATGACATGACCAAACGATGAGTAGGCCTACTTAGCTTAGAAAAAGAAAAGAAAAGAAGAAGAAGAAGAAGAAGAAGAAGAAGAAAAAACAAAACCAAAACCAAACAAACAAGAAGAAAAAAGAGGGGGTGAAAGTAGGGTGGAGTGTGGGTGTAGGGTATGGGTGGGGTAGGGTGCGGATGGGCTGGGGTGAGGGTGTGGGTGTAGGGTATGGGTGGGGTAGGGTGCGGATGGGCTGGGGTGAGGGTGTGGGTGGGGTGGGGTGGGGTGGGGTGAGGGTGTGGGGTGTTGAAAGGGTCAACAGGACATGTCACTAGAAAGGACTTGTCAAGTGTATCCATTTAGTTCTGTATCGGCAGTTTGATTGTCTTTCTTGCTTGTTCCCATTTCATTCATTCTTTCTTTCTTCATTTATTTGTCTGTCTGTTTGTTTGTTCACTTACTTCGTGTCAGTACAAGAACCTTTTTTTTTTCTTTTTTTTTTTTCTGCTCCTCACATCTGGAACAACCTTCCTCATCATATCCGTGCATCGCTCATCACTAAAAACTCATCTTTTTGAAACCTGTTTATAAGCACTCTCAGCCTTCCTTGTTCTCCAGCACCACCCATGTCAGCTCACTTTGGATATATGTGAGAGTGGGAGGGGAAGAGTGTGTGTGTGGAAGGCGTTGGGGGGCGGGAGGGGGGGGGGGCAGGGGAGGAGCAGGGGGGGGGGGGGGGCGAGGGAGGGGGGAGGTGTTTTTTGAGAAAGAGTGGTCATGAATGTTTTATGTAACTTGTGATATTTTTCTTTCATGTAATGCACCCTGAGCTTTTTGAGAGAAAGGGCGCTATATGAATGTACATTATTATTATTATTTGCTTATTTGTTCTGTCATTCTTATTCTCATTTTAGTATTTCATTTATGTGTATATTTATTCTTCTATGTCTCCTTTCTGTCATTCTTTGTTTCCTTGTTTGTTTGTTTCTTTTTTTCTTTCCTTTTTTTTCATATCTCTGCTTATTTATTTGTCGTTTATGTCTTTATCTATTTATTCATCCATTCAGTTATCTTTTTCTTTCTTTTTAAAAAAAATTTATATGTCTGCTTATTTATTTGTCGTTATGTCTTTATCTAGTTATTCATCCATTCATTTATCATTTTCTTTCGTTCTTTCTTTCTTTATATATATATATATATATATGTCTGCTTATTTGATTGTCGTTTATGTCTTTATCTAGTTATTCATCCATTCATTTATCTTTTTCTTTCTTTCCTTCTTTTTTTCTTTTTTTTTTCTCCCTTTCCGCACACTACCCATACCTCATAATTATCATCATTACTTTTTTCCTGTTCCTCTCTTCTGCATTTGTGTCACACACAAAAAAGGAAAAAAAAAATCGTATGACTGAAATGAAATAGCAAACTAACTACTCAAACTATCAAAACAAAACAGAGAGCCAACTGGGCTCCTAACTAACCTCTCTGAACTATTTCAAACGAAAGCTGATTGTCGTATAAAACGTTTCCAATGGAAGCAGATGGAACTGCATATTTTGTAAATGAATGAAGTAAAAAAAAAAAAAAAAGGTTTCAACTGTTCACATTTACAAAATATATGAATGGGGAGGGGGGGGGGGGTAATTGCATTACCACAAACATGTCATCCAGTCGTAGTCTGAATATATTATACAGATTATACTGCTCTTTTGACGGGCGCAATAGCCGAGTGGTTAAAGCGTTGGACTGTCAATCTGAGGGTCCCGGGTTCGAATCACGGTGACGGCGCCTGGTGGGTAAAGGGTGGAGATTTTTACGATCTCCCAGGTCAACATAATGTGCAGACCTGCTAGTGCCTGAACCCCCTTCGTGTGTATATGCAAGCAGAAGATCAAATACGCACGTTAAAGATCCTGTAATCCATGTCAGCGTTCGGTGGGTTATGGAAACAAGAACATACCCAGCATGCACACCCCCGAAAACGGAGTATGGCTGCCTACATGGCGGGGTAAAAACGGTCATACACGTAAAAGCCCACTCGTGTGCATACGAGTGAACGCAGAAGAAGAAGTGTACTGCTCTTTTGTTAGGTCCTCTTCTTCTTCTTCTTCGTTTGTCGGTTGCAACTCCTACGTTCAATCGTGCAGTATGCAGAAGCGGGCTTTTACGTGTATGATCGTCTTTACCCCGCCACGTAGGCAGCCAAACTCCGTTTTCGCGGAGTGGGGGGAATGGGGGTGGGCTGGATGTGTACCCTGGATATGTCATTGTTTCCATACCCCCCCACCCCCACCCCTCACCGGACACTGACATGGATTACAGAATCTTTAACGTGTGTATTTTTTTTTTTTTTTTTATCTTCTGCATGTGTATATATACACACAAGAAGGGGGTTTGTATTTCTCTTTTTTTTTTTATCACAACAGATTTCTCTGTGTGAAATTCGGGCTGCTGTCCCCAGGGAGAGCGCGTCGCTACACTACAGCGCCACCCTTTTTTGTATTTTTTCCTGCGTACAGTTTTACTTGTTTTTCCTATCGAAGTGGATTTTTCTACAGAATTTTGCCAGGAACAACCCTTTTGTTGCTGTGGATTCTTTTACGTGCGCTAAATACATGCTGCACACGGGATCTCAGTTTATCGTCTCATCTGAATGACAAGCGTCCAGACCACCACTCAAGGTCTAGTGGAGGGGGGGAAAATATCGGCGGCTGAGCTGTGATTCGAACCAGCACACTCAGATTCTCTCGCTTCCTATGCAAAAGGGTTACCTCTAGGCCATCACTCCTCTCCACTTGTTCAGGCACAAGCAGGTCTGTACATGAATTTTGTTGACCTGGTAAAAAACAAAACAACAAACAAACAAAAAATCCCCAAATCTCTACCCCTTAATTAACCCACCAGGGGCCGTAGTCAAGAGAACATCGTGCCTGAGGGTAAATGTGTACCTGTGGGTAATCTGCCTGAGGCAAGGCAAACTGCCCGATGGCAAGCAAAGCAATATCCAGTATTCATGAACACAAGAGTCTACCCGCGTGTCTACAAGCCCGAAGGCAATTTACCCTTACTACCTGCCAAGGGTGACTGCCCACGAAGCAGAGGTAAATATGGGGGATCCTTTTGCAGCAGTTTGCATTTTTTTTTAAATGGAAAACAGGCGTGCTTTACGGATAGCACATGTTTTGCGAACTTTCTCGACAATGTTGCAGCTGTGGTGCGATGAGAAGTGAAACTGAGAGCATGCACAGACAGGAATGGTAGTGATAAAAAAAAAGACAATGGGAAAGCTGTCTGAGCTGTGTCGTGAATATGAAACTAACTTGTCCTTCAAGGTAAACTGTACCCGCAGGTCCCAACCATGTCAAAGATAACTTGCCTGAAGGCAAAATGAATTTTGTCTTGAATACGGCCCCAGGTGCCGGCGTTGAAACCGGGAGTTTGAACTCAGGACATTCGGGCGAGAATCTAGCTCTCTAACCATTCATTTTTAGACACCGCAAACCGTATGAGTGCCAGTGTGAGCTGAACATTTTGCGCTATGTTCTTATTGCCCCCAACTGGCAGATGATACTGCTGATAATGCTTGACCTCTTTCCAGTGACAGACTACGGCCCACACACACGCCGCATTCATTCTGATCAAGTGTCCAATCGGAAGGCAGATCTGCACATTGGGCTTGGCTAGGAAGCCGTCAAGTGATGTGTGTGCGCGCACGCGTCAATGGTTTGTGTGAGTGGGGGTGGGGGCTGGGGGGAGGGGGGTGGAAGGGCGTGGGGCAGGGGACCGAGGGGGAGAAGGGGTGTGCGGGTGTGTGGGTGTGGTGGTGGGTGGGTGAGTGGGGGTCCGTGTGGCTGTCTCTCTGTATGGCTGTCTGTATCGTTGTCTCATTCCCTGTGTGTGTATCAGAGAGAGAGAGAGAGAGAGAGAGAGAGAGAGAGAGAGAGAGACAGACAGACAGACAGACAGACAGACTGAGAGCGATTGGTCAGTAGTTACTTCGCTGGCAGCTTTGCAGCAGTTACACTGTGCACACAAACGTACATACATGTGTGCGCAACCCCCCCCCCCTCACCCCCCGCCCCCCTCTTCTTCTTCTTCTGCCTTCGTGGGCTGCAACTCCCACGTTCACTCGTATGCACACGAGTAGGCTTTTACATGTATGACCGTTTTTACCCCGCCATGTAGGCAGCCATACTCCGCTTTCGGTTGTGTGCATGCTGGGTATGTACTTGTTTCCATAACCCATTGAACGCTGACATGGATTACAGGATCTTTAACGTGCCGTATTTGATCTTTTATTTGCGTGTACACACGAAGGGGGTTCAGGCACTAGCAGGCCTGCACACATGTTGACCTGGGAGATCGGAAAAATCTCCACCCTTTACCCACCAGACGCCGTCACCGAGATTCGAACCTGGGACCCTCAGATTGAAAGTCCAACGCTTTAGCCACTCGGCTATTGCGCCCGTCCCCCCGACCCTCCAACCCCCCCACCCCCCAAAACAACCCCCCCTCCCCCCCTCCCCCCCCCAAATTAAACAAAAAACACACAAAGAAACAACCCAGTTGGACCATCATACGGTAGGCCACACAAAGGACAGTGGAGTGATGGCCTAGAGGTAACGCGTTCAGCAAGGAAGCGAGAGAATCTGAGCGCGCTGGTTCGAATCACGGCTCAGCCGCTGACATTTTCTCCCCCTCCACTAGACCTTGAGTGGTGGTCTGAACGCTAGTCATTCGGATGAGACGATAAACCGAAGTCCCGTGTGCTAGCATGCACTTAGCTCACGTAAAAGAACCCACGGCAACAAAAGGGTTGTTCCTGCCAAAATTCTGTAGAAAAACCCACTTCGCTAGGAAAAAACAATAACAAATGAAACTGCACGCAGGAAAAAAATACAAAAAAAGGGGTGGCGCTGTTGTGTAGCGACGCACTCTCCCTGGGGAGAGCAGCCCGAATTTTACACAGAGAAATCTGTTGTGATGAAAAGAGAAATACTAATACAGATACAATCTGTGGCCTCATGACCATACACAGCAATCTGAGCATCACCCACAAACAACAGCAACGAAAACAGCAGCGCCGTCTTAGTCGTCGTCGTCGTCATCGTCATCGTCGTCGTCGTCGTAGTAGTAGTTGCATCAGCAGCGGCAGTAACGAACAGCAATAGCAGCAACGAGAACAACGACAATTATCATCATCATCATCACCGTCATCATCATCATCATCATCATCGACGTTGTCGTTGTTATCATAGGTGTCATCATCATCATCATCGTCATTATCATCATCATTATCATCATCAGCAGCAGCAGCATCAGATGGTTATGATATTGATGAAGACGATGACAACGACAATGACGATGATCAAACTGCAAGCACTTAACATATATCTCAAAAGTCTCAGGTAATGAGATAGAGAAAGAGAAAGAGACAGAGACAGGGAGACCGAGGAGAGAGAGAGAGAGAGAGAGAGAGAGAGAGAGAGAGAGAGAGAGAGAGAGAGGGTGAGAGAGAGGGGGGGGAAAGAAAGAAACAGAAAGAAAGAAAGAGAGAGAGATTGGAAAGAAAGAAACAGAAAGAAAGAAAGAAAGAGAGAGAGAGAGAGAGAGAGAGAGAGAGAGAGATAGAAAGAGAGGATGAGAGAGAGGGGGAAAAGAAAGAAACATAAAGAAAGAGAGAGAGAGAAAAAAAAGAAAAGAGAGAGAGAGAGAGAGACAGACAGGCAGACAGGCAAACACAGAGAGAGGGACACACACACACACAAAAACACACACACACACACACACACACAAAATCCTACCTGATTTGCTTCAGCATCAGCCAGCTGAAAGAGAGAAATTCGGGAATAGTTCTAAAAACGTGCACAGCGCAGCGTAGTCCTGTTGTATGTGTATATGTATGTATGTAACTGTTGTCTTCTTCGACTGTGGCTCCCTGACGTAGGTACTTGATCTAATAAATAAGCATCAACCCTCTACCAGGATGCGAATGCGTGTACGAAAGCGGAGACAGCCAGAATTACCCTTTCTCTTCCTGGTTATGAAAGATCAGAGCTTATAGGACACTGCTGGCAATAACAGCAACAGCAGCAGGAACAGCAGCAGCAAGAATCATAATGCGTTGTTAATTAAGCACTTGACTTGTTGAAACCTTGTTGATCAAGGTATCATGATGAATCAGTTACTTTTTTTTGTGTGTGTACATTGATTTGTGGTTTTTTGTTTTTTTCTCTTTCTTATTTTTAGTAAGATGGCTTCACTGGGCTTTTTTTCTGAACAAAAAAGGAAAGCAGTCACCCAAATAACACACATCAAGGAATACAGAATATCACAATTGCAACACTGTTGTACAGTCACGCCAATCATTTCTTTACTCTGCTCATTCATTTACTCGCTTTCTTTCTTTCTTCCTCACTCGCTCGTTAAAACAACAAACAAAATCTCTTTGTATCACTTTACAGTGGAGTGATGGCCTAGTGGTAACGCGTCCGCCTAGGAAGCGAGAGAATCTCAGCGCGCTGGTTCGAATCACGGCTCAGCCGCCGATATTTTCTCCCCCTCCACTAGACCTTGAGTGGTGGTCTGGACGCTAGTCATTCGGATGAGACGATAAATCGAGGTCCCGTGTGCAGCATGCACTTAGCGCACGTAAAAGAACCCACGGCAACAAAAGGGTTGTTCCTGGCAAAATTCTGTAGAAAAATCCACTTCGATAGGAAAAACAAATAAAACTGCATGAGGAAAAAATACAAAAAATGGGTGGCGCTGTACTGTAGCGACACGCTCTCCCTGGGGACAGCAGCCCGAATTTCACACAGAGAAATCTGTTGTGATAAAAAGCAATACAACAACAACAACAGCTGTCAATAAAACAACAACAACAACAACAAAACAACAACAATAACAACACACACACACATACAAAACAACAACAACAACACACACACACATACAAAACAACCTCACACATCTTCCTCACCTCGATATGTTTTTATCTTCTGTTTCACTATCTCAAGAAGGCGTCACTGCCTTCGGACAAATCCATACACGCTACACCACATCTGCTTGGGAGATGCCTGACCAGCAGCATAACCTAACCTAACGCTCTTTGTCAGGCCTTAAATAATAATAATGATAATAATGGTATTTATATAGCGCTGAATCTTGTGCAGAGACAAATCAAAGCGCTGTCGCACCAGTCATTCACACGCATGCATAACTCTAAAACTGGAGAAACTGAAGACAAGGAAGAGGCAGGGAAGGGAGGCTATTTTGGGAAGAGGTGGGTTTTAAGGCCAGACTTCAAAGAGCTGAGTGTGGAGACTTGACGAAGTGAAAGAGGAAGTTCATTCCAATTGCAAGGTCCATAGACAGAGAAAGAACGGCGGCCAACAGTCGAGTGTTTGACTCTGGGTATGCGCAAACGGAGTGGATCCGAAGCCGATCGTAGAGAGCGAGATGGGGTGTAGAGGTGAAGGCAGCCACAGAGATAGGAAGGGGCAGAATACATTTATAACATAGAGTGCTGATCTTGTACTTTATTCTGTGTGAGACAGGTAGCCAGCGGAGATGTTGCAAAAGAGGAGTGATGTGCTCAGATCTTTTCTTTCTGCATGTATAGTAGTATATTTGTGTACCTGCAAGACTGGATTTTCCTCTACAGATTTTTTTTCTTTTTTGGGGGGGTCGGGGGGTGTGGGGGGTCGGGGGTGGGGGGTGGGGGGGTGGGGTGGGAACAAACCCTTATTTTTAGTTGCGTGAGTTCTTTTTTTTAGTGCGCCAGGTGCGTGCTGCACACGGGACCTAGGTTCATCGTCTCTTCGAATGACTAGACAGCTCAGTTTAAATTTTTCCAAATTTGCGAGTAAGGGCGAGAGCGGGATTCGAACCCAGACCCTCACACGGGCAGTGTATTGGCAGATGAGTGTCTTGTCCATTCTGCCAGCTTCCTTCTGTGTGTGTGTGTGTGTGTGTGTGTGTGTGTGTGTGTGTGTGTGTGTGTGTGTGTGTGTGTGTGTGTGTGTGTGTGCGTGTGTGTGTTTGTTTTCTGGTGTAATTTACTTCAGGTCGTAAAACAGACAAGGGACGTTATTTGTATTTGTATTTGTATTTTTTTTTTTTTTTTTATCACAACAGATTTCACTATGTGAAATTCGGGCTCCTCTCCCCAGGGAGAGCGCTTCGCGACACTACAGCGCCACCCACCTTTTTTTGTATTTTTTTTCCTGAGTGCAGTTTTATTTGTTTTTTCTATCGAAGTGGATTTTTTTTTTTTTTTTTTTTTACAGAATTTTGCCAGGAACAACCCTTTTGTTGCCGTGGGTTCTTTTACGTGCGTTAATTACAAGCTGCACACGGGACCTCGGTTTATCGTCTCATCCGAATGGCTAGCATCCAGACCTGCACTCAAGGTCTAGTGGAGGGGGAGAAAATATTGACGGCTGAGCCGTGATTCGAACCAGCGCGCTCAGATTTTCTCGCTTCCTAGGCGGATGCGTTACCTCTAGGCCATCACTCCACTTATACGTGTGTTACGTGTGTGTGTGTGTGTGTGTGTGTGTGTGTGTTTCTTTTTGGGTGGTCATTGAAAACAAGGGCGCCCCATGATCAGAGGGAGGTCAGCATAGTTATCATTCTCTGAGGTCAGCATAGTTATCATTCTCTGAGGTCAGCATAGTTATCATTCTGTAAGGTCAGCATAGTTATCATTCTCAGCATAGTTATCGTTCTCTAAGGTCAGCATAGTTATCATTCTCTGAGGTCAGCATAGTTATCATTCTCTGAGGTCAGCATAGTTATCATTCTCAGCATAGTTATCGTTCTCTAAGGTCAGCATAGTTATCATTCTCTGAGGTCAGCATAGTTATCATTCTCAGCATAGTTATCATTCTCTGAGGTCAGCATAGTTATCATTCTCTAAGGTCAGCATAGCATAGTTATCATTCTCTAAGGTCAGCATAGTTATAATTCTCTAAGGTCAGCATAGCATAGTTATCATTCTCTAAGGTCAGCATAGTTATCATTCTCAGCATAGTTATCATTCTCTGAGGTCAGCATAGTTATCATTCTCTGAGGTCAGCATAGTTATCATTCTCAGCATAGTTATCATTCTCTGAGGTCAGTATAGTTATCATTCTCTAAGATCAGCATAGTTATCATTCTCTGAGGTCAGCATAGTTATCATTCTGTAAGGTCAGCATAGTTATCATTCTCAGCATAGTTATCATTCTCTAAGGTCAGCATAGTTATCATTCTCAGCATAGTTATCATTCTCTGAGGTCAGCATAGTTATCATTCTCAGCATAGTTATCATTCTCTGAGGTCAGCATAGTTATCATTCTCAGCATAGTTATCATTCTCTAAGGTCAGCATAGTTATTCTCTAAGGTCAGCATGGTTATCATTCTCAGCATAGTTGTCATTCTCTAAGGTCAGCATAGTTATCATTCTCAGCATAGTTATCATTCTCTGAGGTCAGCATAGTTATCATTCTCTGAGGTCAGCATAGTTATCATTCTCAGCATAGTTATCATTCTCTAAGGTCAGCATAGTTATCATTCTCTAAGGTCAGCATAGTTATCATTCTCAGCATAGTTATTCTCTAAGGTCAACATAGTTATCATTCTCTAAGGTCAGCATAGTTATCATTCTCTAAGGTCAGCATAGTTATCATTCTCAGCATAGTTATTCTCTAAGGTCAGCATAGTTATCATTCTCAGCATAGTTATCATTCTCTAAGGTCAGCATAGTTATCATTCTCTAAGGTCAGCATAGTTATCATTCTCAGCATAGTTATCATTCTCTAAGGTCAGCATAGTTATCATTCTCAGCATAGTTATCATTCTCTAAGGTCAGCATAGTTATCATTCTCAGCACAGTTATTCTCTAAGGTCAGCATAGTTATCATTCTCTCAAGAGGAGATGACCCCTGGATGCTGACTGTGTAACGAGTCGCGTGATAAAGATCGTGATTTAACCAGCCGCGCCGTGGTGAAGTGGTTAGCGTCGCAGACTAACGGCTGGGAGGACGCGGGTTCGAATCTCAGCGGAGGTGGGGTTTTCGGCCCGCGGCCGGCTCCTACCCAGAGTTGAGTATGCTGTGGGCTTAAAAATGGGAAGACTGGGACCACACAGTCGAGTATCATCCACTTCACGGATGTGTCTTTAGGTGTGTTTCTCTGGGGGAGACACTCACTGAGTCTAGCTCAGACGACGTAGCCGTTAGTGTCGTCAGCAAGGGGCTTAGAAGGCGGTGTCTTAAGTACGTTAAATCATCGGTGTCTTAAGTACGTTAAATCATGACAGGCACCACCGAACACCACCGAACTGACTCAGCAGCAGTGCAGGGTCTCCTCTCGTGTGTGAGCTCCTGGCGACCTAAAATCAATGGCTCCCTGTGGACTGCCGGCACTGGGACTGCAACAGACGATATATGGGGGACTCGGGATGAGAAAGATTAAGATTTGATTCGATTTGATACGCCCTGGGAACTGTAGCGTACCTCATAATTACCAAATTGTGTATAAATGTATGTATGTTTGATGGTCATTTGTGTCCCAGCATGACCATCAGAACAGCAGTGGAGACAACTGGTGTCCCGACTATAATTTATGGGCTATATTTTGATAATAGTGGAGAGTGTGTTGCCCAAGGTATATCTCAACTACGTATCTCGACCAAAAGGGTTTTTTTTGGAAGTCGGCGTTCGGATGATTCCCCAAAGGCCAACTAGCCCCTCAAGGCTGCAGCACTAAGAGCCAGTGCAAGCTTGTCTCCTAGTTTGAGAGTCATTACATTGTTCTTGCAGAAATACACAGCTGTAAATGAATTCCTATTGCAGAAACCATTGATCAGTCAGCTTTCACTTTGCTGTTGGCCCATTTGTAAGTTTTTGTCAGCCTGTGATATACAACTTTACGATAATCTCTCTCTCTCTCTCCCTCTCTCTCTCTCTCACACACACACACACACACACACACACACACACACACACACACACACACACACACACACACCGATTTATGAGGCGGAGGTATGGTTACCTTACCAAGTC
Organism: Babylonia areolata; assembly: GCF_041734735.1. Taxonomy (NCBI): domain Eukaryota; kingdom Metazoa; phylum Mollusca; class Gastropoda; order Neogastropoda; family Buccinidae; genus Babylonia; species Babylonia areolata. The sequence continues at coordinate 5,062,617 of NC_134904.1, read as the reverse complement.
AAACAGGATGATTCTTTCGATTTAGCACATCTTTTTGACGACTGCTTCTTATCGAATAAGTTTCCACATGAATAATTACACATCAAATTCTGTAACCAAATACTTGGAGTACACAAAAAAGCTATGGTGCTTCCTGTGTTAGGTGAATTGGGCAGATTCCCAATAAGTTTAAAGATAATAACCATGCCAAATTATTACATACTGGATTCACATAATTCAATTGCCAAAACTTTCCTCGTCAACGAATTATATAAGTCAATGTACCAACAAGAAAATACAACTTCCCCATGGTTGATATTTGTTAGAAAGATACTCGAAATTATAGGCCTCGATCACATTTGGAAAAACCAATTCACATTAAGCGTACATACACTGAAATACGTGGTATTTAAAAATTAGAAAATGAATTCATCAAACACTGGAAAGATAAATGAGAAAAACCATTAAAGCTAAAATTTTACAATACGATTGTAGTAGAGTACAAAACTGAAACCTATCTTTTAAATATATCTGATACAAAACACAGAGAAGCTTTTACAAAACTCAGAATAAGCGCGCATGACTTAAAAATTGAGAAGCGTAGATATTTGAACATTCCACAAAAAGACAGATTGTGCAGCAAGTATACTGGAAGACGAAATCCATCTTCTTGATCAATGTATTAAATATAAAGCCTTAAGGGAACAATTTTTAAAATATATTCAAAATTGGAATAACACAGGAAATATTCCCAGTCAGCTGATGCAAGCAGATGATGAATATGTACAAACAAGATTAGAAAAAAAAATCTTTTATGAATGCTGTTCCAATTCATTGCATTAATTGATGATTAATTGTGTATTTTTCATTCGTTCATTTATTTACCATTGCACTTGTGTCTTATAAATCTTATAAACCTTAAGGTTTCATGACAATAAAATCTATTCTGTTCTATTCTACACACACACACACATTATACACACACACACTTTTATATATATATATATATATATATATATATATATATATATATATATATATATATATATGGAGAGAGAGAGAGAGAGAATGAATGAATGAATGAATGAATGAATGAATGGTTTATTCATATAGGCCATTGCCCCTCATGAAAGGGTGTCAGACAAAAACATATGTGAGAAGAAAAAATAAAATAAAATAAGCAAGACAAATATCATACGTTGTCATGCAGTATACACTTAACTAAGTAGTACACAGCAGATAAATAACAACACGCCTATTTAACTGAACTCAATAAAGTAATCGTGTCATCAGAAGTGGCACAAGCTTAATAAATGAATTTTACGACGTAAGAGTGGATCGAAGCTTAAACGCTTTGTACAGATAAATTGAGAAATTTCTGATAGTTTGTTCGTGTGTAGATGCCATAAGTAGCGATAATCTAAACTGACTAGGGAACTTAAAAAATTTCAACGGTATGTATTGCATTCTTAAGTCATACATAACAGGACAGGATAGAACAAAGTGCACTTCATTTTCCTTCCCCTTCTTACACAGTGGACATAATAAATCAGACTCATCATGTACTTTATAACGGTGACTATGTTCTGCAATTTCCGAAATACCAAGTCTAAATCTAGTCATTATATACTTTAAATGTTTATCTATATTCATCAATAAATAGGTTTTGACATCGGGTATAGTACAAAAGGTTTTATAGGCATTAAATATTTCACTGTTGTTAACATGGAAATCCCATTCTTGCCATCTACAAGCAATAAGTCTTTCTTTAAAAGTCCGAAGAAACTCATCAATCCCCTCTACACCTTGATTAAGCCATACATACCCAAATCCAAACATAAACAGTTTACAGCGTATACTTGTAGCCCAGTTTCTTTTGCCACGCGCATCAAGATCAAATAACATTTTATAGGGTTTGTGAGGCAGTCTAGATTCATGCATTCTCAGTAACTTTAACCAATACTTAATGCATTTTATAACTGAATTTATATAGATAGGATATCTGTTTGTTTCCCCGTATATCAAATCATTGGGAGTAAGAGAGAGAGAGAGAGAGAGAGAGAGAGAGAGAGAGAGAGAGACATGTATACATACATACATACACACATACAAATGTATAGAAATAATATGTATATATATATATATATATATATATATAGAGAGAGAGAGAGAGAGAGAGAGAGAGATGTGTTTAATGTCCCGTCACACATATCGGTGATTGAAAAAGACAGATGTGTGTGTGTGTGTGTGTGTGTGTGTGTGTGTGTGTGCGCGCGCGTGCAAGCGCGCGTGTGTGCGCAGGCTCAGGCGCAGGCGCATACGCAGGCGCGTTTCTAAGTGAATCAAACCTACTACAGCCTGTGAATCGGAAACCAAGGGCGCTGTGCGGCGGTGGTGGTGGTGGTGGTGGTGGTTGGTGGTGTGGTAGTGGTGGTGGTGGTGGTGGTTGGTGACCCAGTTGTTGTCTGAAGAGGCACGACGACGAGGACGACGTCAGTCATCATGCCCGTCAAGGACAGCGTTGAGTCAAAGTCCGGGCCCTCGGCGGATGTACGAACCTTGAACGTGAGTGATGAACAGTGCCCGACCCACAACACTGACCCTCAGACTCAATCAAGTGCCTTCGCCTCTTACAACACGGATGTGAGCGACACACTGCGGACTTTAAAAGCTGTGTCTCATTGTTTGGATTCACTCGAAAGCATCATCGTAATGCCATAATGGTAACGTACGTAGCTTCAGTATCCCACACGAAAGTGTCCGTAAGACACTAATGGCTAAGTTACACTATGTCACATTGTTGGATTCACTCAAAACAATTACCGCAATACTAATAGTTATTATACGTATCTTCTACCCACACGAAAGTGTTCGCGTGACGCTAATGGCTAAGTTACACTGTTCAATTCACTCGGAACAGTCTGCCTGACAATTAAGGCTATGTCACACACTCACACAAAACTATCATCATGGCTTCAATAAAGGCTTTGCCACACTGTTCGAGGCTATGTCGTCGCACTGTTCGATGTACTCGAAACTGTCCTTGTAACGCTGAAGGTTACGATACACAGTTAGACTCATAAGAAAGTGTCCGCGTGACACTAAAGACTATGTCACACTGTTCGATTACTTCGAAACAGTCCGCGTGACACTGAAGACTATGTCACACTGTTCGATTAATTCGAAACAGTCCCCGTGACACTAAAGACTTTGTCACACTGTTCGACTAATTCGAAACAGTCCGCGTGATACTAAAGACTATGTCACACTGTTCGATTACTTCGAAACAGTCCCCGTGACACTAAAGACTTTGTCACACTGTTCGATACCCACTGTCCACGTAATACTTAAGGCCATGATGCCAAGTTCGACAAACACAAACATTCCTCTTGATTCTAAAGCCTGTGTCACACTCTTTGAGGTTATGTCGTACTGTTCAATTCACTCGAAAATGTCCGTGTGACGCTAAAGGCTATGAAACATATAGTTCGACTCACACGAAACAATCATTGAGACACGATAAAGGCTATGTCACACTGTTAGATTCACTCGACTCTGTCCGCGTGACGCTAAAGGCTATGATACATTGCTACGGCTCACACGAAAGAAGCCTCGTGACACTAAAGTCTATGTTACAATGTCCGTTTCATGAACACACGTTTTGTTGTGGTAAAATGGATAAACTGAAAGCTTCAAAGACAGCAGAAACAGAGACTGAGAGTGAGAGAGAGAGAGAGAGAGAGAGAGAGAGAGAGAGAGAGAGAGAGAGAGAGAGACAGACAGAGACAGAGAGACAGGGACAGAGGCAGAGAGACAGACAGTGAGCAAATGAAACACACAGAGAGAGCGAGAGAGAGAGTGACAGAGACAGAGAGACAGAGAGTGAGCAAATGAAACACACAGAGAGAGCGAATGAAACAGAGAGAGAGAATGAATGAATGAATGAATGAATGAATGAATGAATGAATCTTTATTTTCCAACGGTGAAGATATTAGCACTTTGGCCGACTTACACATCTGCCGTTGTTCTAAGAGACACACAAACAAGAGAGAGAGAGAGAGAGGGCGAGAGAGAGAGAGAGAGAAGCACACACACACACACACACACACACACACACACACACACACACACACACACACACACACACACACACACAGCCTCCCTGAACTGTTCAACTGTTCAGTGTTGACTTCCCCCACTTGTGAAGCAACAGTGTAAAATTAATAAGCTTGCTCCACACGCGTCGAGCCAAGCCTTGCTGCTAACGCTGAAGACACAGTCGGCGACACTCCCTCTGGAAGCCTGCCGAACAGAAGCACAGAAGCAGGGGGCTGAGGACAGAGTGAAGGAAGTAGGACCGGAAACACACGTGGTACGTGTTCTTCCCAATCTCCCGCTCCAGCCACTCCTCCCGGGCGTGCAGTGACGCCACGACCTGGTAAGGGAGGTAATTCACCAAGACGCAAACGGCGGTCAGCAGAAACATGACGAAGGTCGTCCGCGTTGGAATCTTCCTCACGGAGGACGGAGATCTGGGCATCGTTGCTGTGGTCTTCTTCGTCTTCTTCCTCCTCACTCTGTTTTCCTTGGGGTGCTCCATTGATGCGGTGGTGTTGTTTGGTTCCTGGGGGCATCTTCCCCTCCTTGCTGCCGCCCATCGAGTGACGGCTTGGAGTCTTAGAGCAGCAGGAGAGGACCGTCGAATCTTCTTCTGAGGGTCTGCTGAGGTTTCGTCAGGGATCCCAGCTGGCATGACTGATTCGTCTTCACTTTCCGAGACGTGTGTTTCGTTCTTGGTTTCGTTGACTGTGTCAGTGGAGGCTGCCGTGCTTAGCTGGATCGGTTGTAGACTGGTGTGGCTGCTGGATAAGTTGTCAGGTACTTGCTGTTGTACGCCCCCAGGAACGGAAAGGGTGTGTGTGGTTGGACCGATGGTTTCGTTCTGTCCATGTGGTTCAGGACTTGGGCGGTGAGCTGGCAGGTGTTCTTCTCTCACCATGACTGCGCTTCGTTCCGGTAAGGCTTCGTCAGAGTTTAGCTGTGTCAGTCCGTTCCTGTTGTCACTGCCACCATCTTCTGTGTGGACACGAAGCTGGATCACGGGTACCTCGTTCGTTCTTCTAGTTCTGTGTGGTGTCGGTTGGATGCTCTTCCCTCTTCCTCTGTGTCGCTGGTGCTGCCATAGCCGCCAGGCGATTCTGACGTATGATACAGTGATGATGATAAGACAGACAAGGAAGGTGAGGCCAGTGATGACGATGTACGTGACGTAGAAGTACGAGCTGTCGTAATCATCGCCGGTGGAGCAGCGGAATCCCGAAACGTTCACCCCAGGAAAGGTGACTGTCCGAGGTCCCGCTATGACGGTGTAGGGAAGAGTGATGAGGGCAGAGTACAGCACGCACCCCAGCAGGCTCCAGCGAACCCTCAGCGACAGCAGACGTCTGAAGTACGGGCCGCAGATCTTGCCGTGCCGCTCCAGCGCCACAGCCACCAGGATGCAGGCGGCCAGGAAGCTGAAGAAGCTCTTCACGCTGCGGGACAGCTTGCAGGACCAGGCGTCCGTGAAGGTGAAGTAATATCGGATCTCCAGCAGCTCGGCGGGCACGGACAGCGTGGTGGTCAGCAAGCCACAGATGCTGATGGCCACGATGTAAGTCCGCGTCACGCTGGGTCGGAACCTTCGGCAGTACACGGCCAGCACTACAGAGTTCCCTGCAGTGCCCACCACCAGGACCACAACGAGGAAGACCAAGGTGGGTGTGACTGAGGAGATGAAGTCCAGGTTTTGTTGATGGAGGAAATCCTGGACGTCCAGGAGCTGTGTGCTGTTGGTGTCTTCGTCTGCACTGTTGCTGTCAGTCCCAGGGACGGGGCTGACTGTGTGGGCAAGGCGGCCTGACCCATGCATACTGGTGTCTGAGAATGTCATGGCCGTGGAAGCTGTTGTAGCCATCCGGAGATGTTTATCACCTGCAATGAAAGAAAACAAGTCACAATCTTAACTTTATCTCCAAACTACATCCACGTTAACTCACTCAGTACGGCCAGTCCTCTCTTCTCCTCTACACAGACCCCTCGGATGTCCAGTGGGTGTCTGAATGACCCAACCTTTAGCTTCCGTCGTCAGAATTGTGGCATTCTTTGTCAACATTCACGTCTTCAGTGTAAGAGCCTTCCGCTTGCAATATTTTGATGATGGTAATTGGGGTGAAACGCTATTAATGTCGTCTCTTTCGCCGTTCGTATGGAAAGAGTTAAAACTCTGTTGCATGGAGATCCTGTTCTCCAAAATCATACAAATATATTCATATTTCAAACTCTTCACTGGTTTATCTCCGATTCAAATAGATTTTACGTTAGAAAGTATTGTGAAGAACGGGTACAACATGATTCTATTCGTAAAATATGTGTTGGATTCCCCCCCCCCCTCTCTTTCTCCCCCTCTACCCCCTCTCTCTCCCCCCTCTCTCTCCATCTCTTTCCCTCTCCCCCCTCTCTTTCTCCCCCTCTCCCCCCTCTCTCTCCCTCTTCCCCCTCTCTCATTCACCCTCTCTGTGCTTCTTATTACCTCTCTCTCTCTCTTTGCATGTGTGTGCTATTTGTAATAGATGTAGATTAGCAAGGACAGATTGGAAGAATAGGCAATGCCTAAAATCTTAATCCTTGAATAAAAACGTTTTGAGTTCTGAGTTCTGAGTTCTGCCTCTCTCTCTCTCTCTCTCCCTCTCTCTTGATTTTGCTAAAGCCTTTGACGTAATAAATCACTCTTCTCCTTAAGAAACTTGCTTGTTATGGCTTAGTTAAGAATACTTTACAATTTCTTTCTTCCTTCTTATCAGATTGACAACAACTGGTCTGCATTAAGTCTTCCAAATCAACTTTTCAAGAAATAAGGTATGGTGTACCACAAGGATCAATTCTTGGCCCCCTTCTTTTCTCCTTATACATTAATGATTTACCTCTTTATATCAAATCTAATTGTGAATTGTTTGCCGATGACAACTCCATACACTCCGACCATACATGCATTAAAGTTCTGACATCCAATTTACAAGACAGTGTGAACAGATTAGTTAAGTGGACAGAACATAACCATATGTCTCTCAATGCTCAAAAAAACTAAATGCATGTCTGTAACAACTCGACAGAAACGCCAGATAATGCCAACAATTTTTTTCAATATTTTCATTTCCAATGTTAAAATTGAAGAAGTCAAATCACACAATGTTTTAGGTATAGTTATCGATAATGATTTATCATGGTCTGAACATATTACTTATTTATGTAAAAGGATGTCTCAAAAAGTATTCCAGTTATCAAAAATAAAACACTTTCTAAATACACATGCCCGAAAACGATTCTTTAATGCTCACAGTCGATAATAGATTATGCTTCTACGTTGTGGGATTCTACTTGCGCTAATGCTCTAAAACCTCTTGTTAGATTATACAAACGTGCTTTGAAATTAGTTTTTATTAAAGTCATGTTCATTAACTCCTAATGATTATACGTCACTTGATATCCTCCCACTGGAGCTAAAACTAGAAAATAATAAGGCTGTTTTTATGCACAAAATAGTAAGCGGCTACGCACGTCTTTCAATTATAAATAACTTCCCAGTAAATAACATAAGACATGTACATAAGTTGCATATACCTCGTCCAAATCTTGATCTTTTTAGGTCCATCCTAACATACAGCGGGGGGGACGTATTGGAATAATTTACCATCACGTTTAAAAAAATATAACTAACCACAACAACTTTAAGCAAAATCTAAAAATGTACCTATTCACAAAAATTGACGTCACCTGAAATCCAACATTGCTTTCGACAATTTGTGGGTTCCCTCTCACTCTCTCTTGAGTGAGTGCATTTGTGTGCGTTTGTGTGTGTGTGTGTGTGTGTGTGTGTGTGTGTGTGTGTGTGTGTGTGTGTGTGTGTGTGTGTGTGTGTGTGTGTGTGTGTGTGTGTGTGTTTCATGATTTTTTTTCTTCTTCCTTTTGTGGAATGGCTTTGAATGGTGAAATAATGGTGTATTTTGATTGTGTTTTGATTTTGTGCTCATTTTCGCTTTTTTAGCTTTATTCCCTCTTTAGGGCGAGGACTGGATGTAAAAAAGCTTATCTATTACACTCGATAATAAAGATTTTGTCTTGTCTTGTCTTGTCTCTGTCCCCCTCTCTCCCGCCCCCCTCTCTCTGTGCCTGTCTCTCTCCCTCTCCCTCTGTCTCCCCCCTCTCTCCCAGCCCCTCTCTCTCTTTGCCTCTCTCTCCCCGCCTCCCTATGTCTCCCCCATCTCTCTCCTCTCTCCGCCTCTACCCCTCTCCCTCTGTCTCCCCCTCTCTCCCCCTCTCTCCCACCCCCTCTCTCTCTGTGCCTGTCTCTCTCCCTCTCCCTCTGTCTCCCCCCTCTCTCTCCCTCTCTCTGTCCCCCCCTCTCCCACCCCTTCTCTCTGTGCCTGTCTCTCTCCCTCTCCCTCTGTTCCCCACCTCTTTCTCCCTCTGTCTCCCCCTCTCTCCCCCTCTCTCCCACCCCCTCTCTCTGTGTGCCTGTCTCTCTCCCTCTCTCTGTCCCCCCCCTCTCCCACCCCCTCTCTCTCTGTGCCTGTCTCTCTCCCTCTCCCTCTGTCTCACCCCTCTCTCTCCCTCTATCTCCCCCTCTCTCCAACCCCCTCTCTCTGTGCCTGTCTCTCTCCCTCTCCGTCCCCCTCTCTCTCCCTCTGTCTCCCCCTCTCTCCCCCTCTCTCCCACCCCCTCTCTCTCTGTGCCTGTCTCTCTCCCTTTCCCTCTGTCTCCCCCCTCTCTCCCGCCCCTCTCTCTCTTTGCCTCTCTCTCCCCGCCTCCCTATGTCTCCCCAATCTCTCTCCTCTCTCCGCCTCTACCCCTCTCCCTCTGTCTCCCCCTCTCTCC
>NC_134904.1:5041224-5048724 GCF_041734735.1 Babylonia areolata | reverse complement strand
GGCATTGGAGAGGTATAGGGGTGTAACCCTTTTAATTCTTGTTTTTCTTTTCTTTTTGAGATGTCGGGGTGGGTGTGGGTAAAATCATTGATTGATTGATTATTGTTCTGATTTTCCATTTATTCTTTAATTTTGTTCTCAATAGCTGGCGTGAGAGAGAGAGTTGGGATGTGGAGTTTTCATTTCAAAACAATGTAGGCCATTCATTGTAGGTTATTTTCAAATGATCGTGGGTCATTGACAGTGGGTGGTTCATTTCAAATGATTGTGGATCGTTCATTATAAATGATTATCGTTCATATCAAATGATTGTGGGTCGTTCACCTCAAAGGATTGTGGATCGTTCATTTCACATGATTGAGAATCGTTCATTTCAAATTATTATGGGCCGTTCATTTCATGTATTTACGGGCAGTTCATTTCAAATGATTATTACTAGTTCATTTCAAATGATTGTGATCGTTCGTGTTAAATGACTGAGCCGTTCATTTCAAATGATTGTGGGTCGTTCATTTCACTTGATTGTAGATAATTCATTTCATGATTGTGGATCGTTTATTTCATATGATTATGGGTAACTAATTTCAACTGATTGTGGATCGTTCATTTCACATGATTGTGGATCGCTAATTTCACAAAAGATAACATTTTTGAAATATTTGCTGTTTGAGGACATGAGAGTTAGACAAAGTCTTCTTACATCTATGAACATCAAGTTGGCCCCACGACAGCCTCACAATTACCTTCAAGATACTAAACCGTATGGCTTCGTGTGGATAACAATTAAAAATTAATCACAGAACACTCCAAATACGTTTGGAACTAGTCTGCTTTAGTTCTGTAAGCCTTAGGGTGTGTGTGTGTATGGGGGGGGGGGGGGGGGTTGTGGGTGCTCGGCCGGAAAACTTAATTTTCCTGACTAATATCGCTCATTTGCGAGATGCACACTAAGTACTTTTTGAACGAAAAATTTTCAAATCAGTATCTATTGCATTCTGAAGCAGAAGAGCATGACATATGTAAACGTTAGCCACAAAACCACACGATTTTGCGACTCAAATGCGACTCCAGGCAAAACAACATTTTGGGGGTAGGGGAAGTAACTCGACCAGTACGACTCCCCAAAGGGTCAAACGTTCATCCAGACGTACTCAAACAATGCCTAGAACCCCCCTGCAGGTCTCTGTATAAAAATAATTTTGAGGAGAGTAATAATGAAGTGATGAAATAAAACAACCGGACAATATTACGCTAATTCACCGAAGATTTGACAGTTGGTCAATACAAGCCTTAGTTGTGAAAGAAGTAATGAAGATACTTCAATTCTGTATGTTCATTCAAACAGAAAAGACCCTATTGAAAATGAAAATATATGATATGTGGTAGTTTCTTTTAAATAAATATAATTAATGGGGGTTTGAAGTTGGGCTTGTCTTAATTTCGTTGACGGGGCGCGAAAGGGTACCCTTGTAACTCTGAGCGCGTCCCGATTTAGTTTTTCTTGGAACATGTAAAAATGAGTTTCAGCAGACACCAAAGAACAGTTTAACTCTCTCCATACGAACGGCGAAAGAGACGACGTTAACAGCGTTTCACCCCAGTTACCATCATCAAATTATTGCAAGCGGAAGGCTCTTATACTGAAGAGGTGAATGTTGACAAAGAATACCACAATTCTGACGAAGGAAGCTAAAGGTTGGGTCATTCAGACACCCACTGGACATCCGAGGGGCTTGTATAGAGGAGAAGAGAGGACTGGCCGTACTGAGTGAGTTAAGACAAGTCTACATCATTCCTGGAGGGCGTGGGGGTTGCGGGAGGTTGGGGGTGGTAGTGTGCACGTTAGACCTCTCGGCTTTGTGTACTATTTCATTCATGACGATTTAGTCGAAGGTGGCAGAATGGTTAAGACGCTCAGCTGCCAATACAGAGAGTCCGTGAGGGTGTGGGTTCGAATCCCGCTCTCGCCCTTTCTCCTAAGTTTTGACTGGAAAATTAAACTGAGCGTCTGGTCATTCGGATGAGACGATAAACCTGAAAAAGAACCCATGGCAACGACAGCGTTGGCAAAAATCATTTTAAAAAGAAATCCACTCTGACAGGTACACAAATAATTATATAAGCATGCACTCAAGGCCTGACAAGCGCGTTGGACTGTGCTGCTGTCGGGTAACAGATGTGGTGTGGCGTATATGGGTTCGTCCGAACGCAGAGATGTACATGCTGGGTGTGTTCGTGTTTCCATAACCCACTGTACGCTAACACGGATTACGAGATCTTTAATACACGTGTATTCCATCTTCTGCATGTGTATAAGCATGAAGTATTGACACAACAGGTCTATCCACGTTGACCAGGGAGATCGTAAAAGAACAATGCCATTTTCACCCTCAAAGAATCTACCAATTGCCCGATACTAGGATCGAACCTAGGGCTCTCAGACTGAAAGTCGAACACTCTAGCCACTCAGCTAGTGCACTCGTCAGGGAAATTCCATTCTGGACAATAATTATATCCTGTTGATAACGAATCAAGTTTCAGTTTTGATGCGATTTGTTGGAAAAAAAAATCTTCAGATACAACAAACACTGATTTATTCATATCCGGTGTAACTGTATTGTTCTTTCTCTCCCTCTGTGTGTGTGTGTGTGTGTGTGTGTGTGTGTGTGTGTGTGTGTGTGTGTGTGTGTGTGTGTAGTATAATTGTTATTTCCTTAGAGTGTGTTAAATGGTGGATTTACTTGCAAGAAAGGATAGCATTGTGTGTTCGAACTTTGTTTCTAAACCCGGAAACATTTCTTCGTTTTTTACAGGAAATGTAATTTTCTATGCAGCTTTTCCTTTTCTCAGGAATAAAGATTTTTTTCTCTTCACGGAAAGGAAGGGCTCATTTCCTGAGGCACAAAGTCTAACTGTATTGTTCTCTCTCTCCCTCTGTGTGTGTGTGTGTGTGTGTGTGTGTGTGTGTGTGTGTGTGTGTATGTGTGTGTGTGTGTGTGTGCGTGCGTGTTTGTGTGTGTGTGTGTGTATATATGTGTGTGTGTGTGTGTGTGTGTGTGTGTGTGTGTGTGTGTGTGTGTGTGTGTGTGTGTGTGTGTGTGTGTGTGTGTGTATGTGTGTGTAGAAGTCTTTAGTGTTAATGTTTTATAGCCCACATTAGCAATCTGAATACACAGTCGACTGGAGATAATCTTGCTTGTTAATGTGCTGAAAGCAAACCCGGTGTAACAGACCGAACTATATCCCTGGCTGGTTCTTACCCCGGGTTTAAACCAGCCTAGGCCATTTCTTACCCCTCCTGGCTGGAACATACCCCCTGTGTACACTTCGCTCACCCAACCAGTCTGTATCACATTTACATTAATGATGATAATGATGATGGTGATGATGATGATGATGATGATGATGATAATAATAATAATAATAATAATGGGAATTTATGTAACTCCTTCCAACGCTCAAGCCATTTTGCAATTAATGCAAAAAAGTGATGTGATGATGTTCGTCAAAAAAGTGATGCGATGATGGTCGTCCTTCGGATTCGAAGATGGCCATGGCTTCAAGAGTCAGGTGGAAGATCGGTGGCTGTGGGTCCGGAGGTGACTGGTGAGGCCAGTCCGTGCCCTGAAGTCTCTCCCATATGTGGGACACAAGTGAGTGGCTGCTGTCGTGGAAGTGGATGCTGCTCAGGCCTTGCGCACAGCACGCTTTCGTTGCGCTTCGGTGATGCGCCTGGCTTCAGCTGCATTGGCTCCTGTGGTGATCTTGCTGCGCCAAGCTGGACGGTCCATAGCAAGTGTCTCCCAAGTGTTTGACGCCCAGGACTTTGAGGGACGCTTTGAGACAGTCTCTGTAGCGTTTTTTCTGCCCTCCAACTGAGCGCTTGCCCTGACAGTTTTCCGTACAGCAGCTGGTTAGGCAGTCGGCTGTCTGGCATTCTGACCACATGTCCAGCCCACCTGGCTTGGGCTTTCTGCAGGAGGGTATAGACGCTGCAGAGGCCAGCTTGTTCCAGGACTTCTGTGTCTGGGACTTTGTCCTGCCACATGATGTGGAGGAGTCTACAGATACAGCTCAGGTGGAAGCGGTTGAGCTGTTTGGCGTGTCTGCTATAGACAGTCCAGGTCTCGCTGGCGTAAAGGAGGCTGGTAAGGACCACTGCATAGTAGACCTTCAGCTTGGTGGTAGAGCTGAGTCGTCTCCGCTCCCAGACGTTCTCACGATGTCTCCCAAAGGCGGCGCTGACTTTGGCAATCCTATTTTTGACCCTAGCGTCTATGTTCACACACAGAGACAAACACCCCCACCCCCTCACCCCCACACAGACACACACGTATGTCCTTCACGTGCCATACCACGCCCGCTCACATCATGCTCACTTTCAGACAACATCAGAGAGGATAACAGTGACCCAGCTGGCATGCAGTGCAGGGGGGCATGTCTATGTTTCCCCAAGTCTATATTCCTCTAGGTCTAAGTTTCCCAGGTCTATATTCCCCTAGGTATATGTTCGCCCACTGCTGACCATTGTTGACCACAGTTCAAAAGTGCTCAGACTGCATTATGTTGTCGCATTTGTGCATTATGTCTTTGAAGATGTTTGACCGCTGCATGACCACTACTGACCACTATCAGAGTTTAGCTTGCATCACTTTGCATGCAATATTGAAACGTTTTAGCAGGATTTCACTGTACTGTTGGCCATTGCTGATCATTTCTGGCTACTGCTGACCACTGCTGACCACTACGTCAAATTCTGCAGATTGCGTTGTTTTGTCACATTTGTGCATTATCAAGACGTCCTGGTTTTTTGTTTTTGATTTTATTAACTGCAAACTGACCGCTACTTACCACGGACCACCACTGACCGTTGACCATTGCTGACAACTGCTGATCACTGACAACCACTACCCAGTGACCACCACTTACTACTACTGACAACTACAGTCCACTGACTACTACTGACCACTGCTGACCGCTATCCACTGCTGCCCACCACTGACCGCTGACTACTGCTGATCACTGCTAACCACTGACCACTACTGGCCACCATAATTATACTGACCACTAACCATTATTGACCACTGACCACTGATGACAACCATTGACCACTGATGACCACTGGCTAATGCTGACCACCACTGACCACTGCTGAGCAACACTGACCACTACTGACAGCTGACCACCACTGACTCCTAGCACTACTGATCACTTACAACCGCTAACCACTGACCGACCAGAACCAACCACTGACCACTATATACTGACCACTTATGACTATTGACCTCTGACCACTACTGACCACTGCTGACCGCTTCTGACCACTGACCACTTCTGACAACTGACCACTGACATCACTGTCGACTGATAACCACCGTTGTCCATTACTGACCACTGCTGACCGCTGACTACCACTGACCACTGCTGACCACCGCTGACCACAATCACAAAGCATCATTGACCACCACTTACCACCGCTGAAAACCACTGACTACTATATACAGACCACTACTGACTACCATTAACCGCGGACAACTGCTGACCACTGCTGACCATCACTGACCACTACAGATCACTGACCACTGTTGACGACCACTGACCACTACATACTACTGACTACCGTTGAGCATGACTGACCACTACTGACCACTGCTGACCGCCACAGACCACCACTGTCCACCACTGACTGGTGACCACCGCCGACCACTATGGACCACTGACCATCACTGGGCACCGCTGACCACTACTGACTGCTGACCATTGACTACTGCTGACAAGCATCCAAAAAGTGTGTGTGATTAAACAAACATATGTTTAGGGGAACATAGATCTGGGGAGATACAAACTTGGGGGAACATAGACCTGGGGGAACATAGACCTAAGAAAAACGTTTTTTGGTGAACATACACCTGGGGGAATATAGACTGGGGGAACAAAGACCTGGGGGAACAAAGACCCAGAAAACGTAAATTTAGGGGAACATAGACCCGTGGGAACATAGACCTGGGGGAATATAGTCCTGTAAGAACTTGTAGCTGGCTGAAGGAAAATTCTGGGGAACATAGACCTGGGGGAACATGAAGCTGACTCCCCAAATTATCTGCAAAATAAACCGCTAAACCATCATGTCATGGAGCGTTTGTTGTGTTGTGTTGTGTTGTGTTGTGTTGTGTTGTGTTGTGTTGCGTGTGTGTGTGTGTGTGTGTGTGTGTGTGTGTGTGTGTGTGTGTGTGTGTGTGTGTGTGTGTGTGTGTGTGTGTGTGTGTGTGTGTGTGTGTGTGTGTGTGTGTGTGTGTGTGTGTGTGTGTGTGTGTGTGTGTGTGTGTGTTCTTTGTCTCTTTTCTTGCTCTTTGATTTTTTTTTTTAATAGTGGAGATACCTTTCTTCAATACCCTCTTTTTCTTTCTTGTTTCTCTTCTGTTTCTTCTTTCTTCCATGTTCATTATCTAAAAAAAAAAAATACTTTAAAGCTTTATTCATCTTTTCACTCCAGTTTCTTATGACGGACTGCTGTCAAATCATACTTCTACGCCCAAAAGGAGACATTCAAATATTCAACACTATAACTTGATAAAAAAAACAACAACAAAAAACGCAAATATGTTTCAAATAACAATTAGTATTTTAATAAACCACTTGCGCATATTTGATAAACGTACTTATAGCTAAAAAATTCCATGCGCTTCCTATGAACAACAACAACAAACAAAAAACAACAACAAAAAAGAAAAGGAAAAGGAAACCTACTTCAGAGACAAATATTTTTAATGCACACGCTTGTTTTGGAAGTCATTATACTTTGTGCATTCCATTATAAAATAGAACTCATCCCCAATCACAGCCATAATACACACCTTGTATAACCGCAACTCTCGTCGTGTACCACTACGTCTCCCTCTTTCTATTTCCAGCTCAAGATTACTAAGCAAAATTCATCAAATGCAGTCACTGTACATCAGAACGACTGAATGTCTCTATGAACGAACTTCATGTTCAAACATAATATCAATTAAAACAGGTGTTCCATATCGAAAATTTTAATTGCAAATAAGACAACAGTTTTATCCAAGCAACAAGTACATTGATTACTTTCCAGTTTTGAATAAAAGTGCATTGGTAATGAATATTGTGTACAAATAAATTCCTCGCAGTTCTCATACCCTTCATTCTTATGTTGTTAATCTTGGCACTCTTCAAATATCAATGTATTTCAGAGAAAAAGAGAGGGCTAAGAAATGGCCCCGGCGATATAAACTGGCTTTGGCCAAACATTACCCCGGGTAAGATGTAGCCCAGGCCAGTTCTTACGGGGATAAACTCTGGCCTAGGCCAGTTCTTACGGGGGTAAGATCTGGCCAGGGTAAGATCTGGCCTGTTACACCGGGTATGATGTAGCCCAGGCTAGATTACACAGGGGGTATATTCTGACCTAGGCCAGTTCTTACGGGGGTAAACTCTGGCCAGGGTAAGATCTGGCCTGTTACACCGGGTATGATGTAG
>NC_134904.1:5018724-5028724 GCF_041734735.1 Babylonia areolata | reverse complement strand
AACAGCTGCAAGATGATTATATCCCTGCCTGTCTGTCTCTGACCCTCTCTGTCTCTCCTTGTTTCTGTCTCTCCTTGTCTCTGTCTCTCTGTCTCCTTGTCTCTCTCTGTCTCCGTATCTGTACCTGTCTCTTTTTTGTCTCTCCGTCTCGCCGTCTCTGTCTCTCTGTGTCCGTGTCTCTGTCTCTCTGCCTCTGGCCGTCTCTGTCTGTCTGTCTCTGTCTGTCTGTCTGTCTGTCTGTCTGTCTCTCTCGCCGGCATTCACTCTCTGTGTGCAGACAAGCACCCGAGCGTCAGGAAATGCGACAATTGATTGTTGTTGACCCAACACCGAGCGAGTTTGTTCTTCGCTCTAAAAAAGAAAAAAAAAAAAAAAAAAAAGAAAGAAAAAAAAAAAAGAAAAAGAAAAAGAAAAAAACCTGAATAAAGTTAAGAAAACAAACAGATAAACAAACAAATAAATAATACAAACATACATACACACATAAAATGAATGAATAAATAAATAAATAAAAATCTCTCAGTCCCCACGCCCCCCCACTCTCCCCCCTGCCACCACCACCACCTCCCCTCTCCCTGCCCCCCCCCCCCCCCCCCCACCACCCACTGCCTCCTACGACTTCCACCTTCACGTATTTCTTGATGTTTCTTTTCTAGTTGGGAGACAGAGAAAGAAAGCAGGGTGGGAGCGAGAGAGGTGACTGTGGTGGTGGTGGTGGTGGTGGTGGTGGAGGGGGGAGGAGGGGGAGGAGGTGGTGGTGGTGGTGGTGGGGGGGGAGGAGTCGGTGGGGGGGGGGGGGGGGGTTGGGAGGGGAGTAATACAAGAATATGTATACAATGTTCAGTTTGTCGTGACCTGTGAGCTCATAAAAAAAACAGAGCTGACGATGGGGGGTGGGGGCTGGGGGGGGGGGGGGGGGGCTAGGGGGGGGGGGGAGGAGTGGCGGGATGAGGGGAAGAGGGGGGCGGGGGAAGGAGGGGGGGGGGGGGCTGTGATTTCTGCTTGAGTTTAGAATTTAAAAAAAAAAGAAAAAAAAAGCATGATAATTTCTCTCTCTTTTTGTTGTTGTTGTATATTTCGATGCGAGCTGTGGAACCTGAGTAGTAACTTGTTTTTTTTTTCTTAAAAAAAAAAAAAAAATCAATAATACATGGAATAATCACAAAAAAGCAATCGTAGGTCAAAGTCTGCTTCTCAGATTCTGCTGTTTCTTGTGTTATGTTCCAGAGGAAGAAGAAGAAGAAGAAGAAGAAGAAGAAGAGGAGGAGGAGGAGGAGGAGGAGGAGGAGAAGGGGGAAGATGCAGAAGAAGAAGAAAGAAAGAATGAATGAAAGAATTCTGCGTTTTGAAGGCTGTCCTTTTTTCTTTTTTCCATGTTCGACAATGTATTGGCCAGATCGACGGTAACATGAATAATTCTTTTTAAAAGTGACAAAGAAGAACCTTTCCCTACATTTTAGACAATATCTCAAGTGCCCAAGTGCGTATTCTAGTTCAGTCAAGAGAAAATGAAATACAAACAATCACTATCTGAATCGAAAAAAATAAATTTTATACAAAAACCCAGAAAAGGTGAAATGTGTTTTTTCAAAATCCACTAGATATTCTATAATAAATACAATTTTTTTCTTCGAAAGGAGGATTTTTATCCTAGGATGAGATAAATCTAAGATAAATGGTTTTAAGACCCTATATCAGTTCGATGAGTGAGAAATGTTTAGTTGTTTTTTTTTCTTTGAAAAAAGCACACAAATTAAATCAAAAACGAAAACGCTATGGAAAAAAAAGACATTTCTTTCTCCTCTTTTCTCCTACAAAAACATGAATTCTCCTGTATAAAGTGATTCCAACTCACTGAACATAATATTTGGTAACTTTGAAAATTGCTTTCGGTAATCGGAAAACTGATTTTTAATTAAGGAAAACAAAAACATGAAAAAAGAAAAAGAAAAAAAGAAATGAATGAAAGAAAAATAGGAAGAATTTAAGAAAGACACAAAAAGGACCTCTCAAACGTCAATGCATAATCAACAGTCTCAGAATAAAAAACAAAACAAAAACAATTATGTACATTGCTTTTTTTTTTTTATACAGTGCATAATTTTTATGCAATATTTTCGTGTAAAAAGTTCTTTTTTTGAATAACAAATACAAAAAGTTCAAACATGAATAAGAAACCCCCTTCGTGAAATGAACTGTATGAGTACGAGGTAAATATAACAGGAAAGAGTAGTGGTGGTGGTTGTTCACAGAAGTCATTGACCCAAAGACATCGTGGGATGATTTAGTGTCCATGAAAACGGACCATCTCACATGTCCATCCTTCTCTCTCTCTCTCTCTCCCTCTCTCTATCTCTGTCTCTCTCTCTCTCACACACACACACACACACACACACACACACACACACACACACACACACACACACACTCCGAGGGAATACTCCAGGAGCGTAGCAGAACACAGTAGCATATAAGGTATTATATATAATAAAAAAATTCAACCCAACAAACCAACCAACCAAAAAAAACAACAACCGCACACTCCAAACAAAAAAACAAAACAGGAACACCATTTTCCATGACATCACACAGGATTTGGGGTGGGAAAAACTCTCACTTTAAAACAACAACAACAACAACAATGATAGTAATAATAATAATAATAATAACCAACAACGCTGTGTGGCAAACACGATTCACACTCCCTGGATCATCGGATTTCACAATCGTCAAGCTTTCAGCTTTTTTTTTTCACTGGTCATTCCAACCAACGAACCCACCACCACCTTTAACACACCCCCTCCACTCCCCCCAACACACACACACACACACGCACACACACACAGACACACAACCCCTTCCCTCACACACCCCCACCCTCTCTCTCTCTCTCTGTGGTTGAGTAGGAAAAGCAGAAACGCAGTTCCCCCAACACAGTGTGTGTCGAACATGACTCCACTTATTTTTTTCTCCCCCCCCCCCCCTTTTTTTTAC
Source organism: Babylonia areolata (assembly GCF_041734735.1). Lineage (NCBI taxonomy): Eukaryota > Metazoa > Mollusca > Gastropoda > Neogastropoda > Buccinidae > Babylonia > Babylonia areolata. The sequence goes on along the minus strand of NC_134904.1, from coordinate 5,025,730 downwards.
ACGCTCACGAACAGCATGTGCTCCATTCATGAATGAATGAATTAATCAATTAATTCATCAGTTAACCAATCAACCAATCAATCAATCAAAACTCTGCCGTCCTCGCGATCCTCTCGTCCTCGAAAGTCACGCGCTCCTCGTGCTGTGCAGAGGGCGAGGTGAGAGCGACGTTCTCACCCAGAGCTATGGCGTCCGAGTCCACCACGGCTTTGGGAGGGTGCGGGGGCCCGAGGGAAAACAGCACAGGCTTGCCGTCCGAGACGTCAGAGCGGCTTCCGCACAGCTCGTGATGCTCCCCCGCTGCGTTCTCCTCGTCGGCGTGACCTTGACATTCCTCGTCGTCATTGATGCGCTCCAGCTCGCGGTCCCGGCGAGCCAGCCCGTACTGCACGTGCGTGTAGTAGAGGACGAAGTTGCTGACGATGATGGGCACAGTGAAGGCGATCATCAGCAGCCCCGCCACGGCGCAGCACGACCCGATGACGTAGCCCGCCGCCGTCTGCGGGAACATGTCGCCGTAGCCCACCGTCGTCATGGTGACTACGCTCCACCAGAACCCTACGGGGATGTTAGGGAAGCCGTTCTCGGCCTCTGCAAAGTGCATGAGCGTGGCGAACACCACCATCCCGATCAGCAAGAAGACGAACATAAGCATCAGCTCGTTGAAGGACGCCTTCAACGTGTACAGCAAGATCCACAGCCCGGGCACGTGCCGGATCAGCCGGAAGATCCGGCACAGCCTGAGCATGCGCAGGATGAACATGAGGTCCATGACGCTCATCCCTTCCCTCCGCATGGACGGTCCGAAGAGCAGGAAGAGCAGCTCCACGTAGTCGGGCGAGATGGCCACGAAGTCGATGACGTTCTGGAACGACCTGAGGAAGTTCACCTTGCTGGGCGAGCACACGAACCTGGTCACGTACTCCAGGGTGAAGAAGATGAGGCAGCACATGTCCATGATGAGCAGGCTCGGGTGCGGCAGGTCCTCCTTCTCCGGCACCAGCGACGACAACAACGACGACAACGACGACGAAGACGAAGAAGACGACGACGATGATGACGACGCCGCCGCCACCCCATCCCCATCTCCATCCTCATCCTCCCCCCCAGTGCCGTTGAGGAACGTCTGATTACTAAAGACCTCCTCCTGACCGTCTGAGGAGGAGTTGAAGAGCGTGGAGTCTGTGGAGTTGCTGCTGCTGCTGCCGTGGGTGAGGTTGGCCGTGCGTGCATGCAGGTCAATGGCCTCGAGGTTGAAGAAGCGGTAGATGCTGGCGAACTGCCCGACGTCCTCCAGCTTCACGCGGAACACGGGGTGGGTGTCCGCACAGAACGAGAAGATGGAGATGAAGACGAAGATGATGGACACCCATGCGTAGGCCTGTTTCGCGTGGGTGGGTGGGTGGAGGAGGGGGTTGGGGTGGTTGGGGGGTCGGGGGGGGGGGGGGGGGCGGTGTGGGGGCGTAGGGTGGTGGTGGTGGTGGTGGTTGTGGGGAGGTAGGAGGGGTGGGGTGGGTGTGGGTGGGAGGAAAACAGCATTGTGAAAGATTAGTTGTTGTTGTTGTTCTGGTTAACTTTGTCTCTGTCTGTCTGTCTGTCTGTTTGTCCGTCTGTCTATTCATCCGTCCGTCCTTCCGTCTGTCTGTCTCTCCCTCTCTCTCTCTATCTCAAACCTTTTGAAAAGATGGTACATTGAATGAGCAACAACCGTTGTGTGTGTGTGTGTGTGTGTGTGTGTGTGTGTGTGTGTGTGTGTGTGTGTGTGTGTGTGTGTGTGTGAATCACAGAGATAGAGAGTGAGAGACAGCGACAGACAGATAGATAGATTATAGAGAGATCGATAGACAGACAGATAGATAGATAGACAAACACACAGAAACAGAGACAGACAAATTCTTACCTCAATCGAGTATATCCGATTTGTTTTTTTCAATTAATTAATTAATCATGTTTTTACTTTCTACCACAGTCATTAAGGTGAGAATCACCACCACCAGTGCCATCATCATCATCATCATCATCATCATTATCATTCTTCTTGCTGCTGCTGCTGCTGTTGTTGTTATTGTAGTTACATTATCGTCTGCACATGAATGATACAACATTACATCCATTCGCCTACCAATACACGCAACTTTCAAACTTTAACAACCACACAAGCAGTAGGATGCGACGGGGTAACAAAAAAGAAAAAAAAAAAGGAAAAAAAAAGACAACTGCCAGACACATAACTGCATTTTTGTCTGAAGAAATAAAACAGCCATAAAATGTGCAAGGAAATTATTCGCAACAACATGTGCAAAGTCCGTATTCGATTACGAAAACCACCTGAGTTGTCTTCGCAGACTCCTTCACATCAGGTGACAGGACAATGTCCCTGACACGGAAGTCCTAAAACGAGATGGCCACTGCAGCGTCTACACCTTCCTGCAGAAATCCCAAGCCAAGTGGGCTGGACATAAGGTCAGAATGCCAGACAGCCGACTGTCTAAGCAGCTGCTGTATTGAGAACTGTGACAGGGCAAGCGCTCAGTTGGAGGGCAGAAGAAACACTGAAAAGACTGCCTCAAAACGTCCCTCAAACGTGGGAGACGTTTGCTCTAGACCGTCCAGCATGGCACAGCAAGATCACCACAGGAGCCCGTGCAGCTGAAGCCAGGCGCATCACCGAGGCACAACGAAAGCGTGCTGTGCGCAAGGTCCGAGCAGCATGCACTGCCTCAACAGCACCCACTCACTTGAGTCCTACGACAGCTCAGTGGTTAAAACGTCTGCCAGAAAAGGTGACTCCGTCCTGAAGTGGCGACCACCCTGGAGGCGCAGGTTCGAACCTGCTGAGGACCAGGAAAAAAAGGCGGCAAAACAAAGATATCCAGGAGTCATGACCTGGGTGCAGCCCGGCCCCCTTAGAGTGTGAGGAGTTAAGGGCCGAAACATTTGACTGGGGGGGCTTCTTCTCTGAAGACCTTGTACTGTCCAGCTCTCTCTTGAGTTTCTTATCACTATTGTTAGTTTTTTAGTTCATACACACACACACACACACACACACACACACACACATATATATATATATATATATATACATATATTTCAGTGGAGGAATACAAGAGCCCGGGAGAGAGAGAGAGAAAGAGAGAGAGAGAGAGAGAGAGAGAGGTAGGAAGAAAGAGCATTTGATTTGCACCAGTCAATCAGCAGAATGATTCAAACGAGCCCTAAGAGCTATCCATCTGTCAGGGAGACCGATACATCGAGAGTGTGGCAGGGCGACACAGAAAGAAACCCTCAGTTACAAAAAGCGAACCATGACGAGAGATAACCGCTTCACAAAAAGTCAATGACCACTTCACAGAAGCAAACATGTATGTTTTCATAAAATGTTAAAAAAAAAGAAGAAGAAAAAAAAAAGAAGGGAAATCGAGGTATGGTTTGGAAGGCGAAGGCCTTGCGTGGTCTTATCAAGGGGCTTCTCACTGAGTTTCAGTTTCTCAGAGTATCGAGGAGGCCGTCACTGCGCTCGGACATATAAATAATGATAATATTTGTATAGCGCTGAATCTTGTGCAGAGACAAATCTAAGCGCTTTCACACCAGTCAAATTATTTACACGCATGCACAACTCTAAAACTGAAGAAACTGAAGACAAGGAAGAGGCAGGGGGAGGGAGGCTATCTTGTGAAGAGGTGGGTTTTAAGGCCAGACTTGAAAGAGCTGAGTGCGGAGACCTGACGAAGCGAAAGAGGAAGTTCATTCCAAATGCAAGGTCCAGAGACAGAAGAAAGAACGGCGTCCATATCCCTAAACGCTACATCACATCCGTTAGGCAGATGCCTGACCAGCAGCACAACCCAAACGCGCGAAGTCAGGCCTTGAGTGCATGATTATGTATTTCGTGTATCGATCAGTGTGGCCTACGTCTACAGAATGTTGCCAGGGAACAGACAACACTTTTGTTGTTGCCATGGGTTCCTTTCCAGTGCGTGCTGCTGTGCACGTGACTCAGGTTTCATCGTCTCATCCAGGTGACTAAACCACTCGGTCTCATTTTCCCAACGTCAAAGTTGTGAGGAAGGGCGAGAGCGGGATTCGAACCCAGACCCTCACGGACACTATACTGACAGACAAGCGTGCTTGACCATTCCACTTCCCCCCCCCCCCCCCCCTGTCATTGAAAACATAGACGGCTGTTCAGGCACACATGCTCCAACAGCAGCTTGAAAAAAAAAAGCGCGTCTAAAATCATCGCTGTTTTAGCTAGAAATGCAGTAGTTAATTGATCGGTGGATCATTAACGATAACTGTGGATTATCTTGTTAAACAGATTAACAAGGAAGATCCTCTGGAGCTCATGTCATTGGCTGCATACACCGCTCTTTACCAAAAAACAAACAAACAAACAAACAAACAAAAAAAAAAAAAGCAAAACAAAACAACCCCCCCAAAAAAACAACAACAAACAAAAAAAAACCACCAAAAAAACCCAACAACAACCAACAACAAAAAAGCAAACAAGAAAACAAAAACATCTGCATAATTCACCATCCTCCCCCCAAGCCCCCCCCCCCGTCCTCCACGCCCCCCCCCCCAGGCCTCCTCCCCCCCACCCCCCCACAAAAAAAAAAAAAAAAAATTGCAAGTTTTGGTTCTTAACTGTCTGTGAACTCTGTATTTCTATAAAGTTTTCAAAATGAATGGACTTTAAAATAACTGAACTAGATAAACGCTTCCACCCCCCTGAAATGAAAAGGTGTCCTCTCAGCAGTATGAGATGGTCCACACCAACTTGACAAAAAATCCTTTCAGATATAGTAGTACAGAAGATTCCCGCACCACTACACCACCCACCCCCCCACACACAGATTGATAGCACTTCCGTTGCCAGGGGTTCCTTTTCAAGACGCCGACAAGTGCGTGCTGAAGCACAAGCGACTCCGGATTATCGTCTCATCGGAATGACTAGACGCTTTCACCGTCCCCCCCCCCCCCCACCACCACCACCACCCCCTCCATCCGCCCCAAGGAGAAAACTGTGCAAGTTTCCAAGTTAGCTCCCTCACTTTTTGTGAACCACGTGTTCCTTATATAGAGTGCGAAATAGCTGTGTGGAGTGATGGCCTAGAGGTAACGCGTCCGCATAGGAAGCGAGAGAATCTGAGCGCGCTGGTTCGAATCACGGCTCAGCCGCCGATATTTTCTCCCCCTCCACTAGACCTTGAGTGGTGGTCTGGACGCTAGTCATTCGGATGAGACGATAAACCGAGGTCCCGTGTGCAGCATGCACTTAGCGCACGTAAAAGAACCCACGGCAATAAAAGGGTTGTTCCTGGCAAATTTCTGTAGAAAAAATCCACTTAGGAAAACAAAAAAAACTGCACGCAGGAAAAAATACCAAAAAATAGGTGGCGTTGTAGTCTCCCTGGGGAGAGCAGCCCGAATTTCACACAGAGAAATCTGTTGTGATAAAATGAAATACAAATACAAATGAATGGACTTGAAATGACATGGAAATGAGATTGTATCTTCTCGGTATGAGATGGTCCTTACCATCCTGACAAAACCCTTGTACAGAAGAGCTGAAGATCTGTTTGCAAGCTCAGCACGCAAACAGAATACAGATGCCTAAAGCAATACATATTTGTATTCTTAATTTATCACAACAGACTTCTCTGTGTGAAATCGTCCTAATGAATTATGTTTGTGGGTCTGTGTAGCTGTGGTGTGTGTGTGTGTGTGTGTGTGTGTGTGTGTGTGTGTGTGTGCGTGCGTCTGTGAGTGAGTATTTTGTCACATATCCATATCTTCAATAAATCTTCCTCATCGTGTACTGAACTGTTAATATTTTTTACGACAATTTTTTTCTTTATTTTTTTTTTTTATCGATGTTGAGGATGCTTGCTGTTGATGTTGATGATGTTGTTGTTGTTGTTGTTGTTGATATTACAGTTGACGGTACTGGTGTTGATCCTGTTGCTGATTTATTGTTGATATTGTTGTTATATCTTTGTTGATATTGTCGTTAGTGTTGCTGTTGTTGTTATTACCTGGTAAATCTTGCTCACAGTGCCCTGTAATATTAATGATTTTTGTGATATTTCCCCCCCCTTTATATTGTTGTTGATGTTTATGATGCTACTGATCTTGAAAATGTTGATGATGTTGTTGATGTTGCCGTGTTAGCTATTGTTGATATTGTTGTTGTTGTTGGCGACATTAGTGTTGATGTTGTTGTTGTTTTGTTATTGATATTGTTGTTGTGGGCGTTGTTGTTGTTATTATTGTTGATGTTGGTGCTCTTGTTTTTGTATTGTTGTTAATACTGTTGTTGATATTGTTGCGGATGTGATTGTTGTTGATGTTGTGGATATTGTTGTTGACATTGCAGACGACATTGTTTGTGATGTTGATGATGACGATATTGTTGTTGATATTGTTGTTGTTGATGTTGCAGTTGTATTATTGTTGATATTGTTGTTGTGTTGTTGGATTGCAGTTGATAGTGTTGTTGGTGTTGCTGAGATTGTTGTTGACATTGTTTTTATATTGTTGTCGATATTGTGGTTACTGATGACATTGACGTTGATGCTGATTTTGTTGTTGACACGGTTCTTATATTGTTGTCGATATTGTTGTTACTGATGATGCTGATGTTGATGCTGATGTTGGTATTGTTGTTGACATTGTTCTTACATTGTTGTGGATATTGTTGTCACTGAAGATGTTGATGTTGTTGCTGTTGTTGTTGTTGCTGATGCTTATGCTGATATTGTTGTAGACATTGCTCTTACATTGTTGTTGATATTGTTGCTATTAATGTTGCTGTCGTTTCTGATGGTGCTGATGGTGCTGATGAAGCTGATGATGATTCTGATACTGATGATGTTGATGATACTGATGTTGATGTTGATGTTGATGATAATGATGCCGATGATGATTATGCTAAAACTGATGATGATGATGTTGATGATGATGATGTCGATGATGATGATGCTAATGTTGATGATGATGC
>NC_134904.1:5008724-5016224 GCF_041734735.1 Babylonia areolata | reverse complement strand
TGAATGATTCAAGTGAAATTAACACAGAAAAGTAATGATAAGATTTAAAACACAGATGTAAGAGAAATAAAAGGTAGCAAATAAGGCCCATAAGAGAGAGAGAGAGAGAGAGAGAGAGAGAGAGAGAGAGAGAGAGAGAGAGAGAGAGAGAGAGAGAGAGAGTTTCAGTTTCACTTTCTCAAGGAGGCGTCACTGCGTTCGGACAAATCCATACACGCTACACCACATCTGTTGAGCAGATGCCTGACCAGCAGCATAACCCAACGCGCTTAGTCAGGCCTTGAGTGCATGCTTACATATTTGTGTACCTATGAAAGTGGATTTCATTTTACGTAATTTCGCCAGAGGACAACACTCTCGTTGCCATGGGTTCTTTTTCAGTGCGCCAAGTGCGTGCTGCACACGGGACCTCGGTTTATCGTCTCATCCGAAAGACTAGACGCTCAGTTTGATTTTCCAGTCAAACTTAGGAGAAAGGGCGAGAGCGGGATTCGAACCCACACCCTCACGGACTCTCTGTATTGGCAGCTGAGCGTCTTAACCATTCTGCCACCTTCCTCGTACAATAGAGACGTACAATAACTGCGACAATAAACGAAAAATCAGCCTGCAATCATTACGATCATGATGATGATAATGTAAAATGATGATGATGATCGCCATCAATACCATCACACATACGCAACATGCTTCGACACGCGTGACATCAATAATTACACTAACAATACTACCCCCGAAAACGGAGCATGGCTGCCTACATGGCGGGGTAAAAACGGTCATACACGTAAAATCCCACTCGTTTTACATACGAGTGAACGTGGGAGTTCCAACCCACGAACGTAGAAGAAGAAGAAGACGAAGAAGATGAAGACACTGACAATACCAACATTAGGCTTAGTAGCAGCAATAGCTGTCGTAGCAAAACCAGTAGCAGTGGTAGTGGTAGTAGCAACATCAACAGCAGCAGCAGCAGTAGTAGTACTAGTAGCAGCAGTAGCTGTCGTAGCAAAACCAGTATAGTGGTAGTGGAAGTAGCAACATCAACAGCAGCAGCAGCAGCAGCAGCAGCAGTAGTAGTAGCAGCAGCAATAGCAGTAGTAGTAGTAGTAGGAATGACGATGACGATGACGATGATAATGGTGTTAACAACAATAAACAATAACGACAGTGATAATAACATTATTTCTTCTTCTTCCTAAATAATCAATGTTACTGTTATTCTTGCTTTTAATTAAACAAAAAAAAACCCAATAATGTTTGTTAAAACAATACAATCAACAAAACCGTAAGCCCCCTCCTCCCCCCCCCCCCCGCCTCTTTCTCCCTATACACCCCCAGAAATGTAGCAATTTTTTTTTACGTGCAGACTTCATATTAACAAACTGTTAAAAAGGTCTATACGTACCCACATGTGTGGAGGTGGAGAGGGGGGAAAAGAAGAAGAAGAAAAACAAGAAGAAGGAGGATGAGAAAACGAAGAAGAAAAATGAGGAGGTGGTAGAGGAGGAGGTGAAGAAGGAGGAAGATGAAGTGAAGAAGAAGAAGAAGAAGAAGAAGAAGGAGGAGGAGGAGGAGGAGGAGGAGAAAAAGAAGAAGAAAAATGAGGAGGTGGAGGAGGAGGAGGATGAAGTGAAGAAGAAGAAGAAGGAAGACTTCCAAAACAACATCCACAGAAACAAACCCCTGCTATCATAAACACAATCGTAGCCAGAAATGTGGTGATATCTATCATTAGTTTGAAAAAAACACCAAACAACAAACAAACAAACAAACAAACGAACAAAGGAACAAACGAACGAACGAACAAACAAAAAATACCAAGTATACGCTGTTTGACCGCAAACACAAGTGAAATACCACGTATGAATGGGAGGTTTGTTTGGTCAAACATACTTACCATGTCAAACTGATGCAAACAAGGCCTAATGGTTTGCTCAGTTTGGTCAAAATTCGCGACTAACTCAAAGTTTTGTTTTTTTTGTTATGTTTTATTTTTGTTCACAAATGCTCACTTGTGTGTGTGCGCGCGCGTGTGCTTGTGTGTATTGTGTGGGGGTGGGGTGGGTGTGGATGAATAGTTTTCAATGATGTTTGGTATCTTGTGTTCCTTTTCGATATTTACATGTGTGTTCTATTTGTAAACGCCTAGGGCTAATCTTCAAGATTAGGCGTAAATGTTCATAATGATAATAGTAATAATGATAATGTACGAATACAATAATTCAGTATATTTTGAGGGAATAAAAAAGACTCTAAAAAACATTAATCGGGACGAAACTTTGTAAAATGATTATGCTTGAGTGTAAATTATATCAATTTAGCAGATTTCTGCTTCAACTGGTATTTCTTTCAACCATTCGTGGACACACAATACATCTAAAACGCACTTTTATTATGTTGTATGTAGGCCCAACACTCGGCTTATATCACAGATTGACATAAGTTTACATTTGGGCCAACAGCAAAGTGAGAGCTGTATTATCAATGGTTTCTCCAGTCAATGGGAAACCATTTACAGCTTAGTCTTTTGTGAAGGACTATGACTCTCAAACTAGGAGGCAAAATTACACTGGCTCTTAGTGCTGCAGCCTTGTGGACTAGTTGGCCTTTGGGAACCATCCCAATGCCGACTGTCCTAAAACCCTTTTGGCCGAGAGAGTGGGGATGTACTTGGGCAAGACACTCTCCACTACAATCAAATTCTAGCCCAAATAGTCGGAACAGCAGTTGCCTCCTCTGCTGTTCTGATGGTCATAGTCGGACACGACTGACTGTCATATATAATTATGTATGTGGCAAGATAAACCATGTGCTCTTCCTTCTGTCACTGAACGCACGCACGCACACACACACGCACGCACGCACACACACACGTACACACAAACACGCACTGAAGCAAGTGACAGGTGCCCGCCAGCGTTCGCATGCTCCACTTCCCCCAATCCCTCCACACACACACACACACACACACACACACACTGACCCTCTCTCTCTTATTCTCTCTCTCTTTTCAATTGTTTTCTTACCTGTACATTCACAAGCAGCATACTATCCAGCTACATAGCGAGTGTCCATGACGACTCACACTCCCAATGATCAACCAGCACATGCGTCTCTTCATGCTGAGCCACAACAATCCAAATCCATCACACATGCACCAGAATGATACCCCATGATTCGACGCGAATCACTGATGCCTCGTTTCCGAAAGAACACGTATTTCTCTCATCATCCTAAACCACATCACGCCAACACCAGAATAATACCCCATGATTCGACACAAATCACTGAAGCCTCGTTTCCGAAACAACACGTACTTCTCTCATCATCCTAAACCACAACCATCACACATGGACCAAAATAATCCCCCGTGACTCGAACGATGAACGAATTCCTCAGGCTTCGGAATCCCAACACACAAAAAAAAACCCAACTTAATTTCCACACAGTTCTCCGCATGCCACATTGGAAGCGATTCTGTCTTTTTAGCAATGCCAAGGGGCTATTTGTCTGCTGCGTGAGTGAGTGAGTCCTTTAAAACAAAACAAAAAAATATTTCAATCAGTGGAAAACTGCATCTTCCCTTCGAGAATGCTGCTTTGGTTGTTGCGGAATGCAACCCGCGAGTTTGGAATTATTTCCCGAATTGGTCGACCCCCCGTCTCACTCCTCTTGAACGATTTGTTTTATTTCTCATTGGTCGACTTGACCTTCTCATCAAGGATCTGCTTTCTCATTGGTCGACTTGACCTTCTCATCAAGGATCTGCTTTCTCATTGGTCTTTCCGTCCATCACTTCAAGGAATAGAAGGGAGTATTGTGGATGTGGGGTGGAGGGTGGTCAGGGGGGAGAGGGGGGGGGGGAGGGGTCCATAATTTAGTTGATTCGAATCATTAATCTCTTTTGAAATCATAAAAAGGTATGAAGAGTAATTCTTAAAACACGTATCTTTCGTTGTTGTTGTTGTTGTTTTTTGGTTGGTTGGTTGGTTTTTTGTAGGTTTTTTTTTCTTCCACGCGGAGAGAAAATATGTTTGTAAGTTAGTGATTATTTAGGAACTAGAGACAAGAAGAAGTTACCTGATCATCAGTCTGGCCTGAATTTGAAGAGCGGCCACTACTCTTTGGTACTTTGTTTTTCCTTTCTGACGGTTTAACGGTCTTGTTGATTTTGCACAACACAAAAGAAAACACAAATCGCCGACAATCCTAGATCAAGGGACAGACATCCTAGGATCTGTGAACACCTGCATCGTCATCATTATCCTCAACATTCATCATCATCCTTTTTTTTTTAAATAAAAAAAAGAAAACTGCCCCCGTCATCTGTGTCGATTTCGTGGCATTACTCTTACTCACGGAGGTTTCAGCCTCTGTATCTGTATCTGTGTTTATATATGCTTTTCGATTTATGTTCGTACCTTGTCATGTGGTATCCCCCCCCCCCCCCCCCAAATATTTCTTGTGACCCCGGTACACTCGGTAATAAAGACATATTCTATTCTATATTCTTCTTCCTCTTCTTCTTCGCTCATGGCTTGCGATTCCCAAGGCCATACTCACTCGTACGGACGAGAGGGCTTTCATGTGTATGACCGTTTTCACACCCGCCATGTTGGCAGTCATACTCCGCAGTTTTTTGGGGTTTGGGGGGGATTGGGAGGGAGGGGGGGGGGGCGGAGGATGCATGCCTGTTTCCATAACCCACCGAACACTGACATGGATTACAGGATCTCTCAACGAGCGTATTTTACATTCTGCATACGTAGACACACGAAGGGGGTTTTCAAGCACTAGCACATCATATTCTGCTACACCTAGGCGATCGGTAAAAAAAAAAAAAATCTCCAACCTTTATTCACCAGGAGCCAGCTGCATTGCTCGGACGGAAGAGCCTGTTACTAGTATGGTCATAACCCGCTACTAACTGTGTGTAGTATGGAACTGACCAATGGCGTAGTTCGTTCGTCAACGTAGGCATTTAGTCACGTGTAACTGTAGAACCAAGCAATGCAACTGGCACCAGGAGCCGTAACCGAGTACAACGTTTACTTTGATATGAAATATTCTCTTCTGAACAGACAAAATAACAACCACGGCCAGCCACAACCCCAGCCACAACAACCACCACAACCACAACCACAACGCTTAAAAACGAAAAGGAGACAAAAAGAAAATAGCTGAACGCACCATGTCCATTGACATTATTAACTTCATCACTGTGTAAGCTGTTCGCTGTTGTTACTGTGTCCTCATTACCAGCCACAAGTATTTGTTTTTCTTTTTTTTTCATCACAACAGATTTCTCTGTGTGAAATTCGGGCTGCTCTCCCCAGGGACAACGCGTCGCTATACTACAGCGCCACCCATGTTTTTTGTATTTTTTCCTTCGTGCAGTTTTATTTGTTTTTTTCCTATCGTGTTGGATTTTTCTACAGAATTTTGCCAGGAACAACCCTTTTGTTGCCGTGGGTTCTTTTACGTGCGCTAAGTGCACGCTAGCACACGGGACCTCGGTTTATCGTCTCATCCGAATGACTAGCGTCCAGACCACCACTCAAGGCGAGACGTGATTCAAACCAGCGCGCTCAGATCCTCTCGCTTCCTAGGCGGACACGTTACCTCTAGGCCATCACTCCACTATTGGTTACATTTTCATGATTTGTTGGGATCAATAACGGGGAAAAAAACAAGATGATGACACGTTAGTTTGGTGACTGAGTCCGCATCAAAACTGTTTTAAAAAACAAAAAAAAAACCCGTACAAAATTAAAATTAAAGTCGAAATCCACCAAAAAAATTGGCTGCAACATTTACAGATGGCAATATCGTTTCATACATGCACACAAATTGCCGGTAAAATAAGTTCCTGATTCTAGGATGCTAAAATATGACATTACTTGCTCTCCCTTATCACACAAGTCAGGAAGGGGGTATAGAAACCTCTCTTATTGAAAAAAAAGAGGAAAGAAAAAGCATGGACAGACTCCCTCATTGCACAAAACACGGAATCGTCTTTCTCACGGTAACAAAACACGGATCAACGCTTTGTACACAGAACACAAACACATCTCCTATACTGGGGGAAAAAAACAACAACAAACAAACAAACCATCAAACCAAAAACAACAACAACAACAACAAACAAACGGGTCTCTCCTTCATTGCACAAAACACAGACACGTCTCTTCCATTTTAACCCTTTCACCGCCAGTCAATTTAGAGTACAAAATTCCCTTGTGGTATAAACACAGAAGAGACAGTGACCAAGAATGGCTGGGGATTCCCCCTGCGATGTATAGAAAATATGGCTTATCCTACCACCGAACATTAAGAGCAGTAGGTTCATGGATAACAGACCAATGAATGGTCACCTTTCAGTGACATGGGTCCTCTACCATACCTGTGCATAAATGCGAGCTTGGCGGTGAAAGGGTTAAACAAGACATGTCACAAAACAAGAACCTCCGCTTGTTGCACACTAAACACAGAGACTGACATCAACCTTTCTGCAAAATACATACAAACGCGGATCTCTCCCTTAATGCACAAAAGACACGATCTCTCCATTATTGCACAAAAGACAGGATCTCTCCCTTATTGCACAAAAGAAAGGATCTCTCCTTATTGCAATAAAACACAGGTTCTCTCCCTTACTGCACAAAAGACAGGACCTCTCCCTTATTGCATCTCTCCTTACTGCACTAAACGCAGGATCTCTCCCTTATTGCACAAAAGACAGGATCTCTCCTTGCTGCACAACATACATGTTCTCTCCCTTACTGCACAAAAGACAGGATCTCTCCTTGCTGCAGAACATACATGTTCTCTCCCTTACTGCACAAAAGACAGGATCTCTCCTTGCTGCAGAACATACATGTTCTCTCCCTTACTGCACAAAAGACAGGATCTCTCCCTTATTGCACAAAACACAGGATTTCTCCCTTATTGCACAAAACACAGGATTTCTCCCTTATTGCACAAAACACAGGATTTCTCCCTTATTGCACAAAACACAGGATTTCTCCCTTATTGCACAAAACACATATTATCTCTCTCTTATTGCATCTCTCTTTACTGAACTAAACACAGGATCTCCCTCTTACCGCACAAACACAGGATCTCTCCTTACTGCACAAAACACGGGATCTCTCCCTTACTGCACAAAACAGAGGGTATCTCCCTCCGATTGCACAATACAGAGGATCTCTCCCTTATTGCACATCTAAACACAGGATCTTTCCTTACTGCACAGAACAGAGGATCTCCCTCATTGCTCAATACAGAGTATCTCTCCTTATTGCACATCAAACACACGGGATCTCTTTCCTTACTGCACAAAACACAGGGATCTCTCTTTATTGCACATAAAAACACACATGATCTCTCCCTTACTGCACAAAACACAGGGATCTCTCCCTTATTGCACATCAAACACACAGGATCTCTCCCTTACTGCACAAAACACAGGGATCTCTCCCTTATTGCACATCGAAACAC
>NC_134904.1:4988724-5001224 GCF_041734735.1 Babylonia areolata | reverse complement strand
TCTGCCTGCCTCCCCGTCTGTTTGTCTGTCTGTCAGTCTGTCTCTCTATCACTCCCTCCCCTCTCTCCCGCCCTCTCTTTATCTGTCTGTCTCTCCCGCTCTCTCGTTTTTTTTAACACTCTCTCTTTTCCCTACCTTTCAGAACGTGCAACTCCGCACACACACCCCCCCACACACCCCCACCCCGCAACCAACTACCATCCATCCATCCATCCACCCACCACGCCTCTTATAGTCAGTCGTGTCGTGTCATCCATCCCCCTTTTTCTGCTAAGGTTCCCGGGAGGGGCGGGGGGGGGGGGGGGGGGGGGGGGGCGGGAGGGTCTGTTTGCTATCGTATCGCTCTCTTAACTCCTCCCTCCCTCCCTTCCTTCCCCTCCCTCCTCTTTACCTCCCCCACCCCTCCTAACCACCACAACCACCACCAGGAGTACCATCATCATCACCACCACCACCACCACCACGAAAGTAGACATGACAGAAGCAGACAGACTTATTCTTGAAATCGAGGGAATTGGATGCGTTGAGAACTGGGTAGGCGACGGGTGAGGTGTGTGTGTGTGTGTGTAGTAGGGTGGGTGTGGGTGTGGGTGTGGTGGAGCGGTAAGTAAAATGAGGGAGGGGGTGGGGAAGGAGTTAAGGGAAATTGGTCAGAGGTGATGGTGGTGGTGGTGGTGATGGTGGTAGGGTGTTGGTAGTGGGTAGGGGTTTCTCTCTAATACTCCGAAAGACAGACACAGACACAGACACACACAGACACACAGACACAGACACACACACACACACACACACACACACACACACAGAGAAGATGAATGAAAACAGAGGATGTCGGAGGTCCACCCACAAGTTGCTAACACGAAGACGATGACCACAACCATCATCACCACCACCATCACCACCACCACCACCATCACCATCACCACCATCACCACCACCATCACCACCACCACCATCACCACCATCACCACCACCATCACCATCACCACCACCATCACCATCACCACCATCACCACCACCATCACCACCACCACCATCACCACCACCATCACCACCACTACACCACCTCCACAACCATCACCTCTGCCACCACCATCACCACCACTATCACCACCACCACCACCACCACCATCATCACCACCATCACCACCACTACCATCACCATCACACCACCACCACCACTACCACCTTCATCATCACCACCACTACCATCACCACCACCACATTACCACCACCATCACCACAACCACCATATTACCACCACCACCATCACCACGACCATCACCACCATCACCATCACCACGACCACCACATCACCACCACCACCACCACATCACCACGACCGTGCCCCCCCCCCCCCGCCCCCCTCCCCATCCCTTCTTTGTCATTGTGCCAAGGGAGGAGCAAGGCTCAGCTAGCTGGGCTGATCGATACATATAATACTTTCTTCTCCCCTCTCCTCCTCCTCCTCCTCCTCTCTCTCTCTCTCTCCCTCCTTACCCGCCTCCCTCCACCCTGCTCTCTCTCTCTCTCTCTCTCTCTCTCTCTGTGTGCCTCTCACGACCCCCACGACCCCCACGCCCCCACACCCCCACACTCCTCTCTGGCTTTGGCCTTCACTGAAATAAGAGCCTTATCGTAATCTATCTATCTGTCTATCTTATATGGGGAGCTTGTGTGTGTGTGTGTGTGTGTGTGTGTGTGTGTGTGTGTGTGTGTGTGTGTGTCCCTCTCTCTCTCTCTCTCTCTCATCGTCTTTCTATCTCACTCTCCTCTCTCTCTCTCCTCTCTCTCTCTCTTATCGATTGCAGATTAGCTTCATTTGTGTGTTTGACAGTGTGCTTCATGTTGACGTGTTTTGTTACGTGATGGTTACACAATGGAACGTTTACATATTTTTTTCTCTCTCTCTCCTCTCTCTCTCTCTCTCTCTCTCTCTCTGTGTGTGTGTGTGTGTGTGTGTGTGTGTGTGTGTGTGTTGGGTGGAGAGACTCTGTGCATGTGTATGGATATCAATGTATGAATGCGTTCGTTTTATTACTTTTTATGATGTTAATGATGATGGTGGTGATCATTCTTCGTTGTAGTAGCAGTGGATGTAGCAGTGTTAACAAAATTATTATTTTTGTGTCGTTATCGTTAATGTTGTTATTGTTATTGTTGTCACAAGGACAGATTGGAAGACTGGGCGATGCCTAAAATCTTTATCCTTGAGTAATAAAGTTTTTGAATCTTGAATCTTGAATCTTGAATCGCTCTCTCTCTCTTCCCCTCTTCCCCAGCAAGAGTGGGAACATTCTGAAACCGTTGTGTAGTCTAAATCTAAATAGGCGACCGAAAAACCCCCAAACAAACTGATTCTGTGGAATTAAAACCCTCGTCACTTTACCATACTCGATCACTTAGCCTCTAGACGTTCTTCCCACTAAAAAAAAAAAAAAGAAAACCAAAGTGCACAGAGCTCTGTTTATGTTTAAAATCATGTCTGGTCGCCTCTCCTGTTTTCTCTCCACCCCCTCCCTCCCCGTCACACCCTCCCATCCCTCCCCCCCCCCACCCCCCCGCACTGTAAAACGAGTTTGTACCTAACACGCAAGCAGATCAAATAATACGCACTTTAAAGATCCTGTAATCCATATCAGCGTTCGGTTCGGTGGGTTATGGGAACAAGAACGTACCCAGCATGCACTCCCCCCCACCCCACCCCACCCCACCGCACCGCCCCTGCCCCGAAAACGGAGTATGGCTACCTTCATGGCGGGGGTATAAAAACGGTCATACACGTAAAAGCCCACTCGTGTACATACCAGTGAACGTGGGAGTTTAGTGCAGCCCATGAACAGAAGATGAAGAAGGCTCATCGTCACGTCCACAAGATTACAGTACCGACTTCCAAGGATCGATCTGTTTCATGTTATAGTGTGCCAGCAGTGTCACCCCCACCACCCACACTCTGTCCCTTTCCCTCCCCATCCCTTCACCCCACCCCCCTCCTTCTTATCTCCCTTCCTGCTCTTTCCAAAGTCCAGTCTTTGAGGTCGCGCCGATACCTGCGCCACCCTCCCTCCTTCCACCCTCCCGCACCCCCCACTCCCTAGTCGGCGCCTTTGGTCCGCGACACCGCATCACCTGCCCCAGTCGTTGAGACACGTGCGGTTATGTGACGTCTGCCGCAATCCCCGTGCTGAGCAGAACATCCCGTGTGGCGGCCTGTCTTTCAAGTCGTTCCCCATCTCCCCTTCCACGAACGCAGCTGACGTAGATGGCAGGACTTCGGAACGTAAACTAGGGAAAATTTATGCTAATACGAACTTTGATCAAGCCGGCTAACAGGCCCAGAGTTGTATTGTCCTGTCTCCCCAATCTCTTTGTGACGTAAACGGGTGAACTTGTCATCATAGAATGTGTATAGACAAGTGGGTTGAATTGTAGCGAATCAGATCAATCTTTTGAATTGGACGAATTGGGATTAAGCAGTGAATCTGTCAGTCATTCACATAGCGTCACTAGGGCAAGCAAAGATTGGTTATTTCAGTTCAACTAGTTGGGGGAGTGAGTGTTGTAGCTTGTATTAGTATGCACAGTATGTTGTGGGAAGGGATAAAACCAGTCAGCACAGCCAGTTCTTAGCTGTCTCCCAGAAGAACTGACTGACACAGGGTGACTGACTGATCAGTGATGTGAGGAACAAGGAAATCCCTGTTGGGCTGTGTGCTGCTTATAGGTGCTGCTTTGGTGTAGGATGATCTTTTTACTGTGTGCTGCCTTAGTGTGTGTTGCTTTTGCTAAGTAGGGTGAACTGCTTAGTGTGTGTGCTGTATTGTAAAGTAAACACTCTATAAAAACCACTCCATGTGGCCCTGCTATTGATGTGAGGAGAGAGTGAGTGAGTGCATCATTAGTTGATCCTATATCCCCCTGTCTGCTCCCCTCTCTCTCTCTTCTGTCAGAATCGAACCACAATCTCAAAACACCTTTTTTACATTCAAGTCTAGTCATTTTTACTCACGGGGTTGCTTGTGGTATGAAACATTATCCAGTCTTAAAGCTAACACATTTAAAAACATTAATCTCTGTTAGAAAAACAACAACAATTACAACAACAATAACAACAACAGCAACACACACACACACACACACACACACACACACACACACACACACACACACACACACACACACACACAATAATAACATATTTAATGAAATATCTATGATCGTGTTGTATACATAATATATATATATCCGAAATCAAGCGCCAAATTTTGATGGTTATTAACAATCTGCTTATGCCTCTCTCTCTCTCTGTGTTTGTTGCTGTTCATCGATTTTACGCCTGTTTACCAAGAGTGATATCGCAAAGGAAAACGTGGGTGGGGTTGGGGTTGGAAGTTGAAAGGATGGTGGTGACGATATGATGACCTGGATATAGGAAAAGTGGTGTTAGCCATAATACTCTCTCCCTCTCTCTGTCTCCCCCTCTATCTCTCACTCTCTCTCTCTCTCCTGTGTGTGTGTGTCTCTGTCTCTCACAGTGTTCGGTGTTCTCTCTCTCTCTCTGTCTGTGTGTGCACGCGCGAGCGTCTATATGCACGTGTGATGATTTCCTAATGTTCTAAGTTTTCTCATTCATGAATTTTACATTACAAAGTAAAAAGAAAAAAGACATTGCAGAGTAGAAACCATTGATCACAGCGCTCTCACTTTGCTGTTGGCCCAGCTGTGAGTTCATGTAAGCCGAGCGTTGAGCCTGATACTGTGTCGGCGAAGACTCTGGGACTTTGGATCGAAGAGGTGTGTGACGGTCGTATCAGTTAACTCTCTCCCTCCCTCTCTCTCTCTCTCTCATCCACACTCTTTTATTCTCTCTGTCTGTTTGTCTGTCTCTCTCTCTCTGTCTCTCTGTGTCTTTCTCTCTGTCTCTCTCTGTGTCTTTCTTTCTGTACCTCTGTCTCTGCCTCTGTCTTTGTCTCTCTCCCCCTCTCTCCCTTTCTCTCTGTCCCTCTGTCTCTCCTCCCTCTCTCTCTTTCTCTCTCTCTCCGTCTTTCCCTCTCTCTCCCCATCTCTCTGTGTCTTTCTCTCTGTCCCTCCTCCCTCTCTGTCTATTTCCCTCTCTCTCTGTCTTTCCCTCTCTCTCCCCCCTCTCTCTCTGTCTTTCTCTCTGTCCCTCTCTATGTGTGTCTCTGTCTCTCACGGTGTTTCACTGTTCAGTGTTCTCTCTCTCTCTCTCTCTCTGTCTGTGTGTGCACGCGCGAGCGTCTATATGCACGTGTGATGATTTCCTAATGTTCTAAGTTTTCTCATTCATGAATTTTACATTACAAAGTAAAAAGAAAAAAGACATTGCAGTGGAGAAACCATTGATCACAGCGCTCTCACTTTGCTGTTGGCCCAGCTGTGAGTTCATGTAAGCCGAGCGTTGAGCCTGATACTGTGTTGGCGAAGACTCTGGGACTTTGGATCGAAGATGTGTGTGACGGTCGTATCAGTTAACTCTCTGTCTCTGTCTGTCTGTCTGTCTGTCTGTCTTTGTCTCTCTGTGTCTTTCTCTCTGTCCCCCTGTCTTTGTTTCCTTCCCCTTCTCCCTTTATCTCTCTCTCTGTCTTTCTCTCTCTTCCCCTCTCTCTCTCTCTGTCCCTCTGTCTCTGTCTCTCTCCCCCTCTCTATTTTTTCTCTCTCTGTCTTTCTCTCTGTCCCTCTGTCTCCCTCTCTCTTGCTCTCTCTGTGTGTCTTTCTCTCTCTCTGTCTCTCTCCTGCTCTCTCTTTCTATCTCTGTCTTTCTCTCTCTGTCTTTCTCTCTGTCCCCTGTCTCTGTCTCTCTCTCTCTCCCTTTCTCTCCCTCTCTCTCCTCCCCTCTCTCTCTGTGTCTTTCTCTCTCTCTTTCTCTCTGTCCCTATGTCTCTCTCTCTCTCCTCTCTCTCTCCCATTCTATCTCTCCTCTCTCTCTCTCTCTCCTCTATCCCTCTCTGTCTCTTCCTCTGTCTTTCTGTCTCTGTCTCTGTCTCCCTCCCTCTCTCTCTCTCTCTCCCTGTCTGTCTTTGTCTCTCTGTCTCTCTCCCTCTCTCCCTCTGTCTCTCTCTCTCCCTCTCTCTCTCTCAGTTTTGCTTTCTCTCTTTCCCAGCTCTACTTCTCTTTAGTGTTTGATGATGACTTCATTGCACTGTGCCTGTGTAAATACAGCTATGTTATGTGTACACTTGCGTAATGTTCATGCAGTTTCTTATATTCTGCTGCTGTGAATATTTTGACGTTCTCGACAGTTAAGAGGGCCACGTGTAACCCCCCTCGCCTCCCCCCACCCCCCACCCCAGGCCCCCGTCGCCCCTGACCAAAAAGAAACCGTGCTTATTTTTTTTATCATCTTCAAATTTTAGTTTCGTTAAAGATCTCTCTCTCTCTCTCTCTCTCTCTCTCTCTCTCTCTATATATATATATATATATATATATATACAACATCTATCTATCTATCTATCTATCTATATATCATGTATATGTATATTAGGAAAATAAGTATGAGTCAGTAGTGTCCGACTATGACCATCAGTAACAACAGGGGAGGCAACTGCTGTCCCGACGATCTGCGTTAGAGTATGATTACGGTGTCTTGCCCAAGTTACATCCCCACTCTCTCGGTCAAGAGGGTGTTTGGACAGTACAGTCGTTGTTGGGATGGTTCCCAAATGCCAACTAGCCCCAAATTGCTGCGGCACTAAGAGCCAGTGCAGCTTTGACTCCTACTGTGAGAGTCAAAGACCTTCAGAACAGACCAAGCTGTGAATCAGTTCCCACTGCAGTGGAGAAACCATTGATCACAGCGCTCTCACTTTGCTGTTGGCCCAGCTGTGAGTTCATGTAAGCCGAGCGTTGAGCCTGATACTGTGTTGGCGAAGACTCTGGGACTTTGGATCGAAGATGTGTGTGAAGGTCGTATCAGTTAACTCTCTCCCTCCCTCCCTCTCTCCCTCTCTTTCTCTCTCATCCACACTCTTTTATTCTCTCTGTCTGTTTGTCTGTCTGTCTCTCTCTGTCTCTCTGTGTCTTTCTCTCTGTCTCTCTGTGTCTTTCTTTCTGTACCTCTGTCTCTGCCTCTGTCTCTGTCTCTCTCCTCCCTCTCTCCCTTTCTCTCTCTCTGTGTTTCTCTCTGTCCCTCTGTCTCTCCTCCCTCTCTCTCTTTCTCTCTCTTCGTCTTTCCCTCTCTCTCCCCATCTCTCTGTGTCTTTCTCTCTGTCCCTCTGTCTCTCCTCCCTCTCTGCCTATTTCCCTCTCTCTCTGTCTTTCCCTCTCTCTCCCCCCTCTCTCTCTGTGTTTCTCTCTGTCCCTCTGTCTCTCCTCCCTCTCTCTCTCTTTCTCTCTCTCTTCGTCTTTCCCTCTCTCTCCCCATCTCTCTGTGTCTTTCTCTCTGTCCCTCTGTCTCTCTCTCTCCCCCTCTCTGTCTATTTCCCTCTCTCTCTGTCTTTCCCTCTCTCTCCCCCCTCTCTCTGTGTTTTTCTCTCTGTCCCTCTGTTTCTGTCTCTCTCTGTGTGTGTCTCTGTCTCTCACGGTGTTTCGCTGTTCAGTGTTCTCTCTCTCTCTCTCTGTGTGTGCACGCGCGAGCGTCTATATGCACGTGTGATGATTTCCTAATGTTCTAAGTTTTCTCATTCATGAATTTTACATTACAAAGTAAAAAGAAAAAAGACATTGCAGAGTAGAAACCATTGATCACAGCGCTCTCACTTTGCTGTTGGCCCAGCTGTGAGTTCATGTAAGCCGAGCGTTGAGTCTGATACTGTGTTGGCGAAGACTCTGGGACTTTGGATCGTAGAGGTGTGTGACGGTCGTATCAGTTAACTCTCTCTCTCCCTCCCTCTCTCCCTCTCTTTCTCTCTCATCCACACTCTTTTATTCTCTCTGTCTGTTTGTCTGTCTGTCTCTCTCTGTCTCTCTCTCTGTCTTTCTCTCTGTACCTCTGTCTCTGCCTCTGTCTTTGTCTCTCTCCCCCTCTCTCCCTTTCTCTCTGTCCCTCTGTCTCTCCTCCCTCTCTCTCTTTCCCTCTCTCTCTCTCTCCATCTTTCCCTCTCTCTCCCCCTCTCTCCCTTTCTCTCTGTCCCTCTGTCTCTCCTCCCTCTCTCTCTTTCTCTCTCTCTCCGTCTTTCCCTCTCTCTCCCCATCTCTCTGTGTCTTTCTCTCTGTCCCTCTGTCTCTCTCTCTCCCCCTCTCTGTCTATTTCCCTCTCTCTCTGTCTTTCCCTCTCTTTCCCCCCTCTCTCTGTGTCTTTCTCTCTGTCCCTCTGTTTCTGTCTCTCTCTGTGTGTGTCTCTGTCTCTCACGGTGTTTCGCTGTTCAGTGTTCTCTCTCTCTCTCTGTTTGTGTGTTAACGCGCGAGCGTGTATATGCGCGTGTGATGATTTCCTAATGTTCTAAGTTTTCTCATTCATGAATTTTACATTACAAAGTAAAAAGAAAAAAGACATTGCAGAGAAGAAACCATTGATCACAGCGCTCTCACTTTGCTGTTGGCCCAGCTGTGAGTTCATGTAAGCCGAGCGTTGAACCTGATACTGTGTTGGCGAAGACTCTGGGACTTTGGATTGAAGAGGTGTGTGACGGTCGTATCAGTTAACTCTCTGTCTCTGTCTGTCTGTCTGTCTTTGTCTCTCTGTGTCTTTCTCTCTGTCCCCCTGTCTTTGTTTCCTTCCCCTTCTCCCTTTATCTCTCTCTCTGTCTTTCTCTCTCTTCCCCCCCCCTCTCTCTCTGTCCCTCTGTCTCTGTCTCTCTCCCCCTCTCTGTCTATTTTTTTCTCTCTCTGTCTTTCTCTCTGTCCCTCTGTCTCTGTCTCTCTTGCTCTCTCTGTGTGTGTCTTTCTCTCTCTCTGTGTCTCTCTCCCTCTCTCTCTCTTTCTATCTCTCTCTTGCTATCTCTGCCTTGCTATCTCTGTCTCTCTCTCTCCCTTTCGCTCCCTCTCTCTCCTCCCCTCTCTCTCTGTGTCTTTCTCTCTCTCTCTTTCTCTCTGTCCCTATGTCTCTCTCCCTCCTCTCTCTCCCCCTCTCTCTCTCCTCTCTCTTTCTCTCTCTCCCCCCCCTCTATCCCTCTCTGTCTCTACCTCTGTCTTTCTGTCTCTGTCTCCCTCCTTCTCTCTCTCTCTTCCTGTCTGTCTTTGTCTCTCTGTCTCTCTCCCTCTCTCCCTCTCTCTGTCTCTCTCTCTCCCTCTCTCTCTCTCAGTTTTGCTTTCTCTCTTTCCCAGCTCTACTTCTCTTTAGTGTTTGATGATGACTTCATTGCACTGTGCCTGTGTAAATACAGCTATGTTATGTGTACACTTGCGTAATGTTCATGCAGTTTCTTATATTCTGCTGCTGTGAATATTTTGACGTTCTCGACAGTTAAGAGGGCCACGTGTAACCCCCCTCGCCTCCCCCCCCCCCCCCCACACACCCCAGGCCCCCGTCGCCCCTGACCAAAAAGAAACCGTGCTTTTTTTTTTTTATCATCTTCAAATTTTAGTTTCGTTAAAGATCTCTCTCTCTCTCTCTCTCTCTCTCTCTCTCTCTCTCTCTATATATATATATATATATATATATACACACATCTATCTATCTATCTATCTATCTATCTATATATATATATATATATGTATATATATATCATGTATATGTATATTGGGAATATAAGTATGAGTCAGTAGTGTCCGACTATGACCATCAGTAACAACAGGGGAGGCAACTGCTGTCCCGACGATCTGCGTTAGAGTATGATTACGGTGTCTTGCCCAAGTTACACCCCCACTCTCTCGGTCAAGAGGGTGTTTGGACAGTTGGGATGGTTCCCAAATGCCAACTAGCTCCAAATTGCTGCGGCACTAAGAGCCAGTGCAGCTTTGACTCCTACTGTGAGAGTCAAAGACCTTCAGAACAGACCAAGCTGTGAATCAGTTCCCACTGCAGTGGAGAAACCATTGATCACAACGCTCTCACTTTGCTGTTGGCCCAGCTGTGAGTTCATGTAAACCGAGCGTTGAGCCTGATACTATGTTGGCGAAGACTCTGGGACTTTGGATCGAAGAGGTGTGTGAAGGTCGTATCAGTTAACTCTCTCCCTCCCTCCCTCTCTCCCTCCCTCCCTCCCTCTCTCTCCAGAATCAATTCAGAATTGTTAAATCATTCTGTCAGATGATGAAGTTGAAAATCAATGTGTAGAAAACAAAAGAAATGGTGTTCAGAAAAGACGGGTTTTAAAGCAGGCATGAGAAGTGCTTTTTGTAAAGACGAGGACACAGAAGTAGCAAATGAATACTGTTGTGTGGAGCATACATTCACATCAAAGATTAGTCCCACGAGGGGGACGGAACATCTTGTGAAAGGTAAAAGAACAAACATGAGCCTTATGAAGGCTTTTCAAAAGTATAAAGAAATGTCATAATCTATGCAGTATTTTTTTGAAAATATTTGATGTAAAGATACAGCCTGTTCTGTTGTATGCATCTGAAGTTTGGTGTATGAATAGACAAGAGAATAAAGAATAATATCATTTATTAGCATGTGAACATGCTCTCTGGAGTACCAGTGAAAACGCCACGCAAAATGGTTTATGTCTTGGTAGATACACGTTATTTGTAAACTCATTCGTAAATGTTATAAGGTACTGGTTTATAATACTACAGATGAATCAAAATAGACTGCCATACTTAGCGTATCAGTTGTTGCTTGGATTAGATGTAAATAGAAAAAGGTGTTGGGCTTCCCCAGTTAGACAGAAACCCCATGTGCAACATGTTTTGATTTCGTGTGCTTACGACAAGATGTTCGTGATGTGAAAGACTTTCTTATTATTGTCAAGCAAAGACTTACAGACATGTTCATTAAAGAAATATCGAGTGCTATAAATGATAGAGACAGATATTCCTGCAACAGATCATTTAAAGTTATATTTGATAAAGAAAAATACATAATAAATGCTGATGAATATTGTTTCAGGATGGCGTTGTCTCAGGCCAGATTTAAATGTACTTTGAATAACAATGTTAATAGGTACACTGAAAGTGACGTTTTAAGACATTGTCCTTTCAATCAAAGTGAACCAGAAGATGAAAGCCATTTATTGTTTGTTTGTTCTATATATATATTGATTTATGGATATATATATATATATATTGATTTATGGATTACTGAGAGACAGCTTCAGGAAAGCATGGCGCCAACGTCTGGACATCGGGACGGAAGACGAAAAAGACGGCATCCATGAGCTGGACAGAGCGGCACAGGTCACAGTCTTCAGACTGCGAACGGGACACTGTCAGCTCCTCTCCCACCTCTACCGTCTGAAGATATCACATACTGACCAGTACCCGTGTGGCACAGGCCCACAGACCCCCTCCCATATCCTGCAGTCCTGCCTCACCTTCGACGCTCTGAGACGCCAGGCAAGGTCCAGCCCGGTGGAGCTCCAAGAGAAACTGTGGGGACCGGTGGGGTCCCTGCGAAGGGCCGCGGACTTCGCTGTCCTGACCGGACTGAAAATCTAGCGTGGCCAGGGAACGCGGAAGAAGAAGAAGAAAAAGATTTACGGATAAAATTTCTTCAAGACTGTTTAAATATTGAAAAACGCGGAAGAAGAAGAAGAAAAAGATTTACGGATAAAATTTCTTCAAGACTGTTTAAATATTGAAAAACGCGGAAGAAGAAGAAGAAAAAGATTTACGGATAAAATTTCTTCAAGACTGTTTAAATATTGAAAAACGCGGAAGAAGAAGAAGAAAAAGATTTACGGACAAAATTTCTTCAAGACTGTTTAAATATTGAAAAACGCGGAAGAAGAAGAAAAAGATTTACGGATAAAATTTCTTCAAGACTGTTTAAATATTGAAAAACGCGGAAGAAGAAGAAGAAAAAGATTTACGGATAAAATTTCTTCAAGACTGTTTAAATATTGAAAAACGCGGAAGAAGAAGAAGAAAAAGATTTACGGATAAAATTTCTTCAAGACTGTTTAAATATTGAAAAACGCGGAGAAGAAGAAGAAGAAAAAGATTTACGGATAAAATTTCTTCAAGACTGTTTAAATATTGAAAAACGCGGAAGAAGAAGAAGAAAAAAGATTTACGGATAAAATTTCTTCAAGACTGTTTAAATATTGAAAAACGCGGAAGAAGAAGAAGAAAAAGATTTACGGATAAAATTTCTTCAAGACTGTTTAAATATTGAAAAACGCGGAAGAAGAAGAAGAAGAAAAAGATTTACGGATAAAATTTCTTCAAGACTGTTTAAATATTGAAAAACGCGGAAGAAGAAGAAGAAGAAGATTTACGGATAAAATTTCTTCAAGACTGTTTAAATATTGAAAAACGCGGAAGAAGAAGAAGAAGAAGATTTACGGATAAAATTTCTTCAAGACTGTTTAAATATTGAAAACGCGGAAGAAGAAGAAGAAAAAGATTTACGGATAAAATTTCTTCAAGACTGTTTAAATATTGAAAAACGCGGAAGAAGAAGAAGAAAAAGATTTACGGATAAAATTTCTTCAAGA
>NC_134904.1:4971224-4973724 GCF_041734735.1 Babylonia areolata | reverse complement strand
TTTAGAAAGAAATATGACATCAATCGGCCAAACCACTCTCACAAGTAATAAGTTTTACAGAAAGTAAGAGCCGGGCGCATATGCTCTGTCTCTCTGGTCTCCCTCACGATCACCACCTAAGTCTGTCCCTGTCTCTGTCTGTCTGTCTCTCCCTGTGTCTGTCTGTGTCACTATGTTTCTGTCTCTGTGTCACTATCTCTGTTTCTGTCTCTATCTCTATCTCTGTTTCTGTCCCTGTCTCTCTCTGTCTGTCTGTCTCTGTGTCTCTTTCTCTCTCCCTCTCTGTCTCTCTCTCCCCGTGTCTGTCTCTAGCTCTGTGTCTATCTGTCTGTCTGTCTCACCCCCCTCTCTGTCTCTGTCTCTCTCTCTGTCTCTCCCCTTCAAGGATTCAAGGACAGATTGGAAGAATAGACCGTGCCTAAAATATTAATCCTTGATTAAAAAACATTTTGAGTTCTGAGTTCTGAGTCCTGAGTTCCGAGTTTTCTCTCTCTCTCTCTCTCTCTCTCCCTTCCTTCCTCGTACACACACACACTCACACACACACACACACACGCACGCATACAAACACACACACACACACACACACACACACACACACACACGCGCACGCACACTCACACACACACACACACACACACACACACACACACACACACACACACACACACACACACGAGTTTTCGACTATAAAATGACAGTTTTGTATTCAAAATTTGTGTTTTTCTTTTATGGGTGTAACATGTCTCTGTCTTTTTTTTCCGGCATATTGTGAACTTCGGGAGAACAAAAATTGCGACTGGACACAAGGATGAAAGATTTGTGAAGAAACACACACACACACACACACACACACACACACACACACACACACACACACACACACACACACACACACACACACACACACACACACACACACACACACACACACACACACATTCACTCTCTCTCTCTCTCACACACACACACACAAACACCCACACCACCCCACACACCCCTTCCCAGAAGCAAACCCCGCTATCAAGACACAACAGCCAAGACCACCACCGCAGCGCCCTCCAGAACGCTCATCCGTCTTGCCCAATGACGTCACACCCCTCAAACGACCCCTTGCGGTTGGCCGATGAGCTATAAACAACATATATTCCAAACGACGTCACGGGGCGGCGCATGACCTGGCACAATACAAGCAACACGTCCCTGCATTGTTCTGCAGGGCTTTGATGATGTTGAAGAGTTTGATGCTGACAACTGTGTTGGTTTTTGTACGGGAGTTTTGCTGTTATTATTGCTGTCGTGCTGCCTTAAAAAAAAAAAAAAAAATTCCACGAGTACAGTACAGTTCGTTCTTTTTTTTCTCTGTTTAATTTTTTTTTAAGTACTTTGGGGGTGGCGCTGAATTAAGAACAAGGATAGTAGTAATTATGGTCAGAGAGAATATGATTACGGATTTCTTTTTCATTCAGATTTAGGCTGAACACATCTAACTGAAGGAGAAAGTAGTGTACCACCAGTCACATGATCAGTTTCCCAGTGGTTAGAGAGAGAGACAGACAGACAGACAGAGACTGAGAGAGTATAGAGAGAGGCAGACAGACAAAAGACAGAGAGACAGAGAGAGTATAGAGAGAGGCAGAAAGACAGACAGACAGAACAAGAGAGAGAAACAGAAAGACAGACAGAGAGACAGACAGAACGCATAGAGAGAGACACAGAGAGAGGCAGACGAACAGACATACAGAGAGAGTGGGGGGTGGGGGAGCGAGAGCGAGAGAGTCAGACAGACAGACAGAGACAGAGAGAGTAGAGAGACAGACAGACAGACAGAAAGACAGACAGAGAGACAGACAGAGAACTCGAAATAAAACTCGAACACGAACTCGAACTGAGAGAGCAAACTGGAAAGTAATACAAAATCACGTAGCAATGACAGGCGATACAAGGATGACAAATGGAAAGGTCGAACAGAGGAGCGGAGGTTGGAGGTGTGGTGAACAGGCATGTGCAGAGTAGGCGATGACTTGACGGACTAGAGGGGTAGGAGAGACGGAGAAATCATGCAGTTTCTCAAGGAGGCGTCAGTCACTGCGTACGGTCAAAAACCATATTCGCTACACCACATATTCCAGGCAGATGCCTGGCTAGCAGCAAACCCTGTCAGGCCTTGATTGTAGACACGTATATATTTGTGTACCTATCAGAGTGGGTTTTTTCAAGGAAGTTTTGCCAGAGGACACAATTCTTTCGACTGCTATGCGTTCTTTTTAAGTGCTCCAAGTTCTGTCTGTTTCGATTGACACACGTTTGTCGTCACAGGTCTATAATCATCTTGCTTGAAATAGTACAAAGTTAGAATAGGAGCCACAATGGAAAAAGAACAAAGGACCCCACACGTTTCAAGTTAATATCATCTGAGTGTTTTTAATACCATTAAGTAAACTGCACACGCGTGCGAATGCTCGCACGCACACGCACACACACACATACACACACACAC
>NC_134904.1:4951224-4966224 GCF_041734735.1 Babylonia areolata | reverse complement strand
AGAATGCCCGGCGACATCACTTCTACTGCCACACACCAAGGATGCAAGACGCAGCTTTAAGGCATCAGTCCCAAAAAATACAAGAACCTCACGACATCACTTCTACATATTCTTCTCCTTCTTCTACTGCGTTCGTGGGCTGCACCTCTCACGTTCATTCGTATATACACGAGTGGGCTTTTACGTGCATGACCGTTTTCACCCCGCCATGTAGGCAGCCATACTCCGCTTTCAGGGGTGTGCATGCTGGGTATGTACTTGTTTCCATAACCCACCGAACGCGGACATGGATTACAGGATCATTAACGTGTGTATCTGATTTTCTGCTTGCAGTATACACACGAAGGGGGTTCAGGAACTAGCAGGTCTGCGCATATGTTGACCTGCGAGATCGGAAAATTCTCCACCCTTTGCACACCAGGCGCCGTCACCGATATTCGAACCCGGGACCCTCAGATTGAAAGTCCAACGCTTTAACCACTCGGCTATTACGTCCGTCACTTCTACATATAAAAGCGTTGGTATTCCAGAATGTCAAAGGACATAACTGCTACATATAAAAGCGTTGATATTCCAGAATGTCAAAGGACATAACTGCTACATATAAAAGCGTTGATATTCCAGAATGTCAAAGGACATAACTGCTACATATAAAAGCGTTGATATTCCAGAATGTCAAAGGACATAACTGCTTCATATAAAAGCGTTGATATTCCAAAGGACATAACTGCTACATGTTAAAGCGTTGATATTTCAGAATGTCGAACGGCATTACTGCTACATATAATAGCGTTGTTGTTTCAGAATGTCAAAGGACATAACTGCTACATGTTAAAGCGTTGATATCTTCAGAATGTCGAACGGCATTACTGCTACATGTTAAAGCGTTGATATTTTAGAATGTCGAACGACATAACTGCTACACAGAAAAGCGATGATATTTCACAATGTCAAAGGACATAACTGCTACATGTTAAAGCGTTGATATTTTAGAATGTCAAACCACATAACTGCTACACATAAAAGCGTTGATATTCCAGAAAGTCAATGTACATAACTACTACATATGAAAGCGTTGATACTCCAGAATGTCGAGCGACATTACTACTACATATAAAAGCGTTGGTATTCCAGAATGTCAAAGGACATTACTGCTACACTCCAAGGATATACGACACAAATTTTAGACGTCAATCCAGAACAAAAAGAACCTCACGACATCACTTCTACACATCAATGTGTTGATATTTCAGAATGTCGAACGACATCACTGCTACACACCAATGGCGTCATTCCAGAACAACAAGAACCTTATGACATCACTGCTACACACCAATGGCGTCATTCCAGAACAACAAAAACCTTATGACGTCACTGCTACACACCAATGGCGTCATTCCAGAACAACAAGAACCTTATGACATCACTGCTACACACCAATGGCGTCATTCCAGAACAACAAGAACCTTATGACATCACTGCTACACACCAATGGCGTCATTCCAGAACAACAAGAACCTTATGACATCACTGCTACACACCAATGGCGTCATTCCAGAACAACAAGAACCTTATGACATCACTGCTACACACCAAAGCGTTCATATTCCGAACGACATTACTGTTACACACCAAAAATACAAGATACAACTGTAAAAGGCTTCAATCCAGATCAATAAGAACCTTATGAAATCACTGCTACACATCAATGTGTTGATATTCCAGAATGTCAAACGGCATTACCACTACACACCAATGATACATGACAGAATTTTAAGGAGTCATTCCAAAACAACAAAAACCTTACGATATCACTTCCACATATCAATGCATTGATATTCCGGAATGCCGAGAGACGGCACTGCTACACATCGAGAATGCACTCTACAAGTTTAAGGCTTCAATCCAGAACAACAAGAACCTTACGACATCACTCCAGAATGCTGAACGACATCACAGCTAATGACGAACGACATCACTGCTACACACCAAACCGTAGATATTCCGGAATGCCGAACATTACTTCTGCACACACAAGACGTTGACACTCCAGTATGCTGAGCAACATTACTGCTACACAACAAACCGTTGATATTCCAGAATGCTGAACAATACTCCTACACACCAAGGCGTTGATAATTCCAGAATACCGAGAGAGATTTTTGCCAAGCGAAATTCTCGTCAGTCTGGGGTACGCATGCAAGGAGGGGTGGCAGCTGACAAAAGCTGGCACTGAGTGGCTGTGTTGCTAATGTTATGGGGGGGCTCTTTGCTCTTGGATGCAGCTGTCGGGCTGTTTTCTTAGTCTGGCGAACAGCAGCAGTGCTGTTTATTCTGCACTGTATGACTGACACTTTGACAAATGAGAAAGCCAAGATAGTGAACCTGTATCATTTTTTCTTTTCTTTTCTTTCTTTCTTCAGAGATATAAGTTACGTTAGCAGCAGTACCAGTTTCATTGCCGAATATGATTGGATTTTATTTCCTCTAGAGTCTTATTAACTCACTCAGTACGGCCAGTCCTCTCTTCTCCTCTACACAGACCCCTCGGATGTCCAGTGGGTGTCTGAATGACCCAAACTTTAGCTTCTGTCGTCAGAATTGTGGTATTCTTTGTCAGCATTCACGTCTTCAGTATAAGAGCCTTCCGCTTGCAATATTTTGATGATGGTAATTGGGGGTGAAACGCTGTTAACGTCGTCTCTTTCGCCGTTCGTATGGAGAGAGTTAATCAATCCAACAGTTTCCCCGGAAATCCGTTCTACGTACTGAGCCGGGCTGCTTTCTCTACCTGGCCATTGTTATACCATGATCTTGATCTCTGACCAGAATTACAAAGAAAGGTGGAAGGTGGCAGAATGGTTAGGACGTTCATCTGCCAATACAATGTTCATCAGGGTGTGGGTTCGAATCCCGCTCTCGCCCTTTCTCCCAACTTTGACTGGAAAATCAAACCGAGCGACTAGAACGGTAAACCGAGGTCCCGTGAGCAGCACACGCACTTGGCGCACTGAAAAAGAACCCATGGCAACAAAAGTGTAGTCGTCTGGCAAAATTATGTTGAATAAATCCACACTGATAGGCAGGCCTACACAGGCCTATGTGGAGTGATGGCCTAGAGGTAACGCGTCCGCCTAGGAAGCGAGAGAATCTGAGCGCGCTGGTTCGAATCACGGCTCAGCCCCCGAAATTTTCTCTCCCTCCACTAGACCTTGAGTGGTGGTCTGGACGCTAGTCATTCGGATGAGACGATAAACCGAGGTCCCGTGTGCAGCATGCACTTAGCGCACGTAAAAGAACCCACGGCAACAAAAGAGTTGTTCCTGGCAAAATTCTGTAGAAAAATCCACATCGATAGGAAAAACAAATAAAACTGCATGCAGGAAAAAAATACAAAAAAATGGGTGGCGCTGTAGTGTAGCGACGCGCTCTCCCTGGGGAGAGCAGCCCGAATTTCACACAGAGAAATCTGTTGTGATAAAAAGAAATACAAATACAAATACTGATAGGCAGGCCTACACAAATATAATTATAAAATATTATGCACGCACTCAAGGCCTGACTGAGCGCGTTGGGTTATACTGCTGGTCAGGCAGCTGCCTGGCAGATGTGGTGCTGCGTATGTGGATTTGTCTGAACGCATTGAAGCCTCTTTGAGAAACAAACTGAAAGTGAAACTGAAATACTCAGAAAGAAACACAAACGCAAACACGGGGGACTCTGAGAGTGGTGTGTGTGTGTGTGTGTGTGTGTGTGTGTGTGTGTGTGTGTGCGTGCGTGCGTGCGTGTGTGTGTGTATGTGTGTGTGCGTGCGTGCGTGTGTATGTGTGTGTGCGTGTATGTGTGTGCGTGTGTGTGTGTGTGTGTGTGCGCGCGTGCGTGCGTGTGTGTGTTGTGCGTGTGTGTGTGTGTGTGTGTGTGTTTGTGTGTGTGTGTGTGCTTTCTTACACATGGTCAACACTTGGTTTGAGTGCCTGCCCCCAAGCCACTTGGTGCGTGTACAGGAAGCTCATGACATTTCCTCTCTCTCCTCCTGCGCACAATCTTCGGATACATTTCCTGTGTGATGGCGTGCACCTTGATGATCCCGTACCTCCCCCCACCTCCAGACTCCCCACACCTCCCCCGCCCCCAACTTAACCCCCCCAATATGCTCACACTCCCTCAAGAACTCTCCGCTCTGTCTCTGATGACAGTTACATTCCGAAACTTCCTCCTGTCAATGCGGAGAACGTGGTGATCGCTATTTTCCCCTTCCTACTACGCTGCTCCTCGTATGATGTTAGAACAACTTTTCCACGTCATATCCGTTCAGCTGACTCCGTCTCTGTCTTTTCGCTCTCTTCACTATACACTCGTCTTGTCAGAACCTTGCTGTAAGCACTCTTTGATTTCCTGCTTCTCCAAACACTGCCCCGCGTCACCCCTGCCTGCCAACTCGATGGAGTGATGGCCTGGATGTAACGCGTCCGCCTTGGAAGCGAGAGAATCTGAGCGCGCTGGTTCGAATCACGGCTCAGACGCCGATATTTTCTCCCCCTCCACTAGACCTTGAGTAGTGGTCTGTCCGGACGCTAGTCATTCGGATGAGGCGCTATACCGAGGTCCCGTGTGCAGCATGCACTTAGCGCACGTAAAAGAACCCACGGCAGTAAAAGGGTTGTCCCCTGGCAAAATTCTGTTGAAAACAAAGCACTTAAATGGGGGAAAAAAACAACCGCAGGCAGGAAAAAATACAAAAAAAGAAAAAAGGAAAAAAAAGGGCTGACGCTCTCAGTGTAGCGAAGCGCTCTCCCTCGGGGAGAGCAGCCCGAATTTCACACAGAGAAATCTGTTGTGACAAAAAGAGAAATACAATACAATACAATACAATACAGTACAATACAAACTCACTTTAAACGCACGAGGAAGGAGACGCTTGACGCTTTGACACTTAAAATGTCATTGGCCATGAGGTCCTTCAACATACTTTCATTGCATAACAAAACATAAGAATAAACGAATGAAATGGGTGACAGCAAATATTGAAACAAAACAAAAAACAAAATGGTAGCAACAAAAAGGCCACCCACCCACCTTCTAACGCCGTTCATTCGCCAGTCAATGCAATACGATTCCAACACTGGCTACAGAAGAAAAGGTCAAAACCACACAGTTTTGTATACAGCTGTTTGTAGCGAATTTTGTGCCCAGTCTTAAAAACTTCTAACACGAATTCTGCCTTTAAGATTATCATCTCGTGATCTTCCAGTGTTTGATATGCGAAAAAGGTCATTTCGTTTTGCAATTTTTGTTTTTGTTTTTTGGTTTTTGGTTTTTTTGATTGGGGGGGGTTTGAGACTGCCTTTTAGTGAACTTTTTGGTGACAGTTCAAGTGAATATTCAATCCCCAAAAAATAAATTAAGATGAAAAAAAAAAAAAGTGAACAAACAAACAAAAAAGTTAGGATCACCAAGAAATGAAAACTACACTGCTGCAGAATGGAACCTGAACAGACACGTTTCAATTTCAGTTTCAGTTTCAAGGAGGTGTCAACAGTGTACGGGAGGGATGGTACAGGAAGAGGTATTGACGAAGACCATACATTAGCGAAGGGTGTGGGGGAGGGGAGGGGAGGGGAGAATAAGAGGGGTAAGGGGTGAAGACAGTTGAAGGGGACGGGAGAGGGAGCAGGGAGCAGGGAGGAAGAGGGTGGAGGAGGAGGAGGAAAATGATTGGTTGATTGATTGATTGATTGATTGATTGATATGGGTACTTATGCAGCGTCTATCCTCGGTCCGAGACCAAGCTCAAAAGCGCTTTACAAACAGGAGGTCATTTGTATTTGTATTTCTCTTTCTTATCACATCAGATTTCTCTGTGTGAAATTCGGGCTGCTCTCCCCAGGGAGAGCGTGTCGCTACACTTCAGCGCCACCCTTTTTTTGTATTTTTTCCTGCGTGCAGTTTTATTTGTTTTTTGTTTTTTTTCTATCGAATTGGAATTTTCTACATAATTTTGCCAGGAACAACCCTTTTGTTGCCGTGGGTTCTTTTACGTGCGCTAAGTTCATGCTGCACACGGGACCTCTGTTTATCGTCTCATCCGAATGACTAACTACTGGCTAATCTTGAAAATGATTGCGGAAGAAAATCATTCCAACGAATATGGAATACGAATGGACGTTCGGAGATTTTTTGCAGACTAAACACTCGTCTTATCGTCGCATCCGAATGACTAGCGTCCAGACCAGCAGTCAAGGTCTCGTGGAGGGGGAGAAACGTGATTCGAATCAGCGCGCTCAGATTCTCTCGCTTCCTAGGCGAACGCGTTACCTCGAGGCCATCACAACAGGCTGCCTACCTGGGTAGAGCCGACTGACGGCTGCCACTGGGTGCTCATCATTCATTTCCTGTGTCATTCAATGAGATTTCAGGCACGTACACATACACATTCAGGCAAACATGTAACATTTAACATTTTACGTGTATGACCGTTTTTGTTTATTTACCCCTGCCATGTAGGCAGTCATACTCCGTTTTCGGGGGTGTGCATGCTGGGAATGTTCTTGTTTCCATATCCCACCGAACGCGGACGTGGATTACAGGATCTTTAAGTGCGTATTTGAACTTATGCTTGCGAATACACGCAAAGGGGCCTCAGGCACTGGCAGGTCTGAAAATACTTATGTTGAACCCACCAGGCGCCACCGAGATTCAAACCCGGGACTCTCAGATTGAAAGTCCAACGCTTTAACCACTCGGCTATTGCGCCCGTTAAGGAGGAGGAGGAGGTGGGAGAGGCGGAGAAGGAGATGAAAGAGGAGCAGGAGGAGGAGAAGGAGGAGGGAGAGTAGGAGAAAAATGAGGAGGAGAAGGAGGAGAAGGAGCAGGAGGAGAAGAAGCAGGAGGAGAAGGAGGAGAACGGGGGACATAGGTGGAGGGTGAGGGGGAGAGGAGGAGGAGGAGAAGGACCAGGAGGAGGAGGAGATGAAAGATGAGGAGGAGGAGGAGGAGATGAAAGATGAGGAGGAGGAGATGAAAGAGGAGGAGGAGGAGGTGGAGATGAAAGAGGAGGAGGAGGAGATGAAAGAGGAGGAGAAGGAGGAGGAGGAGAAGGAGGAGATGAAAGAGGAGGAGGAGGAGGTGGAGATGAAAGAGGAGGAGGAGGAGCAGAGGAGGAGATGAAAGAGGAGGAGGAGAAGATGAAAGAGGGAGGGGGAGGAGGAGGAGCAGGAGGGGGAGGAGGAGGAGGAGAATGGAAACGCATCGACTTGGGAAACGAAGTATGCAGGTGAGAAAGTGGAGAACGGATGAGGGGTTGTGCGGCTGCTGACAAGGCCAGCTGCATGGAGTAAATTGCACAAGATTTATGTGGTGTGTTGCCATCTCTCTCTCTCTCTCTCTGTGTGTGTGTGTGTGTGTGTGTGTGTGTGTGTGTGTGTGTGTGTGTGTGTGTGTGTGTGTGTGTGTGCGTGTGTGTGAATCAGAATCAGAATCATCATCATCATCATCATCATCATCATCAGATTCATATTTATTTGTCATGAAAACCTGGATGGATGGTTTATAGACACAAAAAAATGTTTGTGTGTGTGTGTGTGTGTGTGTGCGTGCGTGCGTGCGTGCGTGTGTGTGTGTGTGTGTGTGTGTGTGTGTGTGTGTGTGTGTGTGTGTGTGTGTGTGTGTGTGTGTGTGTGTGTGTGTGTGTGTGTGTGTGTGTGTGTGTGTAAGAGAGACAGAAGTAAATGCCCCAATTCCTTCTCCCTTCGAGCCGTCCCCCCCCCCCGCCCGCCCCCCTCCGCCCCCTATTCCCCTCCTTTTCTCTCTGTCTTTCTGTCTGTCTGTCTGTCTCTGTGTCTTTGTCACTGTCTCTCTCTCTCTCTCTGTGTCTCTGTCACTGTCTCTGTATGTGTCTCAGTCTCTCTGTCTCTGTATCTCTCTCTCTCTCTCTGTGTCTCTTTCTGTCACTGTCTCTCTCCCTCTCTGTGTCTTTCTGTCTCTGTTTCTCTTTGTCTGTCTGTCTGAATGCCTCTCTCTCTTTCCCCATCACCTCTCTCTCAACCCCCCTCTCTCTTTCTTTCTCTCTCTCACTTTCTCTTTCACCCCCCCCCCCTCTCTCTCTCTCTCTCTCGCTGTCACCCTGTTTCTCTGTCTCAGGGCTAAGTCTACTCCTCTTAACTCTCAGCTCGTTGAGGAGATCGATCTCAAGTGCACCAACACTCCCCGCTCCCTCTTCTTACACCCCTCCCCCCCGCCCCCCCCCCCCCCATCCTCTCCTCCTACCCGCCCCTCAGCTATAAAACGTTTTCTTGAAATTCCACTTTTTTTTCATATACATCTTTTTTTTTTTTCTTTTTTTTTTTTTTTAAAGTG
Organism: Babylonia areolata; assembly: GCF_041734735.1. Taxonomy (NCBI): domain Eukaryota; kingdom Metazoa; phylum Mollusca; class Gastropoda; order Neogastropoda; family Buccinidae; genus Babylonia; species Babylonia areolata. Next base: position 4,957,869 of record NC_134904.1, on the reverse strand, counting down.
ATATTAGAAAAAATGTGTGTGTGTGTGTGTGTGTGTGTGTGTGTGTGTGTGTGTGTGTGTGTGTGCGTGCGTGCGTGCGTGCGTGTGTGTGTATGTGTGTGTGTGTCTGTGTGTGTATGTGTGTATGTGTGTGTGTATGTGTGTTTGTGTCTGTGTGTGTATGTGTGTTTGTGTCTGTGTGTGTATGTGTGTATGTGTGTGTGTGTGTGTGTGTGTGTGTGTGTGTGTGTGTGTGTGTGTGTGTGTGTAACAGACACAGACAGACAGACAGACAGACAGAGACAGAAGTAAATGCCCCAATTCCTTCTCCCTTCGAGCCGCCCCCCCCCCCCTCCGCCCCCTATTCCCTCCTTTTCTCTCTGTCTTTCTGTCTGTCTATCTCTGTGTCTTAGTCACTGTCTCTCTCTCTCTCTCTGTGTCTCTGTCACTGTCTCTGTATCTGTCTGTCTGAATGCCTCTCTCTCCCCCGTCTCTCTCTCAACCCCCCTCTCTCTTTCTTTCTCTCTCTCGCTTTCTCTTTCACACCCTCTCTCTCTCTCTTTCTCTCTCGCTGTCTCTCTCTCGCTGCCACCCTGTTTCTCTGTCTCAGGGCTAGGTCTACTCCTCTTAACTCTCAGCTCGTTGAGGAGATCGATCTCAAGTGCACCAACACTCCCCGCCCCCTCTTCTTACACCCCTCCCCCCGCCCCACCATCCTCTCCTCCTACCCGCCCCTCAGCTATAAAACGCTTTCTTGATATTCCACTTTTTTTCATATACATCTTTTTCTTTTTTTTAACAACTGGCAATATTTAGTGGGTTCAACTTTCAGAACTCTTAACTTACAACATGTCTCGCTTTATGTCACATTCTGGTAACTTAGGAGACAACCTCAACCCCCCCACCCCCCCTCCAAAAAAAACCAAAAAAAAAACACCAAAACCAAAAACAAAAACCAAAAACCCCAAAAAAACAACAACAAAAAAACAAACAAACAAAAAAACAAAGAAAGAAAGAGACAAAGAAAGAAAGAAAACAACAAGAACAACAACAACAACGAAACATTGCAACTGAAAATTACGAATGAAATCAATCATAAATAAACACAAACAGATGTCAATGCAGCGTAATTCAGTTCGAAGTTTTCGACTATAAAATGATGTTTTTGTTTTGTTCAAAATTTGTGTGCTTTTTTGGGGGGGGTGTAACATGCCTCAACATCAACAACAAAACATTGCGACTGAAAATTACGAATGAAATCAATCATAAATAAACACAAACAGATGTCAATGCAGCGTTATTCAGTTCGAAGTTTTCGACAATAAAATGATATTTTTGTTTTGTTCAAAATTTGTGTGTGTGGTTGTTTTTTTTAACTCACTCAGTACGGCCAGTCCTCTCTTCTCCTCTACACAGACCCCTCGGATGTCCAGTGGGTGTCTGAATGACCCAACATTTAGCTTCCGTCGTAAGAATTGTGGTATCTTTGTCAACATTCACCTCTTCAGTATAAGAGCCTTCCTCTTGCAATATTTTGATGATGGTAACTGGGGTGAAACGCTGTTAACGTCGTCTCTTTCGCCGTTCGTATGGAGAGAGTTAATGGTTGTAACATGCCTCTGTCCTTTTTTTTCTTTCCGGAATACTGTGAACTTCGGGAGAACAAATATTGCGACTGGAAACTAGGATGAAAGATTTGTGAAGAAACACACACACACACACACAAACACACACAGACACACACACACACACACACACACACACACACACTGGGAGACAGGAAAAGACAAGAAAGAAAGACAGAATGATAAACAGACAGACAGACAGACAGACAGACAGACACACAGACAGACAGACAGACAGACAGACAGACATTGTTGCTTTGATATGATTATCTTCAGCTTTGATCACAACTTAAAACTTCGATCAATATATGGGTTGTTTGTGATAAATATTTTTGTATTTTGTATTTGTATTTGTATTTCTTTTAATCACAACAGATTTCTCTGTGTGAAATTCGGGCTGCTCTCCCCAGGGAGAGCGCGTCGCTACACTACAGCGCCACCCATTTTTTGGGGTATTTTTTCCTGCATGCAGTTTTATTTGTTTTTCCTATCAATGTGAATTTTTCTACAGAATTTTTGCCAGGAACAACCCTTTTGTTGCCATGGGTTCTTTTACATGCGCTAAGTGCATGCTGCACACGGGACCTCGGTTTATCGTCTCATCCGAATGACTAGCGTCCAGACCACCACTCAAGGTCTAGTGGAGGGGGAGAAAACATCGGCGGCTGAACTGTGATTTGAACCAGCGCGCTCAGATTCTCTCGCTCCCTAGGCGGACGCGTTACCTCTAGGCCATCACTCCACATATACTTCTCATCACTTATTTAGATGAGGTGGGAGGTGGCAGAATGGTTAAGGCGCTCAGCTGCCAATATAAAGAGACGGTAAGGGTGTGGGTTCGAAACTCCTTTTCGCCTTCTCTCCCATGTTTGATTAAAAAAATCAAACTGAGCGTCTAGTCGTTCGGATAAGGCGATAATCAACCGAGGTACAGTACGCACTTGGCGCACTGAAAAAAGAACCCATGGCAACGAGAGCGTTGTCCTTTTAGCAAAAAAAAAAAAAAGAAAAAGATACACACAAATACATAAGCATGCACTCAAGGCCTGACTGAGCGCGTTGGGTCATGAACTGCTGGGACAGGGTATCGGCCTAGCAGATGTGGTGTAGCGTATATGGATTTGTCCGAACGTACTGACGCCTCTTTGAGAGACTGAAACTGAAACTGAAACTTGTTTAGGTGGTTGCTTATACTTTTCATCTGGTCTGATTCGACTATTGTGTATTTACAAACTTTTGTGTCTACTTCTCATCCTCTTGGCTGTTTTTATATTGATTATCTTTCACGGGCGCAATAGCCGAGTGGTTAAAACGTTGGACTTTCAATCTGAGGGTCCCGGGTTCGAATCTTGGTAATGGCGCCTGGTGGGTACAGGGTGGAGATTTTTCCGATCTTCCAGGTCAACATAATTTATGTGCAGACCTGCTAGTGCCTGAAGCCCCTTCGTGTGTATACACAAGCAGAAAATCAAATACGCACGTCTAATACGAAGAAAAACCATTATTATCATTATAATTGTTGTTCTTGTTCTTAGTAATATCATAATCATTATTGTTATCATTATGACTGTGGTTTTTGTTGTAACAGAGAAACATACATACATACATACATACATGCATACATACAGACATATATTCAGACAGACAGACGGACAGAAAGAAAGACAGATAGACAGACAGACAGGCAGACAGACAGACAGACAGATAGATAGATAGACAGATAGATGAATAGATAGACAGACAGATAGATAAACAAATTAATTTGATTATGGATAGACGCTTAGACAGACAAACAGACAGACGTAGACAGACAGACAAAGTGACAGACGTGCAGGCAGGCACACAGAGAGACGGACAAAAAAAAAAAAAAAAAAAAAAAGCAGAAAAATGAACCGAAGCTGAAGGGTTTAGCGTAGTATTTTAACCGGCAAAAGAGGGGCGGGGGTGGGGGTGGGAGGTGGGGGGGGTGGGGGTGGGGACGCGGGGGCGGGGGAGTGGAGGGGAGGGGTGGTGGTGGTTACAGATGGAAAGGGATGATTGGCACACCGGTAATCATACATGCGTACAGTGTAGGTATACCTTCCAGACGACTACAACCACAACCACACCAACGAACATTACTTGCCAACTATCATTAACTGTCTCCATACGAACGGCGAAAGAGACGACGTTAACAACATTTCATCCCAATTACCATCATCAAAATATTGCAAGCGGAACGCTCTTATACTGAAGAGGTGAATTTTGACAAAGAATACCACAGTTCTGACGACGGAAGCTAAAGGTTGGATCATTCAGACACCCACTGGACATCCGAGGGGTCTGTGTAGAGGAGAAGAGAGGACTGGCCGTACTGAGTGAGTTAATCCCAAGTATTTCTTTCCTTGTGTATTATTTTATGATGAATGACTGTGGAAGTGTGTAATCATTACATGTGCATGATTGTTATCATTGCACGAAAGATCCTTATTAACTTAGCATTTCAATATTTTATGTCTTTTATGTGATCACATTGAGTGACTGTGATTTTCGTGTATCGTTTACGTAAAATGCACCACACATGAATTTCTCTTGTTGATATTATTTAAAGTATTCTGTATTGTGTATATATCACACACAGCACAACCATCTCTCGGCAACCATTGGAAGCAATGTTTTATAAATAAAGGAGAGGGACGTAGAGAGAGAGAGAGAGAGAGAGAGAGAGACAGACAGACAGACAGACAGACAGAGACGGACGGACAGAGACAGAGAGGGAGACAGACAGACAGACAGAGACAGACAGACAGACAGACAGACAGACACACACACACACACACACACACACACACACACACACTCACACACACACAGTGTAGGAACAGAGAGCAGAGAAAGAGAGACAGACAGAGACATAGAGAGAGACAGAGAGAGAGAGAGAGAGAGAGAGAGAGAGAGAGAGTGTGTATATAGGGACAGACAGCGAAAGGTAGAGAGAGCGTGCGTATGGGAACAGAGAAGGGAAAAGAGGGAGAGAAAGAGAGTGTGTGTGTGGAAGAGAAAAGAGAGGGAAGTGTAGGAACAGAGAGAGAAAGAGAGGGAGAGTGTAGCGTATGGAAACAGAGAAAGGAAAGCTAGGGAGAGAGAGAGTGTGTGTGTAAGAGAAAAGAGAGGGGGAAAAGAGTAAAATTATGCGAATAGGAACAGAAAGGCGAAAACAGGGAGAGGATGGGTGCGTGCAGAAGGAGGCATTCCATGCGGGAGGGAGAGGTGAGGGAAGAGGGGGAGGGAAAGAGAGGAAGAGAAAGAGGATGGAAAGAGAGGGGGGAAAGAGAGGGAGGGAAAGAGGATGGAAAGAGAGGGAGGGATATAGAGGGAGGGAAAGAGTAGGAGGGAAAGAGAGGGAGAGAGAGAGTGAGTGTGTAAGTGAAAAGAGAGGGAGAAAAGAGGACGGAAAGAGAGGGAGGGATATAGAGGGAGGGAAAGAGTAGGAGGGAAAGAGAGGGAGAGAGAGAGTGAGTGTGTAAGTGAAAAGAGAGGGAGAAAAGAGGACGGAAAGAGAGGGAGGGAAAGAGAGGGAGAGAAAGAGAGGTAGGGAAAGAGAGGGAGGGAAAGAGAGGGAGAGAAAGAGGATGGAGAGGGAGGGATATAGAGGGAGGGAAAGAGAAGGAGGGAAAGAGAGGGAGAGAGAGTGTGTGTGTAGGAGAAAAGAGAGGGGGAAAAGAGTAAAATTATGCGAATAGGAACAGAAAGGCGAAAACAGGGAGAGGATGGGTGCGTGCAGAAGGAGGCATTCCATGCGGGAGGGAGAGGTGAGGGAAGAGGGGGAGGGAAAGAGAGGAAGGGAAAGAGAGGGAGAGAAAGAGGATGGAAAGAGAAGGAAAGATATAGAGGGAGAGAAAGAGATGGAGGGAAAGAGAGAAAGAGAGGGAGGGAAAGAGAGGGAGGGAAAGAGAGGGAGAGAAAGAGGATGGAAAGAGAGGGAGGGATATAGAGGGAGGGAAAGAGAAGGAGGGAAAGAGAGGGAGAGAAAGAGGATGGAAAGAGAGGGAGGGATATAGAGGGAGGGAAAGAGAAGGAGGGAAAGAGAGGGAGAGAAAGAGAGGGAGAGAAAGAGGATGGAAAGAGAGGGAGGGAAAGAGAGGGAGAGAAAGAGAGGAAGGGATATAGAGGGAGTGAAAGAGAGGGAGGGAAAGAGAGGGAGAGAGAGAGTGAGTGTGTAAGTGAAAAGAGAGGGAGAAAAGAGGAAGATTATGCGATTAGGAACAGAAAGGTGAAAACAGGGAGAGGATGGGTGAGTGCAGAAGGAGGCATTCCATGCAGGAGGGAGAGGGAGGGGAAGAGGGGGAGGGAAAGAGAGGGAGGGAAAGAGGACGGAAAGAGAGGGAGGGATATAGAGGTAGGGAAAGAGAGTGAGGGAAAGAGATGGAAAGATAGGGAGGGATATAGATGGAGGAAAAGAGAGGGAAGCAAAGAGAGGGAGAGAAAGAGAGGGAGAGAAAGAGAGGGAGGGAAAGAGAGGGAGAGAAAGAGAGGGAGGGATATTGAGGGAGTGAAAGAGAGGGAGGGAAAGAGAGGAAGAGAAAGAGGATGGAAAGAGAGGGAGGGAAAGAGAGGGAGAGAAAGAGAGGAAGGGATATAGAGGGAGTGAAAGAGAGGGAGAGAAAGAGGATGGAAAGAGAGGGAGGGATATAGAGGGAGGGAAAGAGAGGGAGGGAAAGAGAGGGAGAGAGAGAGTGTGTGTGTAAGAGAAAAGAGAGGGGGAAAAGAGTAAAATTATGCGAATAGGAACAGAAAGGCGAAAACAGGGAGAGGATGGGTGAGTGCAGAAGGAGGCATTCCATGCGGGAGGGAGAGGGAGGGGAAGAGATTGGGGGAAAGAGAGGGAGGGAAAGAGAGGGAGAGAAAGAGGATGGAAAGAGAGGGAGGGAAAGAGAGGGAGGGAAAGAGGACGGAAAGAGAGGGAGGGATATAGAGGGAGGGAAAGAGAAGGAGGGAAAGAGAGGGAAGGAAAGAGAGGGAGGGAAAGAGGATGGAAAGAGAGGGAGGGAAAGAGAGGGAG
>NC_134904.1:4941224-4943724 GCF_041734735.1 Babylonia areolata | reverse complement strand
CATAATTCTGTTGACCTGGGAGATCGGAAAAATCTCCACCCTTCACCCACCAGGCACCGTCACCGTGATTCGAACCCGGGACCCCGGGATTGAAAGTCCAACGCTTTAACCACTCGGCTGTTGCGCCTGTCATTCGGATGAGACGATGATACACGGAGGTCCCGTGGTGTGCAGCACGCACCTGGCGCACTGAACAAGCACCCCTTGGCAAACAAGAAAGTTTGACATCTGGCAAAATTCTTTTGAAGAAATTCACTCTGTTAACTCTTTCCATACGAACGGCGAAAGAGACGACGTTAACAGCGTTTCACCCCAGTTACCATCATCAAAATATTGCAAGCGGAAGGCTCTTATACTGAAGACGCGAATGTTGACAAAGAATACCACAATTCTGACGACGGAAGCTAAAGGTTGGGTCATTCAGACATCCAAGGGGTCTGTGTAGAGGAGAAGAGAGGACTGGCCGTACTGAGGGAGTTAACTCTTTCATCGCCATAGGCGACATTTGTCGACATCGAAGGGTCATGTTGATGGCATTGCAGCCAGTTTCACACCTTAATGAACAACGACTAACCTTTGCCCATTGGCTGCGTTTGAAATGAACAAGTCCACTTTGTTGTAGTTTTGACATGAACCGAAGCTTGTACCTGACAGAGCATCGTTTCAAAAATATCTGGAGTTTTTTTTAATTTATTTATTTTTTTATTATTTTTTTTACCCGGACTTTCTTGGGTCGACCACCGTTTTATTTTGTATATAAATTCATTATTTTAATTTTAAAGAAAAGGAACAAAATAACAGCAACAAAAAGGATACAGTGAACCTAAGCAATTACACACACACACACACACACACACACACACACACACACACACACACACACACACACACACACACACACACACACACACACAACAAAAAACAAACAAAAAACAACAAAAAAACCCAACAACAACAACAACAAAACAAATCAAAAAAACCAAAAAAACACGTGACAATAATCAAAAGCAATACCCTGCATTCCATGACTATGTCATTGTTGTTTTTCCCCCATTTACATATAGATGTTTTTTCTTTTCACCTTTTCTTTAAGATTCATATGGTATTATATAATGTATCGATGTCTAATACTGAATTGCTGTTCAAAGATCGGTTGTAAAATAGACAGTCTTTTTGTTTGTTTTTTTAGCAATACTGATACACATTTTACCTATCAAAATAATATGATTTATTTTTATAAGATCATGTTTGCTATATCTGTCATCCTGAATTCCAAATAAAACGTCTGTGGGATGTAATTTCATACACTTACCAGTATTTGTAAGTATCAAATTTTCTATGTTTTTCCAAAGTATTTTCACAGATGAGCACTCATAGAAAAAATGTTCAATAAAATCAATTTTACCAGGACAGTAGTAACAATTTTCTGAGTCTACTACTTCCATTTCTTTTTAGAATAATGTTTGCTGGGTATATATTATGACTTATTTTCCACTGCAATTCATGTAAGCGTACTTCTTTTGTTGCACACACACACACACACTTATTCACACACAGACACATACACAAACACAGACACAAGCACACACAAACTCTCTCTCTCTCTATCACACACACACTACACACACACACACACACACATCCTCTCTCTCTTTCTCTCTCTATCACACAGACACACACACACACACACACACACACACACACACACACACACACACACACACTTATTCACACACAGACACATACACAAACACACAGACACAAGCACACACAAACACTCTCTCTCTCTCTATCACACGCACAAACACACACACACAAACACACACACACACACACACACATCCTCTCTCTCTTTCTCTCTCTCTCTTTCTCTCTCTCTCTCTCTCTCACACACACACACTGTCCCTGTGCCCCCCTTTCTCTCTTCTCTCTCCCTCACCCCTCTCTTTCCGGATTGGCTATCTAGCCTTCTATCTCATCTCTCTCTCTCTTCCATCCCCCTCTCTCATTTCCTGTCCCTCTGTCTCTCACTCTCTCTGTCTCTCTTTCTCTTTCTCTCTCTGTCTTTCTCTCTATCTCTCTCCCTCTCTCTTTCTCCCTCTCCCTCTCTCCCTCTCTCTCTCTTCTCTCCCTCTCTCTCTCCTTCTCTCGATCTCTCTCTCTCTCCCTCTCTTTCTCCTTCTCTCCCTCTCTCTCTCTCTCTCCCTCCCTCTCTCTCTCCTTCTCTCGCTCTCTCTCTCCCTCTCTCTCTCCTTCTCTCAATCTCTCTCTCTTCCTCCCTCTCTCTCTCCTTCTCTCGATCTCTCTCTCTCTCTCCCTCCCTCTCCCTCTCTCTCTCTCTCTCCCTCTCTCCTTCTCTCGATCTCTCTCTCTCCCTCCCCCTCTCTCTCTCCCTCTCTTTCTCCCTCTCTTTCTCCCTCTCTCTCTCTCCATCTCTCCCTCTCCCCCCCTCTCTCTCTCCCTCTCTCTCTCTCTCCCTCTCTGTCTCTCTTGTTCCCTC
>NC_134904.1:4918724-4923724 GCF_041734735.1 Babylonia areolata | reverse complement strand
GAGCAGAACAGAGCAGAACAGAACAGAGCACAATAGAGCAGAACAGAGCACAATAGAGCACAGCACAATAAAGGAGAGCACAATAGAACAGAACAGAGCACAATAGAGCAGAGCATAATAGAGCAGAACAGAACAGAGCACAATAGAACAGAACAGAGCAAATAGAGTAGAACAGAGCACAATAGAACAATAGAACAGAACATACCACAATGGAGCGTAGCACAATAGAGCAGAGCAGAACAGAGCATAATACAACAGAACAGAGCAGAGCACAATAGAGCAGAGCATAATAGAGCAGAGCAGAACAGAACAGAGCACAATAGAACAGAACAGAGCAAATAGAGTAGAACAGAGCACACTAGAGCAGAACAGAGCACCATAGAGCACAGCACAATAAAGCAGGGCACAATAAAACAGAACAGAGCACAATAGAGCAGAACAGAGCAGAATAGAGTAGAACAGAGCACAATAGAGCAGAACAGAGCAGAATAGAGTAGAACAGAGCACAATAGAGCAGAACAGAACAGAACAAATCAGAGCTATAGGGGCGGAGGAGATAGAATGCTCACGCGAATAGGTCATATCAGTATGTGTACCATGAACTGATGAAGTCCGTACATTAAAAACAAAATCCTTTCTATTTTCTTCTTCATTATCATTACTGCTATTATTATCATCATTATTCATTATCATTTCTATTTTAATTTTTACATGTTGTTGTTGATGTTGTTGTTAAAGTAATGTGTGACTGTGGTTTAGCACTGCACTGGGCTTTTTCGTGTTTTTTTCTTCTTTATATATATATATATATATATATATATATAAGGGTAACCTATAACAATAAAGAAAAAAAAACGAATATATATATATATATATATATATATATATATATATATATATATATATATATATATATATATATATATATATATATATATATACATACACATGTCGTTCAATCATTCATTCATATTAATGTATTTCATCTTTACTTTTCATTTATTTTTTGTCTACAGTCTGTTTATGTGTCACTTTTTTTGTTTGTTTGTTTGTTTGTTTTTTGTTTTGCTTTTTTATTTTTTTTTTTTTTTTTTTTTAAGAATGCACCAATTTACATTACGCATTTCGAAATTGGATTGCAATAGTATAGTTTTGCCCCATTTCGTTCATCACAATATGAATTATTAATGAGTACAAACTAATACACCAGGAGAAGGAACATACATAGAGGATCAACCGAATGTTTTGCATTATAAGAAGATTTAAATTAACCCCCCAAAAAACCTACGTTCACAATGCAACGAAAGTACATTCACTATAAATTCATAAATATATATGAAGTAGGAAACGGCAGAGAAAGAGTTGATAAGTGGAGTTCTGTGGTGCATACTTCGTCATAGAACTCCAACATCACTGAACAAAGCACTTAGTGCAAGTACGCACGCCTACAGCAGTCACACTACTACTTACTACTTACACACTCACACACACACACACACACACACACACACACACAACAAACACACACACACAACACACACACAACACAACCACTCACACAACACACACACACACACTCACACACACACATACACTCACACAACACACACACACACACACACAACACACACACACTCACACACACTGTGAGACACACACACACACACACACACACACCACACCACACACAGCACACGCAACACACACTATATACATAATAATGCATGCACTGGCAGCGCGAATGATCTATCTACACGGTTATTCTCCCACAGCCACAGCAGCAGCTACAGCTATAGCTACACCTACACCTACACCTACATCTACATCACTGGCTGATGCTGATGCCACCACCACCACCACCACCACCACCTCCTCCTCCTCCATCACCACCACCAGTCATTTCATCCATGGCTTAGCTGCTGCTGTGCAAAACACCGACACACCAGAACTGACTGACTGTCGGCGGCACATTGCGTTCCTTCCTCCACTTGACTCCCCCAGTACATGCACAACTCGGGGCTCTAGCTGTTGTCTTCTGAAGCTTGATCAGTGCTAGCTGCGTATGTGTGTAATGTGAGGATGCATGTAGGTGTGTTGTGTTGTTGTTGTTGTTGTTGTTGTTGTTGTTGTGTGTGTGTGTGTGTGTGTGTGTGTGTGTGTGTGTGGATGGTGCATGTATGTATGTAGTGTGTGTGTGTGTGTGTGTGTGTGTGTGTGTGTGTGTGTGTGTGTGTGTGTGGATGGTGCATGTATGTATGTATTTATGTATGTAGTGTGTGTGTGTGTGTGTGTGTGTGTGTGTGTGTGTGGATGGTGCATGTATGTATTTATGTATGTAGTGTGTGGGTGTGTGTGTGTGGATGGATGGTTCATGCAGTGTATGTATGTAGTGTGTGTGTGTGTGTGTGTGTGTGTGTGTGTGTGTGTGTGTGTGTGTGTGTGTGTGTGTGGTGCATGTAGCCTATGTATGTATGTATTTATGTATGTAGTACCGGTGTGTGTGTATGTGTATGGATGGATGCGTGCATGCATGCGGCTTCTCAGTGAAGCGACACGCTCTCCCTCGGCTGGGGAGAGCAGCCCGATTTTCACGCAGAGAAATCTGTTGTGACAAAAAGAGTAACACAACACAATACAATACAACACAATACAATACAATACAATACAATGTATGTATGCACCACTGTGACAACTCTTAACACTTCATCCTCTCGAAAAACGACATCTTTCACTACACTCGCTTCCAAATTTTCAACAACACCAACAACAACAAGTTTTGATGACACACATGACTCCATCAAATTTCAAAACACCAAACCTGACACCCACGCGATTTCTTCCGGCGGAAAAAAAAAGAAGTATTATTCTTGTCTGCCTCAACACAAAACTGTTTCAGGAACTATTACTGCACAGTAGCAGTAGTAGCAGTAGCAGTAGTAGCAGAAGAAGAGTGACACTTTCAAACACACGCACAGGCTTCGCAATGAAAAAAAAAAAAAAACAAAACAAAAAACACAACAATGAAAAAACAAACCGCACAATACTGCCACAACAAGTTGTTTTGAAAATAAAACCACGGCAAAACAAAGCTGCGATTTACCATCACTGGTAACACAAAGAGCAATATAGACCACCACCTCCTCCTCCTCTTCCTCCTCCTCCTCTTCCTCCTCCTAGTAACGTTAACGCAAACGCCAGCATCTCTACCTTCGTGGAAGAGCGGTTTCACAAGCTGTCATCACAAAATGAAAGTCAGGTAGAGTGAGTGAGACTTCCAGGGGTGGATGTAATGAACGGTGTGGGGTGGTGGAGGGTAAGGTACAGGGTCTTGTCGGCTTGTAAGTGAGGGCTGAGGGGGGGGGAAGAACAATGATGGTTGTAGGAGGAAGAGAGTTGGGGGGGGAGGGGAGGGGGTTGGGGGTGGGGGAGAGTGGATGTGAGTGGTGGGTGGGATGTGAGGAAGAAGGGTGGAATTATTGCAAAAAGAAGCAGACAAAAAGTTTGGCTGGCACACGCGCGCACACGCACGCACACGCACAGAGACAGCCGCTGCAAGGTTACACAGGCTGTTTAGCTCTCTGGCGTATAATGTGATAAGTTGAGTTGTTTTTTTGTTGTTGTTGTTGTTGTCGTCGTCGCTTTTGTTTTCTATCTATCCTCTCTGGATGTGTGTGTGTGTGTGTGTGTGTGTGTGTGTGTGTGTGTGTGTGTGTTACCGTCTCACCTCTCTCTCTCTCTCTCTTTCTCTCTCTCTGTTTTCCGCTTTCTCCCTCTCTGTGTCCCCTTCCCCCCACTCTCTCCCCCTCTCTCTGTCCTTCTTTACCCCCCTCTCTCTCCCTATGTCCCCACGTTCCCACCCCTCCCCCTTTTTCTCTCCTGGACTATGCCCACCACCCTCTCCCCCCCCCTCTATGTCTTTCTCTCTCTCCCCCTCTCTCTCCCAATGTCCCTGTCTGTCCCTCCCCCCTCTCTTTCCCTCCAACCCCCCCCCTCTCTCTCTCTCTCTCTCTCTCTCTCTCTCTCTCTCTATATATATATATATATATATATATATATATATATATATATATATATGTGTGTGTGTGTGTGTGTGTGTGTGTGTGTGTGTGTGTGTGTGTGTGTGTGTGTGTGTAGATAGATAGGTAGATAGATAGATAGTTATGAATCAGATTGTAGCTCTGTCGTACACTGTATTTTGCAAAGTTTGCCTGATTTTCAGGTACAGCCTATTTTACAACATGGTGCGGAAATAATTATGTGTCCTTGAGAATGGAGCTGGAATTGAAAGACTGCACTTGTTCGCCGCGAACAGCAAGCCATTTTATTTATGGCGAACTTGGCAGGTACGCAATGTATCTAAATTCGTATGTAAATTGTATAAGTTACTGGCTGAAAATCAATTAGAATGGATAATTATAGATGGCCACACAAGGCTAGCAGATTGTGCATGATTTAGACAATAACAGGAAACAAAAACAAAAAAAAAAAAAAGAAGAAAAAAGACTTTGGCAATGGTCATACAGAAATATTTGTGCTCTTATGGATTTTCTTGTGTCTGGAATAACCAGGGTGTGAAAGTGTTTCATGGCTTATAATGTTTTAAACAAATAATTGTTCATTACATATGGCATGACCGGCAAGAACACATTCAAAAAAAAAAAAGAAAAAAAAAGTGACAGATTTGTTGAATATAGGATATTATTCAAGTTAACAAATTATATGAAATTATATGTGGAGTGATGGCCTGGAGACAACGCGTCCGCCTAGGAAGCGAGAGAATCTGAGTGCACTGGTTCGAATCACACCGGCAGAGTCGCCAGTATTTTTTTTCCCCTCCACTAGACCTTGAGTGGTGGTCTGGATGCTAGCCATTCAGATGAGACGATAAACCGAGGTCCCGTGCGCAGCATGCATCTAGCGTGGCAAAATTCTGCAGAAAAATCCACTTCGATAGGAAAAACAAATACACTGCGGGCAGGAGGAAGGGGGGGGGGGAGAAA
>NC_134904.1:4908724-4913724 GCF_041734735.1 Babylonia areolata | reverse complement strand
ACACAATATGGATCTATGCATGTAGGTATGTTCGGCCCAACACTCAGCTTATATCACAGATTGGCATAAGTTTACATTTGGGCCAACAGCAAAGTGAGAGCTGCATTATCAATGGTTTCTCCAGTCAATGGGAAGTCATTTACAGCTTAGTCTTTTGTGAAGGACTATGACTCTCAAACTAGGAGGCAAAATTGCACTGGCTCTTAGTGCTGCAGCCTTGTGGGCTAGTTGGCCTTTGGGAACCATCCCAACGCCGACTGTCCTAAAAACCCTCTTGGCCGAGAGAGTGGGGATGTAACTTGGGCAAGACACTCTCCACTATAATTAAATTCTGACCTAGATAGTCGGAACAGCAGCTGCCTCCTCTGCTGTTCTGATGATCATAGTCGGACACGACTCACTATCATATATGTATGTATGTGCCAGAATAGGTGCCAGAATAATCAATTTATATGATTGTGGGCCCTCAACAATGAAGAAGAATGTATATATGTATGATAGTCAGTCATGTCCGAATATGACCACTAGAACAGCAGAGGAGGCACCTGCTGTCCTGACTATCTTGACTGGCATTGGATTACAGTGGAGAGTGTCATGTCCAAGTTCCATCCCCACTCTCTCAGCCAAAAGGGGTTTTAGGACAGTCGGCATAAGGATGGTTCCCCCAAAGGCCAGCTAGCCCCCCCCCCCCCCTCCCCACAAGGCTGCAGCACTAAGAACCAGTGCATTCTGTGCCTCCTAATTTCAGAGTCTTAATTCTTTCACAAAAGACGAAGCTGTAAATGACTTCCAATTCCAGTGGAGAAACCATTGATTCATACAGCTTTTACTTCGCATGTTGGACCAGCTGTATAGCTTTTGTCAATCTGTGACATGAGTAACACAATCATAACAACCAGAATATCATACAACAAGCAACTGTCATACATGACACCAATATGAAAAAAACAAAAACAAAAAAAACAACATGTTTTTACTCTTCTAGGTCGGGTGTGTGTGTGGGGGGGGGGGGGGGGGGGGGGGGGGACTTTCAGTATATCAGCGACAGAGACACAAGCCAAGCGGTTTATCTATCAAGACGTCTTGCTATAAGGAGGGAGGTGGCTGAATGGTTATGACGCTCATCTGCCAATACAGTGTTCGTGAGGGTGTGGGTTCGAATCCCGCTCTCACCCTTTCTCCCAAGTTTGACTGGAAAATCAAACTCAGCGTCTAGTCATTCGGGTGAGACGATACACCGAGATCCCGAGCGCATCACGCACTAGACGCACTGAAAAAGAACCCATGGCAACGAGAGTGTTGTCCTCTGACAGAATCATTTAGAAGAAATCCACTCTGACAGGTACACAAATATATCTAAGCATGCACTCAAGGCCTGACCAAGCGCGGTGGGTTATGCTGCTGGTCAGGCAGATATCTGCCTAGAAAGTTGTGGTTTTGCGCATATGGATTTGTCCGAACGCAGTGACCCCTCTTCGAGAAACTGAAACTGGACCTGCAGCGCATATCCGTGGCCACAGGAAAGGAGGCGGGGTATTGTGGTAACGCGTCAGCTTAGGAAGCGACAGAATCTGATCGTACGAGATCGAACCCTACACTCGCCTGTATTGATATTTTTCTTGGAACAGCAGCCTGAATTTCACACAGCGAAATCTAACGTGACAAAGAGAAACACGACACGGCACGGCACGGCACGGCACGGCACGGCACGGCACGGTACAGCACGGCACGGTACAGCAGGGCACGGCACGGCACGGTACAGCACGGCACGGCACGGCACGCTACAGCACGGTACGGCACGGCACGGCACGGCACGGTACAGCACGGTACGGCACGGCACGGCACGGCACGGCACGGCACGGTACAGCACGGCACGGCACGGCACGGCACGGTACAGCACGGCACGGCACGGCACGCTACAGCACGGCACGGCACGGCACGGCACGGCACGGCACGGTACAGCACGGTACGGCACGGCACGGCACGGCACGGTACAGCACGGCACGGTAAGGCACGGCACGGTACGGTAAGGCACGGCACGACATGACACGACACGACACGGGACGGTACAGCACAGCCCGGCACGGCACGGCACGACATGACAAGACACGACACGGCAAGACACGACAGGACACGGCACGGTACAGCACGGCACGGTACAGCACGGCACGGCACGGCACGGTACGGCACGACACAACACGACACGGCACGGCACGGCACGGTACAGCACGGCACGGTACAGCACGGCACGGCACGGCACGGCACGACACGACACGGCACGACACGACACGACACGAGACGGCACACAACACGGCACGACACGATACGGCACGACAGGAAACGGCACGACACAACACGGCACGACACGATACGATACGATACGGCACGACACAACACGACACGATACGACACGACACGACACGACACGACACGACACAACACGATACGATACGATACGATACGGCACGACACGATACGATACGATACGGCACGACACGACACGACACGACACGATACGGCACGACACGACACGATACGGCACGACACGATACGACACGATATGATACGATACGGCACGACACAACACGACACGATACGACACGACACGACACGACACGACACGACACAACACGGGCTGAAGGGCCCAAGGGGGTGGTGTGTGTGTGTGTGTGTGTGTGTGTGTGGGGGAGGGGGGGGGTAAGGGGGGTGATGTTGTAACAGAAACACTGGATTACGGATAACTGCTTTCATCTATTGACCGCGTTGTTGACGAACAGCGTACGTCATGAATTGTCCCATCACCGGTGCTGTGTGTTGACGTGCGACGTACGTCATGATACAACGTTCTTGTTTTCTCGCCTCGCGTTGCAGAAAACTCAGTCTGCTGACCATTACGGAAAACTTCGAATTAAGTTTGAGTGAGTGAATGAGTGTGAGTGGGTGGGTGAGTGAGTGAGTGTGTGAGTGAGTGAATGAGTGTGAGTGGGTGGGTGAGTAAGTGAGTGAGTGAGTGGGTGAGTGAGTAAGTGAGCGAGTGGGTGGATGAATGAGTGAGTGAGTGATTGAGAGAGTGAGATAGATAGTGAGTGATTGAGTGAATGGATGGATGGTTGAGTGAATGAGTGAGTGGGTTGGTGATTGAGTGAAACAATGAATCAGCGAACCACTCGACAAGCTAAAGAGGGAAGGAAGGAAGGAAGGAAGGGATGATTGAATAAATGTTGTAACAGAAACACTGGATTACGGATGATAACAACTGCTTTCACCTCTTGACCGAGTTGTTGACGAACAGCGTTCGTCATGAATTGTCGCATCACCAGTGCTGTGTGTTGACGTGCGACGTACGCCATGATACAACGTTCTTGGTTTCTCGCCTCGCGTTGCAGAAAACTCAGTCTGCTGACCATTACGGAAAACTTCAAAATAATAATAATAATAATATTTTATGTTTATATAGCACTATAATACAAGCATAAACAAGCTCTAAGCGCTTTACAATCCAGTACCTAAAGTGAAACAAGAAAGCATATAAAAAGTAGTAGAAACATAAAACGGAATCATTAATATTATAAAACAAAAACAAAAACAATGCATAAAACTCACAAAGTAACATACTATCAATACTACAACTGTTACACTCCAACACTCACACTAACACACGCACAGACACACACATGATTAAACGGCTGAGATGACAGCATTTTTCACTTAAAATACATAATGTAAAAAGAAACATAATTGTAATCTGTATGCCACAGATTTTATAAATATTGTAAAATAAAAATTTTGGACAGAAAAGGTAAAAGGGGTAAAAATCGGGTCATTCTCCCTTTCGAACCACACCACCACCATCCATCTACCCACCCCCATTTCAAATTATTAATATTGTCCTAGTTGCAGCCAAACGTCATCGTTTTAGAGCTCTGGAAGTGTTGACAGGGCACGTTAGTAGACAGCACAATTTCATTTCTACAGGACATTAGCACATGGAATCTGAAGTGGGTGTGAGTGAGTGGGTAAGTGTGTGGGTGAGTGAGTGAGTGAGTGAGTGTGTGAGTGAGTGAATGAGTGTGAGTGGGTGGGTGAGTGAGTGAGTGAATGAGTGTGAGTGGGTGGGTGAGTGAGTGGGTGAGTGAGTGAGTGAGTGAATGAGTGTGAGTGGGTGGGTGAGTGAGTGGGTGAGTGAGTGAGTGAGTGAATGAGTGTGAGTGGGTGGGTGGATGAATGGGTGAGTGAGTGAGTGAGATAGTGAGTGAGTGGATGGGTTGGGTGAGTCAATGAGTGAGTGAGTGAAACAATGAATCAGCGAATCACTCGACAAGCTAAAGAGGGGAGGAAGGAAGGAAGGAAGGAAGGGATGATTGAATACATAAAACTGAATAACGAAATGAAAGTAATGGCTTAATCAAACGATCAGAAAACCTTTGTAAAACTTGTGGGGTTTTGCAATAATTATAGGGCTTCACTTTTGATAAGAGGCGTCTAACATTTCAGAACACTGGTCGGCAGTCTTCAGGGTCTGTGTTGGCTGGCTTTTTCTCCAGGACGTTGGGCACCTCTTATCAAACGTGAGCTCTATTTTACAACCAAGAGGGTTTTTTTTGTTTTTTGGGTTTAAAAAAAATTTTTTTAATAACTTTCTCTATTCGTAGTTTATAATTATAGACTCAGCAGTTAGTCTTCAATTCATCAGTCATTTCAAACTTAACGAATAAATGGGACAATCAATCAATCGATCAATCAATCATGGAAAGAACGACCGAATGATTCCCCCCCCCCCCCCCCCCCGCGACCCCCCCCTCCCCCCCCCCCCCCCCCCGCGCCCCCCCTCGAAGAAACCAGTCAATCAATCAAGAACACACACACACACACACCCATCAACCTCTCCTCCCACCCAACCACCCATCCACCCCCTCACACACACACGCACACACACACACACACACACACACACACACACATCACCACCACCACCACCACCTCACCCACCACGACCACCA
>NC_134904.1:4896224-4898724 GCF_041734735.1 Babylonia areolata | reverse complement strand
TGTTTCACTGTTTCTCTGTAGCGTTGTGTTTCTTTCATTGTCTCTTTGTCGTGTTGTGTTTCTTTGTCTCTTTGTAGTGTTGTGTTTCTTTGTAGTGTTGTGTGTCATTGTCTCTTTGTAGTGTTGTGTGTCATTGTCTCTTTGTAGTGTTGTGTTTCTTTGTTTCTTTGTAGTGTTGTGTTTCATTGTGTCTTTGTAGTGTTGTGTTTCATTGTTTCTCTGTAGTGTTGTGTTGCATTGTGTCTCTGTAGTGTTGTGTTTCATTGTGTCTTTATAGTGTTGTGTTTCATTGTTTCTTTGTAGTGTTGTGTTTCATTTATTGTGTCTTTGTAGTGTTGTGTTTCATTGTGTCTCTGTAGTGTTGTGTTTCATTGTGTCTTTGTAGTGTTGTGTTGCATTGTGTCTCTGTAGTGTTGTGTTTCATTGTGTCTTTGTAGTGTAATGTTACATTGTTTCTTTTGTAGTGTCGTGTTTCATTGTTGTTTCTTTGTAGTGTAATGTTACATTGTTTCTTTTGTAGTGTCGTGTTTCATTGTTTCTTTGTAGTGTAATGTTACATTGTTTCTTTTGTAGTATCGTGTTTCATTGTTGTTTCTTTGTAGTGTGATATTACATTGTTTCTTTTGTAGTGTAATGTTACATTGTTTCTTTGTAGAGTCGTGTTTCACTGTCGTTTCTTTGTTTCATTGTTTCATGTGCAGTGTTGTGTTTCACTGTGTCTCTGTAGTGTTGTGTTTCATTCATTGTCTCTTTGTCGTGTTGTGTTTCTTTGTCTCTTTGTAGTGTTGTGTTTCTTTGTAGTGTTGTGTTTCATTGTCTCTTTGTAGTGTTGTGTTTCGTTGTGTCTCTGTAGTGTTGTGTTTCATTGTGTCTCTGTAGTGTTGTGTTTCATTGTCTCTTTGTAGTGATGTGTTTCGTTGTGTCTTTGTAGTGTTGTGTTTCTTTGTCTCTTTGTAGTGTTGTGTTTCATTGTGTCTCTGTAGTGTTGTGTTTCATTGTGTCTTTGTAGTGTTGTGTTTCATTGTTTCTTTGTAGTGTTGTGTTTCATTGTGTCTCTGTAGTGTTGTGTTTCATTGTGTCTTTATAGTGTTGTGTTTCATTGTTTCTTTGTAGTGTTGTGTTTCATTGTGTCTTTGTAGTGTTGTGTTTCATTGTTTCTTTGTAGTGTTGTGTTTCATTGTGTCTCTGTAGTGTTGTGTTTCATTGTCTCTCTGTAGTGTTGTGTTTCATTGTCACTTTGTAGTGTTGTGTTTCATTCATTGTGTCTTTGTCGTGTTGTGTTTCATTGTGTCTCTGTAGTGTTGTGTTTCATTGTGTCTTTGTAGTGTTGTGTTTCATTGTCTCTTTGTAGTGTTGTGTTTCATTGTGTCTCTGTAGTGTTGTGTTTCATTGTGTCTCTGTAGTGTTGTGTTTCATTGTGTCTCTGTAGTGTTGTGTTTCATTCATTGTGTCTTTGTAGTGTTGTGTTTCATTGTGTCTCTGTAGTGTTGTGTTTCATTGTCTCTCTGTAGTGTTGTGTTTCATTCATTGTGTCTTTGTAGTGTTGTGTTTCATTGTGTCTTTGTAGTGTTGTGTTTCATTGTGTCTTTGTAGTGTTGTGTTTCATTCATTGTGTCTCTGTAGTGTTGTGTTTCATTGTGTCTCTGTAGTGTTGTGTTTCATTGTGTCTTTGTAGTGTTGTGTTTCATTGTGTCTCTGTAGTGTTGTGTTTCATTGTCTCTGTAGTGTTGTGTTTCATTGTCACTTTGTAGTGTTGTGTTTCATTGTGTCTCTGTAGTGTTGTGTTTCATTGTCTCTGTAGTGTTGTGTTTCATTGTGTCTTTGTAGTGTTGTGTTTCATTGTGTCTTTGTAGTGTTGTGTTTCATTGTGTCTTTGTAGTGTTGTGTTTCTTTGTGTCTCTGTAGTGTTGTGTTTCATTGTGTCTCTGTAGTGTTGTGTTTCTTTGTGTCTTTGTAGTGTTGTGTTTCATTGTGTCTCTGTAGTGTTGTGTTTCATTGTGTCTTTGTAGTGTTGTGTTTCATTGTCTCTTTGTAGTGTTGTGTTTCATTGTGTCTCTGTAGTGTTGTGTTTCATTGTGTCTTTGTAGTGTTGTGTTTCATTGTTTCTTTGTAGTGTTGTGTTTCATTGTGTCTCTGTAGTGTTGTGTTTCATTGTGTCTCTGTAGTGTTGTGTTTCATTGTCTGTTTGTAGTGTTGTGTTTCGCTGTGTCTCTGTAGTGTTGTGTTTCATTGTTTCTTTGTAGTGTTGTGTTTCATTCATTGTGTCTCTGTAGTGTTGTGTTTCATTCATTGTGTCTCTGTAGTGTTGTGTTTCATTCATTGTGTCTCTGTAGTGTTGTGTTTCGCTGTGTCTCTGTAGTGTTGTGTTTCACTGTCTCTTTGTAGTGTTGTGTTTCACTGTGTCTCTGTAGTGTTGTGTTTCATTGTTTCTTTGTAGTGTTGTGTTTCATTCATTGTGTCTTTGTAGTGTTGTGTTTCATTGTGTCTCTGTAGTGTTGTG
>NC_134904.1:4871224-4888724 GCF_041734735.1 Babylonia areolata | reverse complement strand
AGCCAGAACATTGTTACGATAAGAATATTAGCGTGCTGACACACAGAGAGAGAGAGAGAGAGAGAGAGAGGGAGGGAGGGGGAGAGAGAGAAGGAGAGGGAGAGAGAAAGAGAGGCCTGGGTTCGAAACCAGTTCTCGCCTTTTTTTGACTGGAAAATCACCCTTGAAAACGGAGTATGGCTGCCGACATGGCGGTGGTAAAAGCCCACTCGTGTACATACGAGTGAACGTGGGAGTTGCAGCCCACGAACGAAGAAGAAGAAGAAGAAGAAGAAGAAGAAGAATGGAAAATCAAACTGAGCGTCTGGTAATTTCGGATGAGACGAGAAACCGATGTCCCGTATATGCAGCACGCACCGTAAAAGAACCCATGGCAACGAGAGTGCTGTCCTCTGGCACGTTTCTGTAGAAGAAATCCACTCTGATACGATGACATACATGCACTCAAGGCCTGACATAGCACGTTGGGTTATGCTACTGGTCAGGCACCCGGCTGTCAATCAGAAGCGTATATGGATTTGTCCGAACGCAGTGACGCCTCCTTGAGAAACCGAAAGTGAAGTTCAACATCATTTTCACCATTCACTCCTGAAGAAAACAACAGTGCACGTACGTTCCCAAATGGTTCTTATTTTTCTTGGTGAACACTGTAAAAAATATTCATTCATTCACAGACATGGCCTTCATGGCAGGAAGCTTACCTAGGCCTCCGTGGAAAAAACACACTATGGAGGCTACGTGGAAACAAAATACACCATGGAGGCTACGTGGAAAAATATACCATGGAGGCTACGTGGAAAAAAAACAAAACACTATGGAGGCTACGTGGAAAGATACACTATGGATGGTACGTGGAAAAAATACACTATGGAGGCTACGTGGAAAAATACACTATGGAGGGTACGTGGGAAAATACACTGGAGGGTACGTGGAAAAATACACTATGGAGGGTACGTGGAAAAAAATACACTATGGATTCTACGTGGGGAAAAAAAACACTATGAAAAATACACTATGGATGGTACGTGGAAAAATACACTATGAAAAATACACTATGGATGCTACGTAGAAAAATACACCATGGAGGGTACGTGGAAAAATACACTATAGAAGCTACGTGGAAAAATACACCATGGAGGGTACGTGGAAAAATACACTATGGAAGCTACGTGGAAAAATACACCATGGAGGGTACGTGGAAAAATACACTATGGAAGCTACGTGGAAAAATACACCATGGAGGGTACGTGGAAAAATACACCATGGAGGGTACGTGGAAAAATACACTATGAAAAATACACCATGGAAGCTACGTAGAAAAATACACTATGGGGGGTACGTGGAAAAATACACTATGGAAGCTACGTAGAAAAACACATGAAAAATACACTATGGAAGCTACGTAGAAAAACACATGAAAAATACACTATGAAAGCTACGTAGAAAAATACACTATGGAGGGTACGTGGGAAAATACACTATGAAAAATACACTATGGAAGCTACGTAGAAAAATACACTATGGGGGGTACGTGGAAAAAATACATTATGAAAAATACACTATGAAAAATACACTATCGAGCGTACGTGGAAAAATACACTATCGACGGTATGTGGAAAAATACACCATGAAAAATACACTATGAAAAATACACTCTCGACGGTACGTGAAAAAATACACTACGTTAAATACACTATCGAGGGTACGTGGAAAAATACACTATGAAAAATACACTATGGATGGTACGTGGAAAAATTCACCATGAAAAATACACTATCAATGGAACGTGGAAAAATACACTATGAAAAATACACCATGAATAATACAATCGGGGGTGACCGTGGAAAAGTACACCATGAAAAATACACTACGGAGGGTATATTACGAATACTGACTACGTTATCGTGTCTGGACATGACAGAATTGTACGCCAACACTTTAAAATCACGCTGTATTAGATCGAGATTAATACTTTTAGCGGCTAACAACGAGAGCAATTCGGTTTTGGAAGACAGGAATCTCCTCCAACACTGCCTCAGTCGAGAAGAGATCTACCCAAAATATTGCTTAAAAGTTGCATGCGAATTCAAAACACTCTACTCAACCCCTCGTTCGAAAGAAACTTTTCGCAGCGAAGTTCGTGCAAAATAAACGTGCGAAACGCGAGACTGTGAATTTTCGCAGAAACACACAGACTGATGGAATTTGTTTCTTTGAACCACACACACACACACACATGGCCAAGAGGTAACGCGTCCGCATTGGAAGCGAGAGAATCTGACCGCTCTGGTTCGAATCACACCGGCAGTCGCCAGTATTTTCTCCCCCTCCACTAGACCCTGAGTGATGGTTTGGACGCTAGTCATTCGGATGAGACGATAAACCGAGGTCCCGTGTGCAGCATGTTTTTAGCGCGCGTAAAAGAACCTACGGCAACAAAAGGGTTGTCCCTGGCAAAATTCTGATAGAAATTTCCTCGTCGATAGGAAAAACAAATAAAATTGCAGGCAGAAAACAGTACAAAAAAGAAGAAAAAAAAAAGTGGCGCTGTCAGAGAAGCGACGCGCTCTCCCTGGAGAGAACAGCCCGAATTTCACACAGAGAAATCTGTTGTAACAAAAAAAAGAGAAAAAAAAAGAGTAATACAATACAATACAACAATCACACACACACACACACACACACACACACACACACACACACACACACACACACACACACACACATAGATAGATAGATAGATAGATAGATAGATAGATAGACATATATATATATAGAGAGAGAGAGAGAGTTCACCTCTACATTTCATCTCGCTCACTACGATCGGCTTCGGATCCACTCTGTTTACGCATACCCAGATTCAAACACTCTACTGTTGGCCGCCGTTCTTTCTCTGTCTCTGGACCTTGCATTTGGAATGAACCTCCTCTCGCTTCGTCAAGTCTCTACACTCAGCTCTTTCAAGTGTGGCCTTAAAACACACCTCTTCCCAAAATAGCCTCCTTTCCCTGCCTCTGTCTTCAGTTTTAGAATTATGCATGCGTGTGAATGACTGGTGCGAAAGCGCTTTGATTTGTCTCTGCACAAGATTCAGCGCTATATAAATACCACTATTATTATTATTATTATTATTATTATCATTTCCAATGATGTTGTGTCAGTGCAGAACACACACCTCCCTTCACACGTATTTTGGCATCCTGCAGCTGGACCCAGCTGCATTGATTGGTTCTAACTTTTTGACAGTTGATGATGATGATGGAGTCTCACGTCGGTCCGACGGATGAGTAGGCAGGCAGGCTTATCTGTCGGTGTGTGTCCTCATATGGGAGAAGAGGCAGATTCTGGATGCACAGCACTTCCCACAGGTGTTGCAAAGTAAAACGTCTCCAGAAGTTGAGCCCTGCTTCATTCGCTCACGCTTCTCCTTAATGGCTTGCGTTCTCTTTGTTTTCAAATGTCTTTATGCCACTAGAGCACAGCATCCCCCAGCGAGAGCGGTCAAGGGCATCAGTTTCCCAGGAAGCGATGTCTATGTCACAGGCTTTGAGGTTTGTCTTCAGGGTGTCCTTGAAGCGCTTGCAGGGTCTTCCAAGTTCACGGTGGCCTTCCTTCAGCTGGCCATACAAAAGCATCTTCGGGATCCTGCTGTCTGTCATGCGGACAACGTGTCCTGTCCAGCGTAGCTGGCACTGGATCAGCAGGCTTTCAATGCTGGGCAGGCCGCTCCTCTCTAGGACCTGGAGGTTGGAGACCCTGTCTTTCCACTTTATGCCGAGGATCTTTCGTAGACATCTCTGGTGAAACTGCTCAAGTTGTTGAATGTGACGGCGATACGTCGTCCATGTTTCACAGCAGTACAACAAGGTGGTCAGCACAACAGCGCTGTAGGTTTTGATTTTGGTGCCGAGCCTGATGCCTTTGTTGTTCCACAGCCTGTTGTTGAGTCTGCCAAAGGCGGAGCTTGCCTTGGCGATGCGCAGCGTCACTTCTGCATCAAGGGCTCCGTTGCTGCATAGGGTGCTGCCCAAGTAGCAAAACTTGTCGACTGATTTGATCTCTGTGTCATTGATCTTGATTGCAGGTGGGGGGGAGGCACTGGCGTTCTGTGAGCTAGCTGGTTGGTACATGGACTCGGTCTTGCTAGGCTGATAGTGAGTCCAAAGCGCCTGCAGGAGGTTGAGAACCTGTCCATAATTAACTGCATGTCCTCATGAGTGTGTGCAGCAAGTGCGCAGTCATTAGCGAAAGGGAATTCTCTCAACAGTGCCTCAAACACCTGGCGTGGAGTCGCCGCAAGTTGAAAAGTTTGCCATCTGTGCGAAACTGAATGTAGATGCCTCGGTCACAGTCTAGGAAGGCATCAATCAGCATGGCAGAGAAGAGAATGGAGAACAGTGTGGGTGCCAGGACGCAGCCCTGCTTCACTCCAGTTACACGTGACTAAATGCCTATGCTGACCGAACTACGCCATTGGTCTGTTCCATACTACACACAGTTAGCGGCAGGTTACGACCATACTAGGCTCTTCCGTCCGAGCAATGCAACTGGCTGAACTGTCATCTCATTTTGCTGATGGCCTTGGAGGCTAACAGAGGTCAGCATTGATTGTGCCATACTTACGAGGAGGGGAAAGTTGAGAGAGAGGGGAAAAAAACAAATAACTATGGTTTTGTCATAAAGGATGGTGACATAAAAGCGTTTCGATGTTAAAATTCTTCACCACTATGATTATCATTATTGTTGTTGTCGTCATCCTCATCATTTCAACACACGCACACACATAGATACAGACAGACGGAGGACAAACATACACACAGACAGAACACACACACACACACACACACACACACACACACACACACATACACACACGCACACATACACACACACACACGCACGCACACACACACACACACACACACACACACACACTCACGCGGAGAGAGAGAGAGAGAGAGAGAGAGAGAGAGACAGAGGCAGAGGCAGAGACAGAGATAGACAGACAGACAAACAAAGAAACAGACAAACAGACAGAGAGAGAGAGAGGCAGACAGACAGACAGACAGACAGAGACAGATAAAGAAAGAACGAAAGAAAGAAAGACAGGCAGAGACAGATAAAGAAAGAACGAAAGACAGACAGACAGACAGAGACAAAAAAGAAAAACCAGAAAGAGATATACACTGCAGAGCAACAGAGAACAAACAGGCCCCCACAAGGCCGTCATCTGGATCGATTCCATGCTGACCTGACCCGTGCCAAATGCAACACCGTGTCTGTCTGTCTGTCTCTCTGTCTCTCTCTCTCTCTCTCTCTCTCTCTCTCTCTCTGTCTTTTATTTGCATCCTTGGTGCCTCCACAACAACCACGCTTTCTCTCCAGCCCTGTCTCTTTCCATCTGTTGTTCGCCCATCTCTGTCTGTCTGTCTGTCTCTGTCTCTCCCCCCCTCCCCCTCTCTGTCTCTCTACATCTATTCTTTTCCCACTTCTCTCTCCCTTCACACCCACTCTCTCTCTCTCTCCCTTCTCTCTCTCACTCATTCTCTCAGTCTCTCTCCCTTCTCACTCACTCTCCCTTCTCTCTCTCTCTCTCCCTTCTCTCTCTCTCCTCACTCACTCTCCCTTCTCTCTCTCTCTCCCTTCTCTCTCTCCCTTCTCACTCACTCTTTCACACACTCTCCCCCCCTCTCTCTCTCCTTTATCACTCACTCTCTCCCTGCCACCTACTGTTTTCCCTCTCTCCCATATCACTCACTCCCCCCCCCCCCCCCCCCCCCCCCCCCCCTCTCTCTCCCTTCTCTCTGAAAGTCCAGTCACAGTTTTTCAGCCCTGTTATGGCCCTGTGTGATCACTCTCTCTCACTCTCTCTCTCTCCCTTCTCACTCACTCACTCTCTCTGTATGTCCAGTCACAGTTTTTCAGCCCTGTTATGGCCCTGTGTGATCAGCCAGGCTATCAGCAACAAAACGTAGATCTAAGGCAGATCATGGGGCCAATCTCTCCTTTCCCCCCCCTCCCTCCAATCTCTCCTTCGTCGTCATTTGGATGTAAATACATCACCTTGTTCGACTGATGACGAAATTTCTAACCAACTACGTCACCACCGCCAAAACGAAAAGAAAAAGAAAGAAAAATTCCACCCCTAGATTAAAAAAAAAAAAAAAAAAAAAAAATGCACCGGTGTAGCAGTCTGCTCGCAACCCGCCCCTCCGTTGATATTGTACCTCGGACAAAACTGTTTGGTACAGATCACCCACCGGTGTCTATAATTATGTAGTCTAGCCTCTGGAAGGATCCCCCCCGGGGTATACTTCAACAAGGCAACCCCCCCCCACCCCTCCCCACACACACACACACTAGCCAGTCACATGCGGATTTTAACCCCCCCTCCCCAACCTACCTGCCCCCGCTCCCACTCCGCCCCCCCCCCCCCCCCGCCCCCCCCCCCCCCCCCCCCCTACCTATCGCCCGTCCTCGTAACGAATATGGGGGGTCACTCTAGGCTAGCTTGAAATAACCCCCGTACGTAAATTTGGCCCAGTAAGAATCAGAACAGGTTACCAGGCTAACCCCCCCCCTCACCCCTACCCCCCCCCCCCCCCCCCCCCCCCCCCCCCCCCACCACCACTACCCTCTCCCTGTGCTCACAGGGCAGGTCTTTGGGCCATAAGCTACAGGAGAGGTGACCCCGACAGAAACCCTGAGTGCTGGTAACGGAGGTGTTGGGCCGCATGGTGCACTCTGAGTTCTCTCCATTGGATCTCTCTCTCTCTCTCTCTGTGTGTGTGTGTGTGTGTGTGTGTGTGTGTGTGTGGATCTATCAATCTCACTGATAAAACAAGTTTAAGGCAAAATAATGTTGAATTCAGCGGCAATAAAGTTAATCGAATGTTGAGAAAAAGAAACAGACAACCGGATGGCAGATCAAGGATGGGGAAAGGGCTTCCTTCTCACCCCCTGTCCATGCATTGTCCATGCGTGCGTGCGCATGTGTGTGAGTGTGTATGTGTGTGTGTGTGTGTGTGTGTGTGTGTGTGTGTGTGTATGTGTGCATGTGTGTGTATGTGTCTGTTTATCTATCTGTGTGTGTGTGTGTGTGTGTGTGCGTGTGCGCGCGCGTTGGTGCGTGTATGTATGCGTACATATACCAATGTGTGAATGTGTGTTTGTATGTTTGCGTATGCATGCATGTGTCTGTGTCTGTGCGTGTGTCTGTGTCTGTGTTACAATGCCCAACAAGACAGCAGTACATACATGGTATAAATAAAAGTAAAGTCAACTTACCATCAACATGCTCCACACTTTCAGCGATCCAGTGCCACGGGACAAAGCCACGCCCACGCCAGAATTACTCCCCAACATGCTGGCCCCGCTGCTCTGAGGTGATGACTTCACACAAACGCAACACGGGATGTTTGGTTGGCTGGTTGGTTGGCTGGTTGGTTGGGTGGGTGGGTGGAGAGTTGCTTTGGCTTTAGTTAGGAACAACAAGCAACCTCTGTTGCTTGTTCACTGTGTTCACCGTGTCCTTGTCTTCACAAACAAACACGGCGTGAGATGGTTCTTGTGTAACGTTGATGATGATGATGATTTATTAGCATTTTTATACTGCCAGAGCCTAAAATTAAAGCTATATAGGCAGTAAGAGTAACGTTAATTTGGCTGTTATATAAGGACAAGCACTTCCGTAGCTGTGGTTACTATGTCGACATAGTGTAAAGCGCATAGAGCTTCAAGAATCTTGTGCTGTGACGAATCGTGTAGTGTTCATGGCGCTGATAAGGATACACACACACACACACACTGCTGTTGCTGTCGTCAGAAGATCACAAACACCGCATGATAAGGTTCTGGTGTAATGTCAGTTTTGCCTGATAGGGACATACACTTCTGTTAGTGTGGTCAGTGGATCATAAACACCGCATGATATCGTTATAGTGTAACGTTACTTTCGTTGTTATAAGGACAAGCACTTCTGTTGCTGTCGTCAGAAGATCACTAACGCCGCATGATAAGGTTCTAGTTTAACGTTAATTTCGTTGTTAAGGACAAGAACTTCTGTTGCTGTGTTTACTATGTCATCACAAGCACGGCGAGGGATGAGTGTAGAGTAACGTTAATTTCACTGTTAAAAGAACAAGCACTTCTGTTGCTGTTGTCAGAAGATCACAAACACCGCGAAATAAGGTTCTAGTTTAACCTTAATTTCGTTGCTAAGGACAAGCACTTCTGTTGCTGTGGTCAGAAGATCTCACAAATACGGCGCGAGATGGTTGTGGTGTAACGTTGATTTCACTGATAAGGACAGAGACAGACTCCTCTGTTGCAGTGATCAGAATGTCACGTTCACAAACGATCAATGCCACTTTCGACTGAGGTCAGTAGATCACAAACACCGCATAATATGGTTCTTGTGTAATGTTAATTAACTCTCTCCATACGAACGGCGAAAGAGACGACGTTAACAGCGTTTCATCCCAATTACCATCATCGAAATATTGCAAGTGGAACGCTCTTATAATGAAGAGGTGAATGTTGACAAAGAATACCACAGTTCTGACGACGGAAGCTAAAGGTTGGGTCATTCAGACACCCACTGGATATCCGAGGGTTCTGTGTAGAGGAGAAGAGAGGACTGGCCGTACTGAGTGAGTTAAATTAACTTCGTTGCTAAGGACATGCATTTATGTTGCTGTGGTCAGGTCACAAACAAGGTTAATTTCTTTGCTAAGGACAAGCACTTCTGTTACTGTGGTCACTATGTCCACACCATGTAAATCGCACAGAGGTTCAAGAATATGCACTATTGCAAGACGTCTTAATAAATGAATGAATGAATGAATAAATAAATAAATAAATACATAAATAAATGTCACGAACACTGCACGGGATAGTTCAAGTGTAACGTCAATTTTGGCTGATAAAGATGAGCACTTCTGTTGCTGTGTTCACCATGCCACACACACGGCGAGAGTTGATTTCGCTGATAAGGACAGACTGTTCTCTTGCTGTGGTCAGTCACAAACAGCGCATGATATGGTTCTAGTGTAAGGTTAATGTTGCTGTTAAGGACAAGCACTTCTGTTACTGTGGTCAGAAAATCACAAACACTGCATGACACGGTTCAAGTCTAACGTTAATGTCACTGTTAAGGACAAGCACTACTGTTGCTGTGTTTACTATGTCATCACAAGAGATAGTTGGTTGTAATGTAACCTAAATTTCACTGTCATAAGGACAAGCACTTCTGTTGCTGTGCTCACAACGTCACAAACATCACATGATATGACTGTAATGTAACGTTAACTCTCTCCATACGAACGGCGAAAGAGACGACGCTAACAGCGTTTCACCCCAATTACCATCATCAAAATATTGCATGCGGAAGGCTCTTACACTGAAGAGGTGAATGTTGACAAAGAATACCACAATTCTGACGACGGAAGCTAAAGGTTGGGTCATTCAGACACCCACTGGACATCCGAGGGGTCTGTGTAGAGGAGAAGAGAGGACTGGCCGTACTGAGTGAGTTAATTTCATTATGATAAGGACAAGCACTTCTGTTGCTGTGTTCACAATGTCACAAACATCACATGTCATGGCTGTAATGTAACGTTAATTTCATTATGATAAGGACAAGCACTTGTGTTGTTGTGCTAACAATGTCACAAACATCACATGATATGACTGTAATGTAACGTTAATTTCATTATGATAAGGACAAGCACTTCTGTTGTTGTGCTCACAATGTCACAAACATCACATGATATGACTGTAATGTAACGTTAATTTCATTATGATAAGGACAAGCACTTGTGTTGTTGTGCTAACAATGTCACAAACATCACATGATATGACTGTAATGTAACGTTAATTTCATTATGATAAGGACAATCACTTCTGTTGCTGTAATCAATATATCACAAGAAAACCACACGCGACGGCTGTATTGTAACATTTCTGGCTGGTGTTACCAAAGGAAACGCCCCTGACTGTGGCCAGTATGTCACAAATACGAACACAAGATGGCTCGGGTGTAACGTTTGTAAATGTGACGTCAATTTCGCTGTCAGAGGACAATTAATTTTCTTCTGTCGCTGTCATCAGTATGCCTATATCAAAAAGCACCACACGATATGATTCTAGTGTATAGCGTTAAGTGGAGTGATGGCCTAGAGGTAACGCGTCCGCCTAGGAAGCGAGAGAATCTGAGCGCGCTGGTTCGAATCACGGCTCACCCGCCGATATTTTCTCCCACTCCACTAGACCTTGAGTGGTGGTCTGGACGCTAGTCATTCGGATGAGACGATAAACCGAGGTCCCGTGTGCAGCATAAACTTAGCGCACGTAAAAGAACCCACGGCAATAAAAGAGCTGTTCCTGGCACGATTCTGTAGAAAAATCCACTTCGATAGGAAAAACAAATAAACAACTGCATGCAGGAAAAAATACAAAAAAATGGGTGGCGCTGTAGTGTAGCGACGAGCTCTCCCTGGGGAGAGGAGCCCGAATTTCACACAGAGAAATCTGTTGTGATAAAAAGAAATACAAATACAAAATATTTTCGCTGTCAGGGACAAGCACTTCTAGTTCCTGTGCTCAATATGTCAAGAACACCAAACGACCAATGCCACCTATGCTTGCTCACTTGAAGATTCAGTTGGCAAACAGTCTACATTAATTAAAGCACTTCTCACACTGTCCGTAAACGGCCTGCCGTATCAGGCGCCAACCGTCAGTTATCAACACATCTTACGTCAGGGATCAGGGGAAGTATATACTGTTATGAAGCCTATCCTACGTTTTGGACTTTGTTTGTTTGTAATACTTTTCTGGGAGAGTAGCTTTTTTTTTGCTTTTTTTTTCTTTCTTTTTTATGAGATGGCGAAGAAGGATTTGGAAAATGGTGGGTATTTTCCCTTTTTTTATGCCTGTGTCTTCTTGCTAATGTTGACAATGTCGGAATAAACTTCCTATCTTTGTCAACAGAATCTCTGCCGAGGGAAATGTTCCTTGCCGATGACATCAATCAAAAGGAAATGTTCCTGGCTGACGTCATCACAAGGAAACTGTCAAGACGTATACCCACGTATTCCTTTTCCTTCTTCTCCTTCAACTCTGTGAAGAGTCGTTCCAGGGGGGTGGCACCCTCCCTCACCGCAGAACTGTTCACCAGGTGCCAGTTGCATTGCTTGTTACTAACTTTTTGACAGTAACGCGTGACTAAGTGCCTACGTTGACCGAACTACGCCATTGGTCAGTTCTATACTACACACACAGTTAGTAGCGGGTTACGGCCATACCAGACTCTTCCGTCCGAGCAATGCAGCTGGCTCCAGATTCCTCCAGGTGTGTGTGTGTGTGTGTGTGTGTGTGTGTGTGTGTGTGTGTGTGTGTGTGTGTGTGTGTGTGCGAGCGCGCGCGTGTGTCAAAGCCTGGGTCTCTGTAAATATATCGTATTTTTTGTTACTTTCTTGTTGTTGTCTCTCTTGTCTCCCCCCCCCCTCCCTCCTACTCTCCCCCCACCCACCCACATCTCGCTCTACCAAGTATACGGCGAATGATAAACTGTTCTCGCTGTATCATCACTCACTACCAGTGCAGTGTGACACTCACAATAGAATTTAGAACAGAATATAGAATATGTCTTTATTACCAAGTGTACCGGGGTCACAAGGAATATTGGGAGTTGGGGGGGAGGGGGGATAGTACATAACAAGATACGAACATAAATCGAAAATCATACACAAACACAGATACAGTAGAAATTAGGATACATACATACATGAGCTTATAATTCTATCATTCTTCACCACATGAGCATATCATTCTATCATTCTTCACTCTCTGCCCAATACTGTTCCCACCACCACGCCCCGACCTCCACCCCCCCCCCTCCCCTCCCCCCGTCTAATATCACTTAAAGTGGAAGACGTTAAACTGAAGACTGCTACTACTACTACTACACAGACACACACACACACGCACACACACACACACACACACACACACACACACACACGTTTGAACAGAAGCTGCATATTACATATGGATGGGGCTGATGACTCGATCTTCAGGTAGATGGTTGTTGATTGGAATCGTTTGATCCTAGAAGAGTCTTTTTTCCAACGGAATTCGACCACTTTCTTCAAAAAAAAAAAAGAAAAAAAGTGATGTAAAAAAACAAAAAAACAAACAAAAAAACAACAACAACAAAATCTGTCAATATGACATCAAATTTATCACCGTCGACCAACAATATTATTGTGTTGCATTGTATTGCATCATATTGTATCACTCTTTGCTGTTATTGTATTGTATGTATTGTATTGTATTGCACTGCATTGCATTATATTGTATTGTATCACTCTTTGACACAACAATTTTCATCTATAAAAAAATTATTGTATTGTACTATACTGCATTGCATTGTATTGAATTGTATTGCATTGTCTACATTGTATTGAATTACTCTTTTGCACAACAATTTTCAATTGTATTGTATTGTATCGTATTGTATTGTATTGTATTGTATTATTCTTTAGCTCAACAATTTTCATCTGCATTGTATTGCATTGCAATGCATTGCATGGCATCGTATTGTGTTTCATTACTCTTTAACACAACAAAATTATCTATGTGAAATTCAGGCTGCTCTTTCCAGAAAGAGCGTGTCGTTACAGTTCAGCTCTGTCCCTCCCTACTTTTCCTTCTTTTTTTTCTTTTTTCCTTCTTCTTTGTTTCTTTGTTTTTGTTTTTCAGCCTTCAAGTTTATTTGCGTTCCTATCGAAATGGATTTTTCTTTCTACATAATTTTGTCCGGGTCAACCCTTTTTGTTGCCTTGAGTTCTTTTACATGTGCTATGTCCATGCTACAAACGGGATCTCAGTGTATCGTCTCACACGAAAGACTGACGTCCAGACCACCCACCACTCAAGATCTAGTGGAGGGGGAGAAAGTGCTGGTGGGTGTGTGGTTCGATCCTGTGCGCTCAGATTCTCTCGTCTTCCTATGCGGATGCGTTACCACCAGGACACCAGTCCGCAGATTCTTAAGTGTTAGTGATATGTAAATGTACAATAGGAAACGTTTTGTAATCGCATCCAATAGATATAATGATAGGTAGGTAGATAAATAGATAGATAGACAGACAGACAGACATACAGACAGACAGACGGACAGATAGATAGATAGATAGAGAGATAGATAGATAGACATACATACATACAGACAGACGGATAGATAGATAGATAGATAGATAGATAGATGGATGGATTGACAGATTGCAGACAGATAGATATGCATGTGTGTATGTG
The DNA here is from genome assembly GCF_041734735.1 of Babylonia areolata. Classification (NCBI taxonomy): domain Eukaryota; kingdom Metazoa; phylum Mollusca; class Gastropoda; order Neogastropoda; family Buccinidae; genus Babylonia; species Babylonia areolata. The sequence goes on along the minus strand of NC_134904.1, from coordinate 4,875,404 downwards.
TGCATATATCTATCCTTTCCTTAATCTATTAAATAGTATGAGTACATGCGTCTCTTTGCCACCGTGTAAAAAAAACAACAACACCCAAATAACAAAGCAAACAGATAATAATCTATTCACGAAAAAGAAAGGCATTGGCACGACTCGCCACGAAAACAGCACAGCTTCCCCCAACCCCAACTCCATCCCAGCCCCCCAACCTCCCCTCCCCTACCAACCCCCCCCCCCCCCCATACCCCCCCCTCCCCCAGCCTCCCCTCCCCTCCAGCCTCCCCCCACCCCCTTAAAAAAGAAAAAAAAAGAAGAAATTACAGCTTCGGCAAAACTGACAAGTTTTACTAACATGCTTTCAAACAAAGGTTGGCAAAACCCTTTCGTCAATTTACAGTCAATCTGTCCACCGCCTGATCACCGGATTGCAACCAAACTACTGCCAGCACTGACATGGACAGCATGAAACGAAATCAAAAACGCTAACCAACATTGGTTCGATGTGATGTTGTCTTCCTACCAACCAAGAAGCAAACGTTAAGTGTGTGTGTGTGTGTGTGTGTGTGTGTGTCTTCCTGTTCGCTACAGTCATAGTCACTGCATATTCAAAACGATGTATCTTCCTCCTGATGATAATTAATAATAACAGTTTCAGTTTCAGTTGCTCAAGGAGGCGTCACTGCGCTCGGACAAACCATATACGCTACACCACATCTGCCAAGCAGATGCCTGACCAGCAGCGTAACCCAACGCGCTTAGTCAGGCCTTGAAAAAAAAAAAAAAAAAAAAAAAAAGGGGGGGGGGGGAATAAATAATAGATAAGCTTACATAAATAAATAAATAAATAATAATAACAATCATCATTATGATAGAAATGATAATAATAATCTAAATGATAAAACAATAGAATTTATTTTCAGTCTAATATCATCATCTTAGATGAACAGACTATAGATAAATAAATAAATAAATAAACGAACGAATCCCTCCTGATGACAACACTGTGTAACTAGTAGTCAGTCAGCACCTGTCTTGGCACGCTTTAAAAAAAAAAAAAAAAAAAAAAAAAAAAACCCACTGGTCAGACCTTTTTGACCTAACAAAGCAGGTTTGTGGAGCGAAATCTTGGCTTGTCCACATGTCTTCCCCACCTTCCACCTCTCTCTGTGTATAACTGGAGGAAAGAACAACGTCCACTACAATTTTTGTGTGTGTGTGAACGCTGCTCATTCCGTCTTGAGGGGGGATACATTGTGGATATTGCTGAAATCTTTGTGGGTTTTTTTTTCTTTTGTTTAGTGTGATTCGAATCAGCGTTTTGTTCAGTGTATGTTTTCGTTGTGGCAATATCCACAAATAATTTCCCTGCTCAAGACGGAATGCGTAGTATTTGCAACAAGGCAGTGGACAGTGGTGGTGGTGGTGGGGGGGGGGGGGGGGGGGGGGGGGGGGGGGGGGGGGGGTTGGGGGGGGGGGGGCTTGGTGGCGTTCTCTCTTCCAGTCACACAGAGGAGGGGGTGGGGAAGGGGAAGAAATGTGGCTGTTGCCAGGTGCTATACCTACTACCGACTTTACAGGGTGATTTGTCGTCGTTCATTATGACTTCAGCCGATGATCTGTTGCGCCGCCTGTGACGTTAAATTGATTGTTTGAAAGCCAAGTGTGTACCCAAAAGCTGATATCACTCCAATGGTTAAAAAAAACAACAACCAACAACAGAGCATTATTCCCAAAACTGACGTCACTCCAGTTTAACTAACAACGAAAGACGTCTACAGGAACAAAAAATGACGTCACCTCAGTTTGTTAACTAACGAAGCACGTCACAAACAAAAAAACACTCTGACGGGTCACGTCCAGTTTGTTAACAACGAAACACGTCACAACAAAGTGCGCAAATAAACTGACGATCACTCACCAGTGTTGTTATATAACGAAGCACGTCACAACAAAAAGCTGACGTCACTCTAGCTGTTAACAACGAAGCACGTAACAAACAACAAAAAAACTGACGTCACTCCAGTTTGTTAATAATGAAGCACGTCACAAACAACAAAAAACTGACGTCACTCCAGTTTGTTAGCAACGAAACACGTCACAACAAAAAGCTGACGTCACTCCAGTTTGTTAACAACGAAGTACGTCACGACAAAAAGCTGACGTCACTCCAGTTTGTTAACAACGAAGCACGTCACAACAAAAAGCTGACGTCACTCCAGTTTGTTAACAACGAATCACGTCACAACAAAAAGCTAACGTCACTCCAGTTTGTTAACAACGAAGCACGTCACAACAAAAAGCTGACGTCACTCCAGTTTGTTAACAACGAGGCACGTCACAAACAACAAAAACTGACGTCACTCCAGTTTGTTAACAACGAAGCATATCAAAAACTGACTTCAACTGATGTTCTTTGGTACCACATGACACGTACAGTAGATGGACGTGACACCAATTTGTTAACAACAGAGCATGTCCTCTCTCCCCTCTCCAAAGCTGACGTCACTCCAATAAGAACACAACCAATTAAAGCACGTCACTCCCCCCACCCCACAAAAAAGCTGACATCACTCCAAGTGCGCTCAACAAAGTAGAGGATTTCGGCGCCCAAAATGCCTAGGTCCCTATAACTGTTCACAACAAAGCACTGATGTCACTCCGATTGTGAACAACAAGAAGAAAAAAACAAAAAAAGAATATCTCACACCCCAACTGAAGTCACGAAATCCAAACCTTGCCGGACCGGTAGTGGATATCAAGGCTTTTGTGTGAGCTCAGCGATTCTCTGGGCATTGTATCGATTTCGTTGGAGCTCCACGCAAACAAGGAGGTGCTGCCAAGACCAATATCATCACCCTCTACAAGAACCTCCCAACTTTTCACAGGCGCACGCAGGCGCTCGCACACAAACAGGCATATACAAGCGCGCGCATATACACACACACATGCAAGCACACACACACACACACACACACACACACACACACACACACACACACACATATGCAAGCGCGCGCGCACACACACACACACACACACCATAGCAAATCACATCACATCACATCCTTTCAACTGGTTCAATGGCCTAAAAGTAACAAAACCACCCATCCATCCATCCATCCATCCATTCCGCATCACATCACACCACTCTGTCTCTTGTTTATCAGTCTCTGTCTCTGTCTCTGTCTCTGTCTCTCTCTCTCTCTCTCTCTCTCTCTCTCTCTCTCTCTCTCTCTCTCTCTTTCTGCCTCTCTATCTCTGTCTGTCTGTGTATCTGTCTCTGCCTCGTTTTGCATCGATGAAAAAAATTGGCTTTGGTCTTTAATAATAATTTTAAAAAAGAGATAATTATTTTGTATAAAAACAACAACAAAACAACAACACCAAGAGGTGTGTTTTTAATTTTCTTTCAGCAATATCGTAGTGCATTGTCGGAATCGCTTGAGCCTGCTCTTATGCTCTGTGAATTGTCTTAGCTCTTTGAAAGATATGGAGTGGTGTGGTGACTGATCAGTGACCCATCCGCTAAGGAAGCGAGAAAATCTGACCGCACGAAAACCGAGTATGGCTGCCTAAATGGCGGGGTAAAAACGGCTATCCACGTAAAAAGCCCACTCGAGTACATACGAGTGAACGTGGGAGTTGCAGTCCACGAAGAAGAAGAAGAAGAAGAAGAATCCTACAATCGCCAGTATTTTATCCACCTCCACTAGACATCGAGTGGTAGTTTTCGGACAAGAGGCCGAGGTCCCTTGTGCAGCAGCATGCACTTAAGGCACGTTAAAGAACCTACGACAACAAAAGGGTCGCCCACGGCAAAATTCTGAAGAAAAATAAAATCCACTCCAGTATACATGTGTGCAATGTGAACGCTGTGATTGGAAGCCCAACTGAATGACACAGGAAACGAATGAAGAGCGTCCAATATATATATATATATTATGATAGTCAGTCGTGTCCGACTATGACCATCAGAACAGCAGAGAAGGCAACTGCTGTTCCGACTATTTGGGCTAGAAATTGATTATAGTGGAGAGTGTCTTGCCCAAGTACATCCCCACTCTCTCGGCCAAGAGGGTTTTAGGACAGTCGGTGTTGGGATGGTTCCCAAAGGCCAACTAGCCCACAAAGCTGCAGCACTAAGAGCCAGTGCAATTTTGCCTCCTAGTTTGAGAGTCATAGTCCTTCA
>NC_134904.1:4846224-4858724 GCF_041734735.1 Babylonia areolata | reverse complement strand
TCTATGAGCGTGGTTTTGTGATGTACACCTGTTGTTGTTTTTGTTGTTGTTGTTGTTGTTGTACGGATACTTGAAGTACTGTTCGTTGTTGTTGTTGTTGTTGTTGTTGTTGTTGTCTTCTTCTTCTTCTTCTCTTTCCTGTCCTTTGTTTTGGAACAACAGCGCTGTGAAAAGAGAATCTCGAGTCATTCTTTGTGCTGCCTTTGTCTTTGTGGGTTTCTGAGGTTGTTTGAAACCTAATCTTTGTCTTGAGTTTCTGGCTTTTTTCTTTGTTGGTTTGTTGGTTTGTCAAGTTTGAATGGGAGGTTGACAGTTCATGTTTCTTTGTCTTTCCCGTGTTGTTTTTTTTTATGAACTAGAAACGTCCCCCTCCTCTCTCTCTCTCTCTCTCTCTCTCTCTCTCTCTCTCTCCTCCTACAGGTTTAAGTTAGTATGTATTTTACATTTTGTTGTCGCTGCGTGATCACCATATTGTGTAGTTTTGACCTCTTTCTAGGGGCCGGAGACCTGGAGATTAAAGTTTTTTGTTCTTGTTCTTGTTCTTTCTCACTTACCATACCCTCAACCCCCACACCCCCTGTCCCACTCCACCCCCACAACCACCCGTATCCACCCACCCACGTACACACACATGCTGGAATTTTCAACCTCCATCCCTGTCTTTACTTGCTTTTCCATTCATAAAACGGTTCAATGATAAAACAAAAGTCCAGAGTAGAAAAAAAAAATTAAAAAATAATATCAACAATATTCCGAGTCAACATACATACATACATACATACATACAAAAAAACTTCTGAGTTACGAGCTGCCACGAAAGTCGGAGATACACAAAGAGTGACATTTAACGATAGACTTTCACACGGTAACTCTTGTCATCAACATCAACGAGGTCACAAAAACACAGCTGTTTCCGTTCATGCATCAATTTACCTGTTTCCACCTCTCTCCCCCGCGCCCCCTCCCAACCTGTCTGCTTTGTAGATGACGTTGTTATTACCATAGACCTGCACAAGAACTGGTATCACTGGTTTGAAAAAGAAAAAAAACCAAACATGTATGGTCTCAGAAGTTTACCAGTTCGAGTGAATGACACACTGCTTCCACGTGACAAGAAATCGTTACTTCTTTTGTCGTTGTGCTTTATGGATTGTGAATGGGGCGGCGGTGACTGATATATATATATATATATATATATATATATATCTTCTTTCTTTCAATCTTTCGTGCTTGTTGTTGTCGTCGTTATTGTTGTTGTTAATATTTCTATCATTTTTTTTTTCTCATTTATCATATTCTATTTATTTTATTTCATTTTTTATTCTATCCTATCTTGTTTTCGCTCAAGGCCTGACTAAGCGCGTTGGGTTACGCTGCTGTTCGAGCATATATTATGCTTAATCAGATGTGGTGTAGCGTCTATGGATTTGTCCAACGCCTCTTTTTTTTCAAACACTGAACTTCAGAAAAGAAAAGAAAAAAAATCTACATATTGGACATCATCATATAGGTCAAGTGGTACAGAAGATGGAGTTGGACAGGACGCTATCTTAGAATGCCATCAGACGGGTGCAATAGTCGAGTGGTTAAAGCGTTAGACTTTCAATTTGAGGGTCCCGGGTTCGAATCTCGGTAACGGCGCCTGGTGGGTAAAAGGGTGAGGTGTTTTTTTTCCGATCTCCCAGATCAACAACATAATGTGCAGACCTGCTTGTGCCTTAACCCCCTTTGTGTGTATAGGCAAGCAGGAGATCAAGTACGCAACGTCAAAGATAATAATAATAATAATGGATACTTATATAGCACACTATCCAGAAATCTGCTCTAGTTGCTTTACAAAAACGCTTTTGTTAACATAAAACATTATATCTATGTTACATACACACACCAAAATGTGACTACACACACACACACACACACACACACACACACATACACACTGCATACATACATTTTAACAGTGTATCTAACAGCTACCCTAACACTTACGCACACATAGGCAGGCACAAACTTACATAAACACACGCACACACAATACACATTCATATACATGCACGTAGTGATGTACACATACATATGTATACACACATAGTCAAGCACAGCTAACGAAAAGGAAGTGGACCTGCCACAATTGAACTTATTGCTGAGGGAAAAGGTGAGTTTTGAGACGAGATTTAAAAGATGCGAGGGAATCAGGATGACGGAGGTTATCAGGGAGCTTGTTCCACGTCTTTGGCGATCCTGTAATCCATGTCAGCGCTCGGTGGGTTATAGAAACTGAATGAAAACATACCCAGCATGCACACCCCCGAAAACGGAGTATGGTTGCCTACATGGCAGGGGGTAAAAACGGTCATACACGTAAAAGCCCACTCGTGCACATACGAGTGAACGTGGGAGTTGCAGCCCACGAACGAAGAAGAAGAAGAAGAAGAATGCGATCAGAAGCTTTTCCAAGGGCAGCTCTTATTACTAAGGAGAGGCGGTGGGGAGGTGGGGAGGGGGTGAAGAAAACAGATTAGGAAAAAGAGCACAAAAAAGACCAAGGGTGACATGGATGGCTCAGAATAGTTGAAGAACGAAATGAAGCTGAGAGCGCACAAGACATGCAGCGGTGGAGATTTCTGGTGACGGTCCTCATGTGTCACAGGGTATGAAGAGGGTTAAGTGAGAAAAGTTAGTACGTAACTCTCTGTCTGTCTGTCTGTCTGTTTTTCACTCTCTTTCTCTCTCTTTCTCTCTCTCTCTCTCTCTGTGTTTCTGTCTCTGTCTGTCTGTCTGTCTGTCTGTCTCTCTCCCCTGTCACATGGGATCTAAGTTAAAGATTGATTGATGTGGATACTTATATAGCGCCTATCCTCGGTCAGAGACCAAGCTCTAAGCGCTTTACATACACGGGGACATTTGCACCACAGGCTGCCTACCTGGGTAGAGCCGACTGACGGCTGCCACTGGGCGCTCATCATTCGTTTCCTGTGTCGTTCAATCAGATTTCAGACGCACACGCATGCACACTCAGACAAACATGTAACATTTTACGTGTATGACCGTTTTTATTTATTTACCCCGCCATGTAGGCAGCCATACTCCGTTTTCGGGGGTGTGCAAAAGATGATAAAGTATCCTCTCTCTCTCTCTCTCTCTCTCTCTCTCTCTCTATATATATATATATATATATATATATATATATATATATATATATATATATATATATATACACACATATATCCCTCGCCCTACACACTCTCTCTCTCTCTCTTTTTCTCTGTACCCCTTCGGTCACATGGGCTTTAAGCTAATGACAGTAAATTATCAAAGTGTCAGCTCTCTCTCTCTCTCTCTCTCTCTCTCTCCCTCTCTCTCTCTCCCTCTCTCTCTCTCCCTCCCTCTCTCTCTCTCTCCCTCTCTCTCTCTCTCTCTCCCTCCCTCTCTCTCTCTCTCCCTCCCTCTCTCTCTCTCTCTCTCCCTCTCTCTCTCTCTCCCTCTCTCTCTCCCTCTCTCTCTCCCTCTCTCTCTCTCTCTCCCTCTCTCTCTCTCTCCCTCCCTCTCTCTCTCTCTCCCTCTCTCTCTCCCTCTCTCTCTCCCTCTCTCTCTCTCTCTCTCCCTCTCTCTCTCTCTCTCCCTCTCTCTCTCTCTATCTCTCCCTCTCTCTCTCCCTCTCTCTCTCTCCCTCCCTCTCTCTCTCTCTCTCCTTCTCTCTCTCCCTCCCTCTCTCTCTCTCTCCCCTTCTCTCTCTCCCTCCCTCTCTCTCTCCCTCCCTCTCTCTCTATCTCTCCCTCTCCCTCTCTCTCTCTCCCTCCCCACCCCTCTCTCTCTCCCTCCCTCCCTCTCACCAATTCTCTTTCTCACCTAGAATTATCATGCTCGAATACCATCAGTTTTGATCAATCAAACCCACATAGGTGAAATACGTGCTTTCTTTGCATGAACACATTAAAAAAAAGCCACGGAGGATTGTGAATTTTCTCCCCTGAGACACAAACAACACTAAGGAGAAAAAAACAAACAACAGCAGCAACAACAACAACTTCTTCTTCTTCTGCGTTCACTCGTATGCACACGAGTGGGCTTTTACGTGTATGACCGTTTTCAACCCCGCCATGTAGGCAGCCATACTCCGTTTTCGGGGGTGTGCATGCTGGGTATGTTCTTGTTTCCATAACCCACCGAACGCTGACATGGATTACAGGATCTTTAACGTTGCGTATTTGATCTTCTGCTTGCATATACACACGAAGGGGGTTCAGGCACTAGCAGGTCTGCACATATGCTGACCTGGGAGATTGTAAAAATCTCCACCCTTTACCCACCAGGCGCCGTCACCGTGATTCGAACCCGGGACTCTCAGATTGACAGTCCAAAGCTTTAACCACTCGGCTATTGCGCCCGTCAATAACAACAACAGAAACCCAACCTTTTTGCTGACTCACACAAAAGCACCACCACTTTCTCTCTATCAGTCTCTTTCTTGCGTCGTTTGTAAGGTCCTTCTACCCCATCCCCCACCCCCGCCCCCCGCCACCCAACCCCTCCCCCCTCCCTCCTCTCCCGACAAGTCTGTTTGCTGCCATCGTAGTTATGGTGAATCACATTACATACAGCCTAATTAACTGTCTATACAACCGCATAACACATACAAAGAATGAAGAAAAAAAGAAAAAAAGAAAAATACAGAAAGAAACTATCGCATGAAAAACACATCAGGAGTTTCTTGCCGCCGACCTTGTTCTATAAGACATCTCGGTCGATACACTGAACGAAGTGACTGTCATCTGGAAGAAGAAGAAGAAGAAGAATGAGTAGGCGGAGGAGGAAGGAGGTGGGGAAGGGTTAGGTGGGGGGGGGAAGGAAGGAGAGAGAGGTGGGGTGGGGGGGGGGGGGAGGAAAAGAAAGAACGGTATAGGCTTTCAAGGTCGTATATTAAATGCGAATCACCCACTAAAGAGAATGAGAGAAAAAAATCTATGATCATGGATTCGATTCATGTCTGTGTGTGTGTGTGTGTGTGTGTGTGTGTGTGTTGTAAGGATTGGATACTGTTCTGTGAGGTTATATTCTAAAACAAAATAATAATAATAATAATAATGTCAGTTTACCAAGGAGTCGTCGTACCTTTTGCAGGTCATCATTTCTGAGAGGGAGAGGGAGACTCCATTGTTAGCTATGATGATGGGTGTTTATTTATTTATATATGTACGCTTATAGTTGAGTTCATCAAGTTTTTGCGCCTTATACATATTATTATTAGTAGTAGTAGTTCTTTTTTTATGTCTTTATCTATTATTTAGTCACTTTTTTTTCTTTTTTCTTTTCTTTTTTTTCTTCTCAAGGCCTGACTAAGCGCGTTGGGTTACGCTGCTGGTCAGGCATCTGCTTGGCAGATGTGGTGTAGCGTATATGGATTTGTCCGAACGCAGTGACGCCTCCTTGAGCTACTGAAACTGAAACTGAAACTGTTCCCGATGGTTGAAATCTCATCTCCTTTGTGTGTGTTTCTAGCCTTTTTTTTTTTTCTTTTTTGTTAGTTTGCATGGGTTGTTAATTGTTCGTATTTCTTTGCTTTACCACGGTATATTTTATCTGAACTGAAAACACACTCTCCGTTTTCCCTCCTTATCACTCTGAATCATCATTATCATCATCAGCATCATTATCAGCATCATCATCATCTCTCTGTCTGTCTGTCTGTCTGTCTCTGTCTGTCTGTCTGTCTCTGTCTGTCTGTCTGTCTGTCTGTTCCTCTCTTTCTCTCTCTATCTCTCTCTCTCCATCTCCCATTAGGGCTGTAAAGCTATTGACATTAAAGTGTTCAGTGTTCTCTCTCCATCTCTCTCTCTCTCTTATTTACTATCCATCACTCTCTCTCTCTCTGTCTCTCCATCTCTCCCCCCTCTCTCTCATTTATTCTCTCTCTCTCTTCCCCTCTCTCTCTCTCTTCCCCTCTCTCTGTTTCTCTCCATCTCTCTCCCCATCTCTCTCATTTACTATCCATCTCTCTCTCTCTCTCTTTGTCTCTCTCCATCTCTCTCCCTCTCTCTCTCTCATTTACTATCCATCTCTCTCTCTCTCACTCTATCTCCCCCCTATCTCTCTCCCTCCATCTCTCTCTCTCTCATTTACTCTCCATCTCACACACACACACACACACACACACACACACACACACACACACACACACACACACACACACACACACACACCAGTGACAGATAAAACCTAACCCTATATTCTTTTGTTCTGGGGAATACGAGGAAACAGGAAACACTTGGAGCCACACATTACGGCCATGCAGACCTCCCATTGCTGTCCACGCAATCATTTCATTGCATCAATGACCAAACGCTTTACGGCCATGCAGACCTCCCATTGCTGTCCACGCAATCATTTCATTGCATCAATGACCAAACGCTTTACGGCCATGCAGACCTCCCATCGCTGTCCACGCAATCATTTCATTGCATCAATGACCAAACGCTTTACGGCCATGCAGACCTCCCATTGCTGTCCACGCAATCATTTCATTGCATCAATGACCAAACGCTTTACGGCCATGCAGACCTCCCATTGCTGTCCACGCAATCATTTCATTGCATCAATGACCAAACGCTTTACGGCCATGCAGACCTCCCATTGCTGTCCACGCAATCATTTCATTGCATCAATGACCAAACGCTTTACGGCCATGCAGACCTCCCATTGCTGTCCACGCAATCATTTCATTGCATCAATGACCAAACGCTTTACGGCCATGCAGACCTCCCATTGCTGTCCACGCAATCATTTCATTGCATCAATGACCAAACGCTTTACGGCCATGCAGACCTCCCATTGCTGTCCACGCAATCATTTCATTGCATCAATGACCAAACGCTTTACGGCCATGCAGACCTCCCATCGCTGTCCACGCAATCATTTCATTGCATCAATGACCAAACGCTTTACGGCCATGCAGACCTCCCATCGCTGTCCACGCAATCATTTCATTGCATCAATGACCAAACGCTTTACGGCCATGCAGACCTCCCATCGCTGTCCACGCAATCATTTCATTGCATCAATGACCAAACGCTTTACGGCCATGCAGACCTCCCATCGCTGTCCACGCAATCATTTCATTGCATCAATGACCAAACGCTTTACGGCCATGCAGACCTCCCATCGCTGTCCACGCAATCATTTCATTGCATCAATGACCAAACGCTTTACGGCCATGCAGACCTCCCATTGCTGTCCACGCAATCATTTCATTGCATCAATGACCAAACGCTTTACGGCCATGCAGACTTTCCATGCTGTCCACGCAATCATTTCATTGCATCAATGACCAAACGCTTTACGGCCATGCAGACTTTCCATGCTGTCCACGCAATCATTTCATTGCATCAATGACCAAACGCTTTAATCTTTTACACATTACGGCCATGCAGACTTCCTATTGCTGTCCACGCAATCATTTCATTGCATCAATGACCAAACGCTTTAATCTTTTACACATTACGGTCATGCAGACTTTCCATGCTGTCCACACAATCATTTCATTGATCGGAGAGAAAAAAGTCGTTATTTGACTGTAGTGTCTGGCCTTAATTAACTCTCTCCATACGAACGGCGAAAGAGACGACGTTAACAGCGTTTCACCCCAATTACCATCATCAAAATATTGCAAGAGGAACGCTCTTATACTGAAGAGCTGAATGTTGACAAAGAATACCACAATTCTGACGACGGAAGCTAAAGGTTGGGTCATTCAGACACCCACTGGACATCCGAGGGGTCAGTGTAGAGGAGAAGAGAGGACTGGCCGTACTGAGTGAGTTAACCTTCCACACATTACGGCCATGCAGACTTTCCATGCTGTCCACACAATCATTTCATTGATCGGAGAGAAAGAAAAGTCGTTATTTGACTGTAATGTCTGGCCTTAACCATTCTTCCACACATTACGACCATGCAGGCAGACTTCCCAAGCTGTCCACACAATTATTTCACTGCACCAGTGACCGCACGCTTTAATCTTCCACACATTACAGCCATGACAATCATTTCATTGGGCCAGTGACCAAACGCTTTAATCTTCCACACATTACAGCCATGACAATCATTTCATTGGGCCAGTGACCAAACGCTTTAATCTTCCACACATTACAGCCATGACAATCATTTCACTGCACCAGTGACCAAACGCTTTAATCTTCCACACATTACAGCCATGACAATCATTTCACTGCATCAATGACCGCACGCTTTAATCTTCCACACATTACAGCCATGACAATCATTTCACTGCACCAGTGACCAAACGCTTTAATCTTCCACACATTACAGCCATGACAATCATTTCATTGGGCCAGTGACCAAACGCTTTAATGTTCCACACATTACAGCCATGACAATCATTTCATTGGACCATTGACCAAACGCTTTAATCTACCACACATTACAGCCATGACCATCATTTCATTGGACCATTGACCAAACGCTTTAATGTTCCACACATTACAGCCATGACAATCATTTCACTGCACCAGTGACCAAACGCTTTAATCTTCCACACATTACAGCCATGACAATCATTTCACTGCACCAGTGACCAAACGCTTTAATGTTCCACACATTACAGCCATGACAATCATTTCACTGCACCAGTGACCAAACGCTTTAACCTTCCACACATTACAGCCATGACAACCATTTCACTGCACCAGTGACCAAACGCTTTAATCTTCCACACATTACGGAGTGTGTGTGTGTGTGTGTGTGTGTGTGTGTGTGTGTGTGTGTGTGTGTGTGTGTGTGTGTGTGTGTGTTCTGCCTTTGTTATTCGTTGTAGTTTTTTTTGCTGTTGTTATTTTTCTCTTTCTCTCTCTCTTTTCTTCACCGTAAAGAACAATGGGATTTGGATATCTGCTACGAAAGAAACCAAAAAACCAAAATGATAACCCCCCACCCCACCCCCACCCCCCGCCTCCCACACTCCCCTCCGCCCCTTCACCACCCAGCCCCTTTACTTTCACCCAACCCCTCACGCCCCGAAAAAAAGAAACAACAACAAAAAGAATGAAGGAATGGAATGAGGGAAGGAAGAAGGAAGGAAGACAGAAAAAAAAAGAAGGAAGGAAGGGAAGGAGGAAGGAAGGGAAGGAGGAAGGAAGGGAAGGAGGGAGGAAGGAAGGGAAGGAAGGAAGGGAGGAGGAAGGAAGGGAAGGAGGAAGGAAGGGAAGGAGGAGGAAGGGAAGGAGGAGGAACGAGGGGAAGGAGGAACGAAGGGGAGGAGGAACGAGGGGAAGGAGGAACGAAGGGAAGGAGGAAGGGAAGGAGGAACGAAGGGAAGGAGGAAGGGAAGGAGGAACGAAGGGGAGGAGGAACGAGGGGAAGGAGGAACGAAGGGGAGGAGGAACGAGGGGAAGGAGGAACGAAGGGAAGGAGGAAGGGAAGGAGGAACGAAGGGAAGGAGGAAGGGAAGGAGGAAGGGAAGGAGGAAGGAAGGGAAGGGGGAAGGAATGGAAGAAGGAAGGGAAGGAGGAAGGAAGGGAAGGAGGAAGGAAGGGAAGGAGGAAGGAATGGAAGAAGGAAGGGAAGGAGGAAGGAAGGAAGGGAAGGAGGAAGGAAGGGAAGGAGGAAGGAATGGAAGAAGGAAGGGAAGGAGGAAGGAAGGGAAGGAAGGGAAGGAGGAAGGAAGGGAAGGGAAGGGAAGGGAAGGAAGGGAAGGAGGAAGGAAGGGAAGGAGGAAGGGAAGGAGGAAGGAAGGGAAGGAAGGGAAGGAGGAAGGGAAGGAGGAAGGAAGGGAAGGAAGGAGGAAGGAAGGGAAGGAGGAAGGAAGGGAAGGAGGAAGGAAGGGAAGGAGGAAGGAAGGGAAGGGAAGGAAGGAGGAGGAAGGGAAGGAGGAAGGAAGGGAAGGAGGAAGGAAGGGAAGGAAAGGAAGGAGGAGGAAGGGAAGGAGGAAGGAAGGAAGGGAAGGAGGAAGGAAGGAAAGGAAGGGAAGGAGGAAGGAAGGGAAGGAAGGGACGAAGGGAAGGAGGAAGGAAGGAGGAAGGAAGGAAAAACTGTACATGAACTCAAAGGACTGGCTGTACGGTGATACGAAGAATGATAATGTGCTCTGCAGATGATCGCTTCTTCCGGAACCCTGCTTGCCGGTCACTGAGCTGGAGAGATCGATCGATTGCATCTTTTCTTTCCTTCTTTTTTGCTAGGATGACTTGTTGAAAACATTTCCTGGTCCTTACAGCAGGGTGACGATCCTCTGCAGTTGAAGCATTTAGTGAAGCTGCCTTTCTTTTTTTTTGGGGGGGGGAGTTCTGATTGAGATGGTTCTCTGTCCTTGACGGGCGCAATAGCCGAGTGGTTAAAGCGTTGGACTTTCCATCTGAGGGTCCCGGGTTCGAATCACGGTGACGGCGCCTGGTGGGTAAAGGGTGGGGATTTTTACGATCTCCCAGGTCAACATATGTGCAGACCTGCTAGTGCCTGAACCCCCTTCGTGTGTAAATGCATGCAGAAGATCAAATACGCACGTTAAAGATCCTGTAATCCATGTCAGCGTTCGGTGGGTTATGAAAACAAGAACATACCCAGCATGCACACCCCCGAAAGCGGAGTATGGCTGCCTACATGGCGGGGTAAAAACGGTCATGCACGTAAAAGCCCACTCGTGTACATGCGAGTGAACGTGGGAGTTGCAGCCCACGAACGCAGAAGAAGAAGAAGAAGAAGAAGTTCTCTGTCCGATCCGATGGTATCTCTTCTTCCGGCAATGTCCACATTTCTTCCCCTCCTTTCTTCTGTGTTTTCTTCTTCAGTTTACTTCAGTTTAACGTCTATTCACTATAAGTGTTTTTAGACGGAAAGGAGTAAAGTAGTGTATAAAGGAAAGGGAATGCATGTGAATATTAGTGTGAACAAAAAAAAGTACATGTTATGTATCAGAGGAAAAGTAAGAAAAAGTCTAAAGAGGTTGTGGTGTGTATTGAATGAGTTGTCATGGGAAGGAGAATATGTATATGCATATCAACAAGTATTAACCTACAACAATGTAAATATAAATAACAGTATTAAATATAATACATCAAAGGAGGATACCAACTGGACTGGAGTTTAAAATTTCTGAAAACATTCTAAGCAATGAATAATCATTCAAAATCTTTTCAGTGGCTAATGAAATATTGGAGGAAAAGTCATCAACTACATCTTTTGGAAGTAACTGTCTTATGCTCGGACAATGAATAAGTAAATGGCTTACAGTTATTTGCTTACCGCATATACATTTTATATTTTTAGTGTGTCTTCTGTGTGTGTGTGTGTGTGTGTGTGTGTGTGTGTGTGTGTGTGTGTGTGTGTGTGTGTGTGTGTGTGTGTGTGTGTGTGTGTGTGTGTGACTGACGAAGTGAACGTACACGCCTTGTTGTGAACATCACATACTCCGTTTTGAGGGCAAATTGTGGACATTGCCCTGCCCTTCCTCCTCTCGGATATTTCGATGTCTACCTCTCTGCCTGCAGGATTTCTTGAAGTGATGTCGTCTAGTCCTGCAACGGAGACTTCTTCTCGATGAACGATAAGATGGTCCGACTATGGACATGAAATCCAAGAAATTCTTGGATGTCTGATTTTTAATAATAATAAAAAAAAAAATCAGTTATTAGATGTCTGATAAAAATTCCACTTTCGGATGTCTGATTACAAAAAAAAATCCATTCTTGGATGACAGGGAGGTGGGAGGGGGAATCCGTTCTTGGATGTCTGATTAATATATCTATCTATCTATCTATCTACATATATATATATATATTCGTTCTTGGGTGTCTGAATTAAAAATCCATTCTTGGTTGTCTGATAAATAAGAAACACACAAAAAACCCATGCTTGGATAAAGAAATGACATGTGGCATTACCACACTACCCGCCTCTCTGTCTCTCCCCGTCTCTTTGTGTCCCTGTCTCTCTCTGTCCTCTCTTTCTCTCTCTCTCCCTCTCTGTTGCCTTGTGTCTCTGTGCCTCTGTTAACCCATCCCCCTCTCCCCTTCTCTCCCTCTCTCTCTTTCTCCCCCTACGCCTGCAACCCCCCCACCCCCTCTTTCTCTTTCTCCATCACACATTTTTCCCATCTACTTGTTTTGAAAATCATCAACTGGTTTCCTTTTCCACCAAAAAACAACAAGAACAACCTTTTATCATTTTTTTTTAAACTTGTTCAGAGCGAGAGAATGGGAGAGAGAGAGGGAGGGAGGGAGAGACAGACAGACAGACAGACAGAGGGAGAGAAGGAGAGAGAGGGAGAAAGAGAGAGAGAGTGAAAGGAGAGTGGTGAGAGAAAGACAGAGGCAGATAGAGGCCCAGGAAGTTTCACAGAGAGAGAGAGAGAGGGAGAGAGAGAAAGAGGGGGAGAGAGGGAGAGAGAGAGAGGGAGAGAGAGAGAGAAGGAGAGAGAGGGAGAGAGAGAGAGGGAGAGAGAGGGAGAGAAGGAGAGAGAGGGAGAAAGAGAGAGAGAGTGAAAGGAGAGT
>NC_134904.1:4826224-4828724 GCF_041734735.1 Babylonia areolata | reverse complement strand
CAGTTTAACGTCTTTCCACTTGAAGTGATATTAGGTGTGTGTGTGTGTGCGCGCGCGCGCGTGTGTGTGTGTGTGTGTGTGTGTGTGTCTGTGTGTGTGTGTGTGTGTGTGTGCGTGTGCGTGTTCATATGTGTGTGTGTGTATGTGTGTGTCTGTGTGTGTGTGTGTGTGTGTGTGTGTGTGTGTGTGTGTGTGTGTGTGTGTGTGCGCGTGTGCGTGTTCGTGTGTGTGTGTGTGTGTGTGTGTGTGTGTGTCCAAATGTGCGTGTGTGTGTGTGTGTGTGTGTGTGTGTGTGTGTGCGTGTGTGTGTGTTCAAAGCATTTCAACCCAAAACCCATATCCACGTCAAGACATACAAGAAACCAGCACCCAAACAACATCATCATCTTCGATCTTCACAAAACTGACAAAGAGACTGAGGGATGACCTTTTTTTCCCCTTTTTTTCTAAACAGTGACTTTGTGGAGTGATGGCCTGGAGGTAACGCGTCCGCCTAGGAAGCAAGAGAATCTGAGCGCGCTGGTTCGAATCACGGCTCAGCCGCAGATATTTTCTCCCCCTCCACTTGACCTTGAGTGGTGGTGTGGACGCTAGTCATTCGGATGAGACGATAAAGCGAGGTCTCGTGTGCAGCATGCACTTAGCGCACGTGAAAGAACTCACGGCAACAAAAGGGTTGCTCCTGGCAAAATTATGTTGAAAAGTCCACTTCGATAGGAAAAACACATAAAACTGCACGCAGGAAAAAATACAAAAAAAGGGTGGCGCCATAGGATAGCGACGCGCCCTCCCTTGAGAGAGCAGCCCGAATTTCACACAAAGAAATACAAATACAAATAACACGATGACTAAAAGCATTAACGTTTGTAGTGTAAGATTCATTTTTTGTTCATTACTGGAAAGCACTTCCTACATGTAATAAATTTGCCACTAGTTTTAGGTGTTATCTCATAAACCCTTTTTTTTCTTTTTTTTTCCCTTTTTCTGGAACTTCATTGTAGGTTTTGTTCTTATTGTCTCTTTGCTTTTTGACGAATGGGGTACCAGTTGTTAATGTTTGGTTAGGTATATTGCTATCATAATTATTATATGATTTCAAATCTTATCATGATTATGCTGATGACGTTCGGTTTAGCTGGGTTTTCATTTTCCTCTGGCGAAAAAACAGTGGAGTGGATTAACTCACTCAGTACGGCCAGTCCTCTCTTCTCCTCTACACAGAACCCCTCGGATGTCCAGTGGGTGTCTCAATGACCCTACCTTTAGCTTCCGTCGTCAGAACTGTGGTATTCTTTGTCAACATTCACTCACCTATTCAATATAAGAGCCTTCCGCTTGCAATAATTTGATGGTGGTAATTGGGGTGAAACGCTGTTAACGTCGTCTCTTTCGCCGTTCGTGTGGAGAGAGTTAACGTGAGAGATAGAGAAGGGGACAGAGACAGACAGACAGAACAAAACAGAACACAACACAACAGACTTTGAAATCGGGCAAAATAAGAGAAATGGAGACGGCCGTAGACACAGACGTAGACAGAAGAAAGAAAGAAAGAAAGAAAGAAAGGTATACAGAAAGAAGGAAGGAAGGAAGGAAGAAAGGTATACGGAAGAAAGAAAGGAAGGTATACAGAAGAAAGAAAGAAAGAAAGGAAGAAAGAAAGGTATACAGAAAGAAGAAAGGAAGAAAGAAAGGTATACAGAAAGAAGGAAGGAAGAAAGAAAGAAAGGTATACAGAAGAAAGAAAGAAAGGTATACAGAAGAAAGAAAGAAAGAAAGGAAGAAAGAAAGGTATACAGAAAGAAAGGAAGGAGAAAGAAAGAAAGGTATACAGAAGAAAGAAAGGAAGAAAGGAAAGAAGGAGGACGAAAGAAGGAAAGAAAGAAAGGTATACAGAAGAAAGCAAGAAAGATATAAGAAGAAAGAAAAAAAGAAAGGAAGGAAGAAAGAAAGAAAGAAACGTATACAGAAGAAAGAGAGAAGAAAGGAAAGAAGGAGGAAGAAAGAAAGAAAGGTATACAGAAGAAAGAAAGGAAAGAAGGAGGAAGAAAGAAAGAAAGGTATACAGAAGAAAGAAAAAAAGAAAGGAAGGAAGAAAGAAAGAAAGAAACGTATACAGAAGAAAGAGAGAAGAAAGAGAGAAGAAAGGAAGGGAGGAAGGAAGAAACGAATACAGAAGACAGAAAGAAAGAGGCTTCATCCACCATACCACCTCTTAGCAACAGCGACACAGAAATATTGTACAGACCCGATAGATAGATAGATAGATAGACAGACAGACAGATAGATAGATAGATAGATAGATAGATAGATAGATAGATAGATAGATAGATAGATAGGACGGGCAGACAGACGCACAGACCGATAGACAGAAAGATAGATGGATAGAAAGAAAGAAAGATCGATAAATAGATAGATAGATAGATAGACAGGCAGACAGATAGATAGATAGATAAACAGACAGACAGACAGATAGATAGATAGATAGATAGATAGATAGATA
>NC_134904.1:4803724-4821224 GCF_041734735.1 Babylonia areolata | reverse complement strand
GCTCCATCCGGTCCTCTGTGGCAAGGAGACAGAGCGCGCTATAAATACTCATTATTATAAACTACTATAATAACTACCACAAAAAGAAAAAAAAAGAAGATTCTATTTTCACCGATTAGAACAATGACAGATACAACAACAAAAACTTCAGCACCTAAATAATCCCGAAAATTGACGACAGCATCAAGATCAAGGTCACAAAGAACGACAACAACACCAATACAAACAACAAGGACACCAATAACGAACACATCGAAAAAGAACAACAACAACAACGACGCCAATAACAGTGGTAGCGTCAACAACAACATACACATTCTCAACAACAGCAAGAACAACTATCATCAACAACATATACATTCGATATTCTCGACAACAACAAGAACAACTATCATCAACAACAACATACACATTCTCGACAACAACAAGAACAACTATCATCAACAACAACATACACATTCTCGACAACAGCAGCAACAACAACAACAACAACATCGACAGAGACAACACGAGAAGTACAACAGATGGGCTCACCTGATGCAAAGAGTCCGAGCTCATGTGACACGTTGTCATGGAAACGGAGGGCGTGGCAGAAACAAACATGGCGGCCGCCGCTCCCGTTCCCCGTCTGTAAGTAGTATGTTACTCCAGTGCTGGGTTCACTTTCATTGGTTTCGGCTTTCCTGTTTCCTTCTTTCTGTCTGTCTTTCTTTCTTTCTTCTCGATCTTTCCGGTAATTTCCGTTAACGTGCTTCCGAGTGTATGATACGTTTATCTAATTTTTTTTTTTTTTGTTCCGTGTTTGTATCCGTTAGTTTTTGGTTGTTTTTCTATCTCTTTTGTATTTTATATATATTTTTTTTATTCTACTGCTGGTATTTTGTTACTCGAGCTCTTTTCTGGTCTTGGTCTTTGAAGTTTGTTTGTTGTTTTTTTTATCCTGGAATCCCATCTTCAGTTTTCTTTACTTTGATTTCATTCTTTTCTGGGTTCGGTTTTTCTTCGTTTTTCTTCGTGATTAATGCTCTTGATTCGATCATCTCTTTTCCTAACTTCATCTCTGGCGTGTGTCTGCGGACTGTCTTTGTATCTTTCCTGTCTTCCCTCTTTTCAAACATCAGTAGGTGTGACAGAACGATTGAAAAATAAAATAATAGAAAATAGAAAAAAAAAAAAAGTCTCGTTTTCTTCTTCTTCTTCTGTCAACGGAATCTACTTTTTCAGCAAGAAACCGTTGTTCAACTTCAGCAAGACAGTTTTATTCATCTTTTTATATTCATTTTCAGCAAGAAGCAACTGTTCATCTTCAGCAGGAAACCAGTGCCCACCTTCAGCAAAAGAAATTATTGTTCGGTTTCTGTATTCTGCTCCTGTTTCATGTTCACATTCCTTGTCTTATATTTCGAGTCTCTTTCCCTCTTCTGTTCTAAATATGTCTATTTTCGTTGCTGTGAATTTTCTTTATTATCATTCTTTTCGTCGTCAGGGACATGCAAAGGTCTAGGGCTGACTGGCCAATGAAAACGTCGCCTTGGTTTCCCTTGCTCGTCGGTAATCCAGTAGTGTATTCTTTAGCGTAACTCCAACTGTTGTTAGTGGCATCGATATCGGGGTGCGTTGTTGTTCTTGTTCTTATTGTTGTTGTTGTTGTTGTTGCAGTTAGTCTGACGGGAGTGCTGTTACTGTGTCAGTGTTTCTGTTGTGGAGCTTGGTGTTTTTGTAAGGGACGCTGCTTTCTGTCTCGTATGAAATCAGAGCTTGTTGATGCGTACGTTGTTCAAGTCGTCACTGTAGTGGTGGTGGTGCTGCTGCTGAGGTTCTGTTTGTTGCCGTTGAAACAGCTGTTGTGGCCGTGGTTACTGTTTTCTGACTTTTATTGCAGCTCTAAGCTTGTTGATGTTTCTTCTCCTTCTGCTGCTGCTGCTGTTGTTATTGTTGCTGCTCTTACTGCTGCTACTGTTATAAGTGTTGCTGCTCTTACTGCTGCTACTGTTGTTAGTGTTGCTGCTCTTACTGCTGCTACCGTTACTGCTGCTACTGTTGTTAGTGTTGCTGCTAAACTTGCTGTCGCAATTAGCAGGCAATGTGCTAATCCAGCTAGTTGCAACTCATGGAGTTTGCCGTCTGGAACAGTAAGAGTGGACTCGCACAATGCACTGCCGTCCTTCTAGTTTCACTTCCAGATTCTGACACGCGTCCAAGAAATGTAAAAATCGTTGCGAAGTTTTCCTCAGCGAAGATTTCTCACTTCCACCATAAAGCAGTCGACCAACTCCAGTTGCTCTCAGCATTGTTGTTGTGGTTGTCGTTTACCTTGACGGTGGCGGTAGTAGTTGTGGTGATAGTGGTGGTGGCTATGGCTGCAGATGGTGATATTCTGTCACCGGTGTTTCTTATGTTCATGTATTCTTTGTGGCAGATGAGACACCTCTTACCTTCAGGTATCATATACACGTTCAGCCTTGGTGAGTGTGGATCAAAACACGATGTGGATTCCACTGTTATATTGTCACAAGGCTTCACTCTGCCAGGTCCATACCGCTCCCTGTTGCTGGAGGGAATTCCCACCTCTCCTCTATGGAAAGTCGTTGTACATGATGACACATATATGTGTGCTTTCTTTCCCCAAACAAAGTCATTTATTACTCTTCGATAACATCAAATGTTGCCTACAAGAAAACCTTTCTCGCTTGGACCTCTCCTTTATGGGAACCTGTACATGACATGTATGTGTTATATTTTTTTTCAAGAGTCATATATTACTGTGGGATAAAATCAGCTGTCACCCACAGGAAAACCTTTCCCGACTGGATGGATGGCTGTATGATCAACACCCCTCCCTTCCTTGAGATTACATCCCTTGTGTGAGCAAAGCCTCTGGTCTTCTGCTCGTTCTGTTGTTGTTGGCTGATTGTGTCCATCCAACTGAAACAAAGGATACACACTTAATGTGTTTATACATCCTGATACACACTTAATGTATTTATACATCCTGACACACATTTAATAATGTATTTATACATCCTGATACACACTTAATGTATTTATACATCCTGATACACACTTAATGTATTCATACATCCTGATACACATTTAATGTATTCATACATCCTGACACACACTTAATGTATTCATACATCCTGATACACACTTAATGTATTCATACATCCTGACACACACTTAATGTATTTATACATCCTGATACACACTTAATGTATTTATACATCCTGATACACACTTAATGTATTCATACATCCTGACACACACTTAATGTATTCATACATCCTGACACACACTTAATGTATTTATACATCCTGATACACACTTAATGTATTCATACATCCTGACACACACTTAATAATGTATTCATACATCCTGACACACACTTAATGTATTCATACATCCTGATACACACTTAATGTATTCATACATCCTGATACACACTTAATGTATTTATACATCCTGATACACACTTAATGTATTTATACATCCTGACACACACTTAATGTATTTATACATCCTGACACACACTTAATAATGTATTTATACATCCTGATACACACTTAATGTATTTATACATCCTGACACACACTTAATGTATTTATACATCCTGACACACACTTAATGTATTTATACATCCTGATACACACTTAATGTATTTATACATACTTTTTAACGTACAACTACATCCTGGCCGAAGATAAATGTAGCTGATAACAAAACAACCCTCCCGTTATTTAAAAAAAAATACTAAAGATGTATAAAAAGAACAGAAAAAAGATGAAATACAAGGTGCACACAAAGAGAGAATGTCGGGGGACGACGTGACCTCTCTAAGACAGGAACTGGGGTCCATGTCAATTCTCTGTGAGGGAGGAAGACAGCTGTATGCGTGACATACAGTGTGGAGTCATGGCCTAGAGGTAACGCGTCCGCCTGGGAAGCGAGAGAATCTGATCGCGCTGGTTCGAATCACGGCTCAGCCGCCGATATTTTCTCCCCCTTCACTAGACCTTGAGTGGTGGTCTGGACGCTAGTCATTCGGATAAGACGATAAACCGAGGTCCCGTGTGCAGCAATCACTTAGCGCACGTAAAAGAACCCACGGCAACAAAAGGGTTGTTCCTGGCAAAATTCTGTAGAAAAATCCACTTCGATAGAAAAAACAAATAAAAACTGCACGCAGGGGGGAAAAAAAAAAATGGGTGGCGCTGTAGTGCAGCTACGCGCTCGCCCTGGGGAGAGCAGCCCGAATTTCACACTGAGAAATGTGTTGTGATAAAAAAAGAAATACAAATACAAAAAATACAAATACATGACTGTGATCAAGAGACACAAGTCATAGTTTGGTGGTGTCCTCACTCATAGTTTGGTGGTGTTTTCACTCATAGTTTGGTGGTGTTTTCACTCATAGTTTGGTGGTGTTTTCACTCATAGTTTGGTGGTGTCCTCACTCATAGTTTGGTGGTGTTTTCACTCATAGTTTGGTGGTGTTTTCACTCATAGTTTGGTGGTGTCCTCACTCATAGTTTGGTGGTGTTTTCACTCATAGTTTGGTGGTGTTTTCACTCATAGTTTGGTGGTGTTCTCAATCATAGTTTGGTGGTGTTTTCACTCATATTTTGGCGGTGTTTTCACTCATAGTTTGGTGGTGTTCTCAATCATAGTTTGGTGGTGTTTTCACTCATATTTTGGCGGTGTTCTCAATCATAGTTTGGTGGTGTTCTCAATCATAGTTTGGTGGTGTTCTCAATCATAGTTTGGTGGTGTTCTCAATCATAGTTTGGTGGTGTTCTCAATCATAGTTTGGTGGTGTTCTCAATCATAGTTAGGGAAAAGTCACAATCCAGAGACTTTCCCAAACTTGCTCATGAAGGAAGAAGAAGATAATTGAAAGATAACAAGACAAGTAATTATACTGAGAGAGAAAGAAAAAAAAAACGAAGAAAAACAAATGATAGCAACACCTCTCGTAGATAATTTATGTTTGTACCTTTTGCTTGTGTTGCAAAAAGGACGCAAGGAAGGTCACATATGTTTAATAAGGGTGGATAGTGTTCTTCTCTCCATATGTATCTTACAGACAGACAGACAGACAGACAAGTTTCAAGTTTTAATTATCCTTTCACTCCTATTGGAGTATGGAGGGTTACTGCAAAATAATCTTTTCATGCCCAGAACAAACATTTCCAAATACACAAAATAAAAGTTGAGAAAACACAAATGTCTTTTAACTCTCTCCATACGAACGGCGAAAGAGACGACGTTAACAGCGTTTCACCCCAACTGCCATCATCAAAATATTGCAAGCGGAATGCTCGTATACTGAAGAGGTGAATGTTGACAAAGAATACCACAATTCTGAAGACGGAGGCTAAAGGTTGGGTCGTTCAGACACCCACTGGACATCCGAGGGGTCTGTGTAGAGGAGAAGAGAGGACTGGCCGTACTGAGTGAGTTAACTCCAAAACTATAGCTGGGCAACATTTGCAAATCTAATCATCTTACTTACAGCTAAAATGACGCTTTTAGTCGTACGAAAACAGGGGTTTTATCACACACACACACACACACACACACACACACACACACACACACACACACACACACACACACACACACACACACACACACACACACACACACACATTGACATCCCTACGTTATGTACATACTCACTGACACACGGACACATAAAAAGCATAAGTGGATAACAAACAGACAACAAATAGCTGTCAGCCAGCTCTGCCAGTCACCCAGGTAGGCAGCCTGTTGTGCAAGCCACTCAGTGTTTGTCTTCTTTTTGACGATCACATTCAGCCATACGTGAATAAATACATGATACCTTGGTTTGTTAGAGGACGCACGCTGGACAGGTAGGTAACCCCTGTCTTCAGCACACCGACTCAGTGTATGTAAAGCGCTTAGAGTCTGGTCTCTGAACGAAGATAAGCGCTTTAAAAAGTATCAATAATCACAAAATTTGAATGTTATGATATGCTTTTTTTTTTCTTTTTTTTTTTAGTTGTTGTTTTTCAGGATGTTCAGATTTCTTGTTTACGTACTTAGTAGTAATAAAATCAAAATGCTATGATTGTCGGTTGTTGTTTTTGTTTTTGGTTGTTGTTTTGTGTGTGTGTGTGTGTGTGTGTGTGTGTGTGTGGATTTTCAAAAGTTCCTGTTTACGTGCTGAGTAATGACAAAAATCAAAATGCTATGATTATTGCCTTTTTGCTTTATTGTGTGTGTGTGTGTGTGTGTGTGTGTGTGTGTGTGTGTGTGTGTGTGTGTGTGTGTGATCTTTTTTCTTTCTTTTTTTTTTTTTACAAGATCTTAAAACTCCTGTTTTCGTACGACTAAAAGCGAAAAAGAAAAGAAAAGAAAATAAAAGAGAGAGATATGATCAAGCTAACAGTGGAAAAACCAAACATAACCAATAATGCTAGGAGTGGCAAAAGCAAAAACCAGACACAATCAATCAGCTTCGCTACAACATTTTCCTTGTGGCATCCATCCAGACCTTATAGCGGAAAACCCAGAAAGAGGACACTGCCGTTTTCTGCAGATCACATATCGGTCAGTTCTGCCTACTCCTCTCTCCCCCCGTCCATCTCCCCCCCCCCCCCCCCCGACCCCCGACCCCCACCCCTTTTTGTAACACTTTGCCAGGCTGCGTGAACCTTCGGATACGTCACGGATCACGTGCATGTTCATTGTCAAATCGCTTGGATGAAAATACGCTAATTCCATTTCTCGTCGTTTTAGCGGAACTACGTAATCGGTGTAGACGCGCATGCGCAGCAGATCTGTCATATCCTGTGTTACAAAAGGCCACCATTACTGATGTTTCTTCGTGATTCTCCGAAAACTGACGTAAAATGCATTTTATTATCGTCTGAGGCACAGGTTGGTTGATTTATGATAGTTTCCATCGAAATAGTGGGCATTAAGCTGTACACCGCATTTCAACAGTTTTTGTTGTTGTCGGTGGCGGCGGTGTTGGTGGTTTTGGGGGGGTGGTGGTGTGGACGTGGTGGTGGTGGTGGAGGTGGAGGTGTTGGTGGTGGTGGTGGGGTGGAAGTGGTGGAGGTGGTGGTGGTGGTGGTGGTGGTGGTGGAGGAGGTGGCTGTGGTGGTGGAGGTGATGGTCGTGAAGGTGGTGGTGGTGGTGGTGGTGGTGGAGTAGGCGGTGGTGTATTTTGTTAATAGAAGAGATGTCATAAATTTCTAAGTGAAACACCAAAAAACGGTAAACAATGAAAACACACAGAAGGATTTTCTTCTTCTTGAAGACGAAACCTTTTCCTACACACGGGAAAAATACACAGCACAACACCCTCAGAATGAAGGAGAATTAAAAAAAAAAAAAAAAAAAATATATATATATATATATATATATATATATACATATATATATATGTATATATATATATATATATATATATATATAGTCAGAAAGGTACAAGAGCCAATGATTCTGGAAGAGATGTCACTGCGTTCAGACGAATGTAATATACAATTATACGCTATACCACATCTGCAAGGCAGATGCCTGGCCAGCAGCATAATGTATGCCTTGAATGTGTGCATACACTTTTGTGTATCTGCCAGAGTGGATTTCTTCTACATAATTTTGCCAGGGGACAACACTCTCGCTGCGCTGCCAGGGGACAACACTCTCGCTGCCAGGGGACAACACTCTCGCTGCCAGGGGACAACACTCTCGATCGCTGCCATGGGTTGTTTTGTTTTTGTTTTTTTCAGTGCGCTAAGTGCGTGCTGCATACGAGACCTGCTTAGTATCATCTCCTCCGAATGACTAGGCCCTGAGTTTGATTTGCCAGTCAAACGTGGGAGAAAGGCCGATACCGGGATTCGAACTCAGACCCTCACAGACACTGTACTGGCAGATAAGCGTTTTTAACCATTCCGCCACATCGCTTCTGTGCTTGCACACTGGCGGGACCTCGGTTTATCATCTCTTCCGGACGACTAGACGCTGAGTTTTCATTTGCCAGTCAGACTTCGGGGAAAGGGCGACAGCGGGATTCGAACCCAGACCCTCACCGACACTGTACTGGCAGATAAACGTCTTCACCAGTCTGACACCTTCCTCCTTGGAGGTGGATTTTGGACGCATCGCGAGGATCCTTGAGCTATGTGGTTCGAATCCCATCCCACCCCTTCCCTTTAAGCGATTGGCAGATTCCGGCTGGAGGGGCTTTTCTCCACAGTTCCAGGTCAACAGATACGCGCCTCCTCTTTGTTTGGGGAACAAACATGCCCGAAGACAAGACGCATGTTTACGTACGCAGAAGATCGACTGCGCATGTTAAAGACCCTGTTTATCCACCGTCAGCGTCCGGTGGGTTAAGAAAAACAACAACACGAACTGGTTGCATCCAGCATGAGCCCATTCCGTTCCGAAACAACCTGGTGTAGCGACCAAGCCGTGTGGGTAAAGCCGGTCATCTAAGTAAAAAAAAAAAAGAAGAAGAAAAATTGTCAGTAAACATCTGAGAGAGGTAATGTCTGTGTAAAAAGAAAAAAAAATCCCGTCGATAGTAAACAGTTGAACATGGGTGTGTCTGTGTAAAAACGAAAAAACAACCTGATAGTAGGTGACTAAAAAACCCACTGATATATATATATATATATATATATATATATATATATATATATATATATATCTTAAATAAACGATTAACGGAGTGTCTGTGTAAAGAAACAACAACAACAAAAACAAAACAAAACAAAATACACACACACACACAAAAAAAACCACTGATGGTTAATGAGTGAGCAAATGGTTACTTGTGTTACTTGTGCACGGAGGTCAGAAGAAGCGCTTCAGAGATACTCTGAAAGTCTCTCTTAAAGCGTTTGATATCAACCCTGACTCCTGGGAGGAATCTGCAGTGGACCGTGACAAATGGCGCGCTGCTGTGCACAAAGGCGCCAAGTTGTGCGAGGCCAACAGGACTGCTGCAGCTGTTCAGAAGAGGCAGGCCAGAAAGTCACGGGCAAACAAGCTCCCTGACAATGATATATGCCTGTCTTTGTCTGCCCCAACTGTCAGCGAACATTTCGTGCGCAGATTGGACTATTCAGCCATCTGCGCACTCACAGATAGATTCATGAGCATCCCCCCCCACCCCACCACCACCCTCCCCCCATCCCCCAGTTGGATGACAACGATGGTCATCATCGATCTCGATGGACACACCCCACCACTTGTGTACAAAAAATCCCACTGATAATAAACGACAAGGCGAGGAGGTGTCTGTAAAAAATGATAATAATAATAATAATAATGATAATAATAAAACATGACAAAGAAACAACAACAACAACAAAAAAAACGCTGATAGTAAACGACTGAGCGAGGGATTGTGATAAAAATTTGGAAAAAAAAATCGATAGCAAACCACTGAGCGGGGAGCTGCCAGTGATAAAAAAAAGAAGAAGAAGAAGAAGAAACACTGACAATAAAATACTGAGCACGGGAAGTGTCTGTGTAAAAAAAAAACCAAGGATTGTAAAGGACTGAACGAGGTAGTGTTCGCGTAAAAAAACATTTTAAAAAAGAAAAAAAAAGAGAAAGAAATCAAAAACAAACCATATGTGAGGGATTGGATTGTCTGCTTCAAAAATAAAACTGATCACTATCCAAACAACTGAGTGAGGAAGTTGAGTACAGCGCAAGAATGCAGAAGAAGAAGAAGAAATGAAGTGCTGGCCGTGTGGTAACTCGTCTGCCTCGGAAGCGAGAGAATCTAAGTGCGCTGGTTCGAATCACACAATGACGGGCGCAATAGCCGAGTGGTTAAAGCGTTGGACTGTCAATCTGAGGGTCCCGGGTTCGAATCACGGTGACGGCGCCTGGTGGGTAAAGGGTGGAGATTTTTACGATCTCCCAGGTTAACATATGTGCAGACCTGCTAGTGCCTGAACCCCCTTCGTGTGTATATGCAAGCAGAAGATCAAATACGCACGTTAAAGATCCTGTAATCCATGTCAGCGTTCGGTGGGTTATGGAAACAAGAACATGCCCAGCATGCACACCCCCGAAAACGGAGTATGGCTGCCTACATGGCGGGGTAAAAACGGTCATACACGTAAAAGCCCACTCGTGTGCATACGAGTGAACGCAGAAGAAGAAGAGGAGAAGAATCACACAGTCATCAGTATTTCCTCCACCTCCACCAGACTTTTGAGTGGTAGTCTGGACACTTGTAATTCGCGATGAGACGATAAACCGAGGTCCCGTGCGCAGCATGCACTTAGTGCACGTTAACTCACTCAGTACGGCCAGTCCTCTCTTCTCCTCTACACAGACCCCTCGGATGTCCAGTGGGTGTCTGAATGACCCAACCTTTTGCTTCCGTCGTCAGAATTGTGGTATTCTTTGTCAACATTCACCTCTTCAGAATAAGAGCCTTCCGCTTGCAATATTTTGATGATGATAATTGGGGTTAAACGCTGTTAACGTCGTCCTCTTTCGCCGTTCGTATGAAGAGAGTTAAAGACCCTCACGGCAACAACAGGGTTGTCCCAAGAAAAATTATGTATAAAAATCCACTTCGATAGGAAAGGCAAATAAAGCTGCAGGCAGGAAAATAAATGGGTGGCGCTCTCAGTGTAGCGATGCGCTCTCCCTGAGGGAAAGCAGCCCGAAGTTCACACAGAGAAATCTGTTGTGACAAAAGAGTAATACAAAAAGAGTAATACAAAGAAGAAGAAGAAGAAGCAGACTTGGCATCCAGCACAAGCCCTTGACAGCTCCGCCAATGGGGTCCGTCCTGTGATATTGCCCAGACAACATGTCGGCGGCGGTGTTGAGGGAGTTGATCAATGGTTTCCCTTCTGACCCCGTTCTGGTCTGCAGCATGGTGAGACGTTCTTTTTTTTTGGGGGGGGGGGGGGGAGTGCAGGGAGGGGGGTGTGGAGAGGGGGGTAGGGGGGAAGGGGCGGGGAGGTGCTACAGATGATGACTGCGTGATACACGATACACGGTACACGGATACTTGCTTATCTTTCGAAGAGACATTGTTGGCATGTTTGCTGATGAAAACAAGGCATTACTAAAAAAAAAAAAAATTAAAAAAAAAAAAAAAAGGTGGGGTTGGTGTTTGGTTGTTGATGGTCATTGCAAGATACAAGATACATGAATACTTGATTATCTCTCAAACAGACATTGTTGACATGTTTGCTGATGAAAAGTGGTCATTAAAAAAAAAAGGAGGTGGGGGGGGGGGCGCTGTTGATGTTTGCAACAATGAATTTATACAAGATACATGATACACGGTAAAAGGATAGTTTGACTCTAAAAGAGACATTGTTGTCATGTTTGCAGATAAAAGTCAGCATTAAAAAGGGGGGGGGGGGAGGGGATGCTGCTGATGGTGATTGCAAGATACAGGATAGGATACACGGTACACGGTACACGAATACATATTATCTCTCGAAGAGACATTGTTGACATGTTTGCTAATACAGAGGCGGCATCACAGAAAAAAAAGGTTGCCTGTTGATGGTGATTGCAAGATACATGATAGACAGTACACGGATACTTGATTATCTTTCAAAGAGATTAACAAATAGTGTCAAACATGTCAAACACATGTCAAATGATTGGTATAAGGACAGGCCCGGCGCTTCCTTTTTGAGGAAGTGTCTGGGTTTGTTCCAATATACCTTTTATTTACCTGTGTGCTAGCTGAATCGGTAGCGTAAGTATCACTGACTTGAAGTTGTGTACCTTGTGTAATGGAGAGAGTTACCACTCTTTACTATTTGTTAATCATATCGTCTCCTGGCCTCATTATTTGTTAATTTCCTTTCAAAGAGACATTGTTGACATGTTTGCTGATAAAGAGACGGAATTAAGTCAAAGGGGGTGGGGGTTGGTGTTTGGTTGTTGGTGATCATTGCTAGATACAAGATTCATGATAGACAGTACACGAATACTTGATTATCTCTCAAAGAGACATTGTTGACATGTTTGCTGATGAAAACTCGGCTTTAAAAAAGCGCGTGTGTGTATGTGTGTGGGGGGTAGGGGAAGGGCGGGGATGAGGGGGGGGGGCGTGGGGGGGGCATTGTTGATTTTTGCAAAAAAAAGGGAAAAAATGGAGGGGGTGCACTTTATCTACAGAAAAAAAGCTAAATTGTTGACAAGTGTTGATTGAAAAGGGGCAACATTAAAAGTTTGTTTTAATAATGAAAAGGGTATCTCATCTACAGAACAACACAAACAAAGATTGACCCTTCACTAAAAACACCACTTCATGAACAAGTACTTAACACAAAGCAGTTTGTGCACTGAAAACGAACCCACGGCAACAAAAGTGCTGTCCTCTGGCAAAATTCTGTAGAAGAAATCAAATCTGGTAAGCAAGCAAGCACGTGCGCGCGCGCACGCACACACACACACACACACACACACACACATGTGGAGTGATGGCCCAGAGGTAACGCGTTCGCCTAGGAAGCGAGAGAATCTGAGCGCGCTGGTTCGATTCACGGCTCAGCTGCCGATATTTTCTCCCCTTGAGTGGTGGTCTGGACGCTAGTCATTCGGATGAGACGATAAACCGAGGTCCCGTGTGCAGCATGCACTCAGCGCACGTAAAAGAACCCACGGCAACAAAAGGGTTGTTCCTGGCAAAATTCTGTGAAAAAAACCCCACTTCAATGGGAAAAACAAATAAAACTGCACACAGGGAAAAAAAAAAAGGGGGGGGGGGGGGCGCTGTAGTGTCGCGATGCGCTCTCCCTGGGGAGAGCAGCCCGAATTTCACTCCAGAGAAATCTGTTGTGACAAAAAGAGAAATACAAATACACACACACACACACACACACACACACACACACACAGATATATATATATACTCTCAAGGCCTGAAAAGCGCGTTGTGTTACGCTGCAGTCATCTGTCTAGCAGATGTGGTGCAGCATAATTACATGGATTCTTCCGAACAGTTGTGACACGCCTCGGTTCAGAAACATAAACTGAAAACTAAAACTCTCCAGTAATCAATATCACCATTCTTGACCGACCCAGCATGTAATGTGGTGTGATGTGCAATGTATTGCATTTCTTTCCCGTCACACTTTTATAACTGCTATTATACAAGCTCTGAACTACTTAGTGAGCCATCAAATAGTTTTCTCGAAAATAGCATTCTTTGTTGATTCCAAATCAGTACTTTATGCTCTAGAATTATTTAGCCTTGAAACAAGACCTGACTTAGTTATTGGGGCAAATCATTTGCCACGTTGTTTGAAAATTAAAGGGACTGAGGTCAGTTTTTGTTGGGTGCCTTCTCATGTGGGCTGATAAAGCAGCTAAAAGGGGAGCACAAGATTCAGAAAAATCGACAAAAATACATATCCGTCTTTCCGTAAAAGAGGCATACACTTTGTTAGAAAAATCAGCATGGGGTCGATTTTATAACCGATGGAAGGAAAAGTTTTTAAAACATAAAAGGGACATTATTCCCCGAGAATATTATTACGGAAAAGATACCGAATCCATGAGCTTGCTATACAAGATTAATAACTTCTACTTTCTTCCGTATAAAATTTGATGCTTGAAGACATAGTATAGTAAAAATGTTACATGCATCTGTGGTAAGCAGTTCAGCTTGCATCATTGTTTGTTTTACTGTCAGCAGTGCGTACCTTCTTGCCAAAGTATTTCAAAGAGAATAATTATTCTGCAGATGCGTTTTGGAAAGTTATTTCTGACGAGGTTCTTATGGTCGAACTTTCACAGGCATTAGTTCATAGCCCTATTTCTACATTCCTTTATTAATGTACTTCAGAATTGTATCAATGGTTTCACATTATTATTATCATTATTGAATTGTTACTGTTAAATAATGTAACTGCATGGTAGTTATGCATTTTTGGTAGTTTTCTACCTTTTCTGTTTTCCTCTTCCCTCTCCCCTCTCCCCTCCCCCCTCCCCCTTTTTTTTCTTTTTTTAAAATCGCCTAATATCTTTTTCTTTTTTTAACCGTCTAATATCACTGATAGTGAAAAGACACTAAACTAAAGAACGAACACATTTCTCTGTGTGAAAAGTTGAGGACGGGTGGGCTATTATTGTCTACGCAGAGAGCTTCCTTCAATGCAGAACCGCTTAATTTGTTTTTTTCTCCCTTTACAACCTGTACTGGATGCATGTTTATTTTGCCAATAAATTCAAAATGGACTTTGTCCACATAATAAGGAGGAGGAGCAGGAGAAGAACAATAGTGATAGCATGTACAAAGAAGAAGAAGAAGGAACTCATTTATTTGTCTTCTGAAAACGATATACGAAACATCCGTTTGTTGTCAGAAATTCGTGCAGCGTAAACGTCTGTCATATGGCAAAACAAGCACACACACACACACACACACACACACACACACACACACATATATATATATATATATATATATATATAATTGCTCTCTCTCTCTCTCTCTCTCTCTCTCTCTCTCTCTCTGACCTTCATTTGAATAAAACAGTTTGTTCGTTCGTTCGTTCGTCCTTTCGCTATTTCTCTCTCTCTCTCTCTCTGCCCCTCTCTCACCCCCCCTTCTCTCTCCACCTCCCTCTCTCTCGTCTCTCTCCCTCTCCTCTCTCTCCCCTCTCTCACTCTCTCTCCTTCTCTCTCCCTCTCTCTCTCTTTATCCCTCTCTCCATCCCTCCATCTCACTCTCTCTCTCTAATTCCCCTCTCTCTCACTGTCCCTCTCCCCCCTCTCTCTCTCCCTCCTTTCCCCCCTCTCTCTCTGCCCCTCCATCTCTCTGTCTCTGTCTCTCACCCTCTCTCTCTCTCTCTCTCTCTTTCTCTCTCTCAAGGCCTGACCAGCACGTTGGGTGTATGCCAAGGTCAGGCATCTGCTCTTCTCCTCTTTCACCCCTCCCCCCCCCCAAACCCCCCTCCCCCCCCCGCCCCCCTGCCCACCCTCAACCCCCTCACGAACCCCCCCCCCCCCCCCCCTCCCGCACTTCCCCAAAACAGATGTGGGTGCAGAGTTTTATGCATCGGTCCGCGTGCTTATGACACCTCCTCCTTGAAACTAAAAAACAAAACAAAAAAACTCACACTCTCTCACTCTCGCATGTTCCGCGCCCCCTCCCTTTTGGATGCTGAGAGTGAGTGTGTAACAAAGCTGTCGTTATTTTCAAAGCTTCCATTTCTTTCCTTGAAACTAGACACTCACACTTTCTCACACTCCCTCCTCTTACTCCTCCCGTCAGTAATGTTTCTTGCATCTGTGGTGCTCACATAACAACCGATCATATACCAACTTGCGATATGTTAAAGTCTCAAATCCCTGAACTGAAATCATCTTCAGTGTTGACGATCTTCAGCAGTCCATTGCTAATGTATGACTTTTTCAACTCCTTGTTAAATAGTCCAGTTGGTTCGCTGTTATAGTTGTTAGTTTTTTCATTAGAAATATGTTATATTGTTATGTTTTTTTGTTTATTTTTTAAACAAAACTTAAATCAATGATTTTCACACACACACACGCACGCGCACGCACACACACACACACACACACACACACACACACACACACACACACACACACACACACACACACACACACACACACACACACACACACACACACACACACACACACACACTCACTCACTCACTTTCACTTACTCGTATGCGTACACAGTAATTCTTCCCCCCCCCCCTCCGCCCCCCCCCCCTCCTCCCACTCGATTTTTTTCCTTCCCTCGTCTCAGTTTCAGTTTCACTTTCTCAAGGAGGCGTCACTGCGTTCGGACAAATCCATACACGCTACACCACATCTGTTGAGCAGATGCCTGACCAGCAGCATAACCCAACGCGCTTAGTCAGGCCTCGAGTGCATGCTTACATATTTGTGTACCTATGAAAGTGGATTTCATTTTACGTAATTTCGCCAGAGGACAACACTCTCGTTGCCATGGGTTCTTTTTCAGTGCGCCAAGTGCGTGCTGCACACGGGACCTCGGTTTATCGTCTCATCCGAAAGACTAGACGCTCAGTTTGATTTTCCAGTCAAACTTAGGAGAAAGGGCGAGAGCGGGATTCGAACCCACACCCTCACGGACTCTCTGTATTGGCAGCTGAGCGTCTTAACCATTGTTTCCCTCGTCTAATATCACTTACAGTGAAAAGACGTTAAACAAAAGAACGAACTCCTCCCGTTTGAATTCTGAGAGTGTGTAACAAAGCTATTGTTATTTTCAAACCTTCCTCCTCTTCTTCACGAGTCTCTGAATGTTATCAACACGGAGGCGTTGTCCCCGGAGTAATCAAGTCACATGTCCAAGAGTGCATACACGATGTCGGTCGCTCTCTGTCTCTTTGTCTGTCTGTTCTCGGTCTCTCTCGGTTTGTCTGTCTGTCTGTCTGTCTTTCTCTCTCTCTCTCTCTCTCTCTCTCTCTCTCTCTCTCTCTCTCTCCCTCTCTCTCCCTCTCTCTCCATCTCTCTCTCTCCCTCTCTCTCTCTTACTCTCCCTCTCTCTCCATCTCTCTCTCTCCCTCTCTCTCCCTCTCTCTCTTTCTCTCTCCCTCCCTCTCTTTCTCCTTCTCTCTCTCTTTCTCTCACTCTCCCTCTCTCTCCCTTTCTCTCCATCTCTCTCTCTCTCTCTGTCTCTCTCTCTCACTCTCTCTCCCTCTGTCTCTCTCTCTCTTTTTCTCTCTCTCTCCCTCTGTCTCTCTCTCCTCCTCTCTCTCTCTCTCCCTCCATCTCTTTCTCTCTCTCCCTCTCTCTCTCTCTTCCCCCCTCCTCTCTCTCTCTGGCAGAGCACTTGGGAGGAGAATCCCATGTCGGTAATTGCGGTGTCTGGCACAAGATACATCTGCATACATTCCTCTCTGCCAACACTAATAACTACACTAGTGCATTGCATAAACGAATGTATACCATACTGTATGATGCACTGGATACTCACGAGCAATAGATTCGAATACCAAAAGGCATATTGTTGACGACGATGATCATCATCAGCATCATCACCACTGTTATCACCATGGCCATCATCATCACCTTCATCATACCAACAACAGCAACAACAGCAGCAGCAATCACCATCATCTTTTTTTTTCTTTTTTAATGTACACACCAGAAATATTACAGGATAGTATTACATACACAAATGTAAAAAAAAAAAAAAAAAAAGACAACAAAACATCAACAACTGAAAGCAGCATAGTAAATAAGAGGGGGGGGATGAGAGAGAGGGAGGGAGAGAGAGAAAGAGAGAGAGAGAGAGGGAGATGGAGAGAGAGGGAGAGTGAGAGAAAGAGAGAGAGGAGAAAGAGAGGGAGGGAGAGAGAAAGAGAGAGAGGGAGAGAGTAAGAGAGAGAGAGAGATGGAGAGAGAGGGAGAGTGAGAGAGAGAGGGAGAGAGAGAGATGGAGAGAGAGGGAGAGTGAGAGAGAGAGAGAGGGAGAGAGAGGGGGAGAGAGAGAAAGAGGGAGAGAGAGGGGAGA